>NW_020954590.1:4595996-4816661 GCF_900497805.2 Vombatus ursinus
TATCTATCTATCTATCTATCTATCTATCTATCTATCTATCTATCTATATATCTATATACATATACATATACATCCATACATATAATTTTTTTCCTCCAACTACCCTAATACTGACAAAGGTCTCATGAGTTATAAATATCATCTTTCTGTGCAGGAATGTAAAAAGTTCAACCTTAATAAGTCCCTTATGATTTCTCTTTCCTGTTTACCTCTTCATGCTTCTTTTGAGTCTTGTACTTGATAGTCAAATTTTCTATTCAGCTCTGGTCTTTTCACCAAGAATGCTTGAAAGGCTTCTATTTCACTGAATGTCTATTTTTCCCCTGAAGGATTATACTTAGTTTTACTGGGTAGGTGATTCTTGGTTGTAATCCTATCTCCTTTGCCCTCCAGAATATTATATTTCAAGCCCTGCAGTCCCTTAATGTAGAAGCTGCTAAATCTTGTATTATCCTGATTGTGTTTCCACAATACTTGAATTGTTTCTTTCTGGCTGTTGCAATATTTTCTCCTTGACCTGAGAACTCTGGAATTTGGCTACAATATCCCTAGGAGTTTTCCTTTGGGCATCTCTTTCAGGAGGTGATCAGTGGATTCTTTCAATTTCTGTTTTGCCCTCTGGATCTAGAATATCAACAGTTTTCCTTGATAATTTCTTGAAAGAAGATGTCTAGGCTCTTTTTTTTATCATGGCTTTCAGATAGTCCAATAATTTTTAAATTTTTCTCCTGGATCTATTTTCCAGATGAGTTGTTTTTCCATTGAGATATTTCACATTCTCTTCTATTTTTTTCATTCTTTTGGTTTTGTTTTACAATGTCTTGATTTTTCATAAAGTCACTAGTTTCCATTTGCTCCATTCTAATTTTTAAGAAAGTATTTTCTTCAATAAGCATTTGGACTTCCTTTTCCATTTGGCCAATTCTGTTTTTTAAGGCATTCTTCTCCTCATTGGCTTTTTGGACCTCTTTTGCATTTGGGTTAGGTTATTTTTTAAGATGTTATTTTCTTCAGCATTCTTTTTGGGTTTCTTTTAGCAAGCTATTGACTTGTTTTTCATGATTTTCTTGTATCACTCTCATTTCTCTTCCCAGTTTTTCCTCTACTTCTCTTACTTGCTTCTCAAAATCCTTTTTGAGCTCTTCCATGGCCTGGGACCAATTCACATTTTTCTTGAATGTTTTGATCTTCTTTGTCACCAAAGAAAGATTCTATGATCTGACTTTTCTTGCGCAGTTTGCTCATGATCCCAGCAATTACTTGCTTTATGAACTCTTTGTTAAGATAGAGGCCTGTTTCCAATGTGGAGAATGTACTGTTTCAAGCTTTGGGGGTTTTGTGCAGCTGTTTTCAGAGATACTTCTAGGGACCTGTAAATTTTCAGTTCTTCCAAGATGCTAAGATCAAGGGAGAGGTGTTTACTCCTTTCCTGGCCTGTGCTCTGGTCTCTTAGTGACCACAAACACTCTTTCCTGTCTTGGAACCGTGAGGAGGATTCCCTCTCCACAGCCACTACAAGCTCCACCATGCCAGTGCTCCTCCTCACCCCAGGACCACTGGCCAGAACTGTGACCCAGATCCAAGAACAGGCAAAGCAAGAGAATCCTGCACTAGCAAAGAGATCCCTCCAGTCCCCCTCTGATCAGCCACTCAATTTCCCCTCTGTCTGTCAGCTGAGCTCAGGAAGCAGCTGCCACCCTGAGTCTGTATGGGACTGGGGCTGAGACCAAGCTTCTCTCTCACCTTGATCACAGACTTTTCCTACTGACCTTCTAGGTTGTCTTTGGTGTTTGTGGGTTGAGAAGTCTGGAAACTGCCACAGCTGCCTGTGATTCAGTTCCCTGAGGCCTGCTCCAGGTTCACTGAGGCCTGTTTTGCCTGCATGCCCACTCTGAACTGTGTTCCTCTCCTAGTCCAGTGCGATAGACCTTTTCAATCAACCATACAGGTTGTCTTGGGCTGGAAATTTATTTCACCCTTACCTTTTGTGGGTTCTGCTGTTTTAGAATTTGTTCAGAGCCATTTTTTACAGGTATTTGGAGGGGTTTAGGGGAGTGCTCAAGCAAGTCATTGCTTTTACTCCACCATCTTTGCTCTGCCCTCATGAACCACTATTTTTACAGATGAGGAAATTGAAGCCTGCAGAAGTTAAGTAATTTGTTCAGGGTTGCATAGCTTTTAGTGTCAGAGCTGGTACTCAGACTAAGGTTTTCTGACTTCCATACCATGATTTTTCTGCATTGACTTTTTTCTTTTTCAAACAAAAATTTCAAGTTTTACTTCATGGTAAAGATATAATTTAGTTTCCTAAAGGAATATAATGATGCTTATTATTATTATTATTATTTTACAACATATACCTGAAGCTTATTCTATATATATGATGCATACTATCTATGTATAGCCTATAGTCTTTGTGAAATTCATGTGTACTTATAATAAAATTGTATTTATTTTATTGTAGCATATAGAATGGTTTAAACAACCTAATATAAAAGTTACTTAAAAGAACACTTATTAAAGTTACTTAAAAGCAATTTTTAAGTAACTTATTAAAAGTAACTTTTAAGTAACTTATTAAAGTTACTTAAAAGAACACTTATTAAAGTTCATGACAGCTGTATCATACCATCATACAAACCATATTCTTATTTAAGGGCTTATGACAAAAAGAAAATCAGTACATAGATAGGAAGTAGATTATATGTGACAGTAGAATTCAAGTCTATAGAAATTATGAAGAAAATACACCATTTTGTTTCTTTCCTCGAACCATGTGGTTTTATCATACCAAGAACATAAATCACTCAAGTTCAAAAGTTAAAGTTTGAAAATTACGTAATGACTTTATGAAGACATATGTGTATTTATTCCCATAAGAATATAAATGACTCAGCAAAGTAAATGTCAATTTAAAAAAAAAGCATTTGTCACATGGAAGATATATATTTGCTTATGTGAATGCAAATATTACAAACTTTTACTTTTTAAGTGGTTAAATAAGGTAAAATAGCAACTTAATTGATTTTTTTGGACATCTGTTCTCTTTCTGAATGTTAACTTTTATATATTACTTGTTTCTTTGGAAATATAATACTCCAATATACCTTCTCTGCAATGATAAAAACAAAATTTCTTTTCCTAATACCATTTATGTTCTATTATGGGATGGATGTCTTACAAAAGCTAAATAAATAATGACTTAGCCTATATTTACCTTACTGCAGGTGGATAAATAAAGTGACAAAGAAACACATTATTTTCCCTGACAGCTAAGCAAGGAGTCAACTTTCCTCATTGAAGTAATAAGACAACAAATAACTACTTTGTTTGCTTTTTACCTTTGTTATAGGAACTGCATCCCTGGGGAGTACATAATTCAGCAGCACAGCCTGAAGAAACAGCATTTTGGCATTTATTTTAATTCACAAACTCTCTTTATTATCATCCATTTGGTTAATAGGTTCATGGGAATTTAGAACTGAAAGAATCCTCGAAGACTATTTAGTTCAACACCCCTATATTATATATTATTAACATCATGCAAGGGAGACCTGCTTACCAGAGATGTTTGCTACCATCATAGAGAATGGGAAAAGACAAAATGTGAGTAAGTAGGTACATTAAAGCTATATGCAGAGTAGGTTATCTCATGGGGAAGGCACTAACAGCTAAGGAAGCTGAGAAAGACTTCCTGCAGAAGGTAGGATTTAAACTGAGTCTTGAAATAAACCAGAGAAGCTAAGAGACAAAGTTAAGGAGTAGAGAATTCCAAGTGTAGGGGACAGGACAGTAAATAGGCCTTTGCATAGACTGTAGATTGAATGGATGGGAGTAAAGTGTAAAGATACCGGAAAGGTAGGAAGAGGCCTCTGGTGAAGGATTTTACCTATCACGTGTTTCACTATTAGTTCTCTGGAGCCACAGGTAAATTTTTTTCTATAATCAGCACAGACTTTTTAGAAAAAGAGATTTAAAACATCCCTTTTAAGAAGGCTAATACAAGCTACATAGAAACTCTAACTTTAGTATGTAGGGATATTAATAATTGGCTTAGGCAGAGATACTTGTAGGTATCAAATAGACTAGCAAATGACCACTGGAGTTTATTGTGTATGGGGGAAGAGATATGATCAGATCTGTACTTTAGGATTAGTGGAGGATGAACTGGAGCGGGGAGAAACCTAGAGGTAGGGAGATTAATTAGAAGGCTATTGCAATAGTCCAGGGGAGATGTGATGGACTAGGCTGCGTGAGTAGAGAGAAGGAGGAATATAAGAGAGATGCTGTGAAGGTAGATTTGAAAAGGTTTGGATATGTGGGAGTGTATGTACATGAAGAATTGAGTATAATACTGAGGTTGTGGGCCTTGGTGACTAGGAGGATGGTGATACTTTCAACAGTAATAGGGAAGTCAGGATGAAGGCAGGGTTTTGGGGAAATATAATAGGGTTCTTGTTTTAGAAAGGTTGAATTTGTGGTGCCTATGAGATGTCCAGTCTAAGAAGTAATTGGCAATACAGGATGGATGGATGGATCTCAGGAGAGAGACTGATGCTGGATATCTGGGAATCAACTGCATAGAGATGATAATTGAACCTATAAGAGCTGAAGAAATTAGCATGAGAGATAGAATAGAGAAGAGAAAAAAACCCAGCACAGAGTCTTGGAGAGACCTACAGTTAGTTGTTACAGCTTGAAGGAAGATTGAACAAAAAGTCTGAGGAATAGTCAGACAGGAAGGAGAAGAATCAAGAGAGGATAGGAGGACGTGGAGCCAAGATGGAAGAATATAGGAAGCACTACATTTGAGCTCCCCAACATCCCCTTCCAAAGAACTTTAAAATAATGCCTCAAATTGAATTCTGGAGTGGCAGAACCAACAAAGGATCAGACAACTTAAGAGTTGAGAAGGAGAGGTTTGTGACAGTCGAGTGAGGACTGGCCAGGAGCTCACAAGGCAGCAACACAAGCTGTGGGCCTTGAAGGTGGCAACAGCATAGCTTTGAAAGTTGGATGGTAAGGGGATCTGGCAACTGGTCAGAAAGAGATTATGGGGACCTCTATGCTAATACCGGGCACAGGACAGGGTGCTTTGGAGCAACTCTACTGCCGATACCCACAGTTCCAGAGTTTAGAGGAGTGCTTTTGATCACAAGAGATCAGGAGCCCTGAGGAATAGTATTACTTGTGGTTCCAAGGGAATAGGGCCCTGAGCAGTATCACTTGTAGCTGCAAAGTATAAGGGCCCTTCCTGGGTAAGGGCTGAAAGGGCAGTGACTAAATCTCTCCCTAGACCCCACCACTTTGGAAGCATTGAAAACTTCAAAATCTGCAAAACTAGTTCTGAAAACAGCAGTGCAAAAAAGCCTGAAGCTTGGGTCAGTACCCCCCTACCTCAATCCCACCCTGAGAACAGAGCTGAACCCAACTGTAACATAGAGTTCAAAGTTAAAAAAATAGACTGGAAAAATGAGCAAACAACAAAAAAGAACATGATCATAAAAAAGCTACTATGGTGACAGGGAAGATTAAGATACAAACTCATGCCTAAATTGGTTCAAAGAGAGAAAATATATATACATATATATATATATATATATGTATAGACACACACACACACACACACACACATATATATATATATATATATATATATATACATGCACAATTTGTAATAGAAATCTTTCTTACCTAGTAGGGACATAAGAAAGAAAAGGATAAGGGAAAGGGGGTGCATGATAAAGGAGAGGACAGCTTAAGGAAGGCAGTGGTCAGAAGCAAATTAGGTCTTTAAGGAGGGACAGAGTAAAAAGTGAGAGAAGGATAAATAGAGGAAAATATGATGGAGGTAAATACACAGTTAATAGAGATAACTGTGAATGAGAATGGGATGAATTCCACCCATAAAATGGAAGTAGATAACAGAATAGATTAGAAATTAGAATCCAGGGGCAGCTAGGGGGCACAATGGATAGAGCTCTGGCTTTAGAGTCAGGAGGACCTGAGTTCAAATCCCCCCTCAGACACTGGACACTTACTAGCTGTATGACCCTGGGCAAGTCACTTAACTCCAATTGCCTCACCAAAAAAGCAAAAAAAATTAGAATCCAACAATATGTTGTTTACAAGAAACACACTTGAAATATGGACACACACATAAAATTGAAGTAAGTTAAAATGTTAAAATATAACACAGAGTTAAAATATTTCTGATAGTAAAAAAAAAGCAACAGTAGCAATCACGATTTCAGGCAAAGCAAAAGGAAAAATATACTTAATTAAGAGAAATAAGCACGGAAACTACATCTTGCTAAAAGGTACCATAGACAATGAAGTAATGAAAATACTAAATATATTTGCACCAAATGGCATAGCATCCAAATTCTTAAAGGAAAAATTAAATGAGTTATGGAAATAAAGAAATGATAAAACTATATATGTGATATATACGTATATATGATAAAACTACAAAAATATAAAACTATATTATATGATAAAACTACATATGTGCCCTTCTCAGAGGCAGATAAATCTAATCATTAAATAAATAAGAAGGAAGTTAAGCAGATAAACAGAATTTTAGAAAAGCCAGTATAATAGACTTCTGGGAAAAAAAATGAATGGAAATAGAAAAGAGCAGGCCTTTTTCTCAGCTGTACATGGCACCTTCACAAAAATTGACTATGTATTAGGGCATAAAAACCTCACAACCAAATGCAGAAAGGTAAAAATATTAAATGCACCCTTTTCAAACCAAAATGCAATAAGAATTACATTCAATAAAGGACCATGGAAGCACAGCTTAAAAATAAATTGAAAACTAAATGATCTAATCCTAAAGAATGAACAGTTCAAAGAACAAATCATAGAAATAATCAATAATTTCATTAAAGAGAATGACAACAGAGACAACATATCAACATTTGTGGAATGCAGCCAAAGCAGTACTTAGGGAAAAAATTATATCTCTAAAATGCATACATCAGTAAAGAAAGAGAAAATTAAAGCATTGGGCATGCAATTGCAAAACTAGAAAAAGGAACAAATTAAAACCCTCCAATTAAACACCAAAAAAGAAATCTTGAAAATCAAAAGAGAAATTAATAAAATTGATAGCAGAAAACCCCATTAAATTAATAAATAAAACTAATTGGCTTCATGAAAAAAGAATAATAAAAAGATCAGACCATTGGTTAATTTGATTAAAAAAATTAGCAATATCAAAAATGAAAGGGGGCAAATATACCATCAATGAAGATTAAATTAAAGCAATTAATGAAATAGAGTACTTCATTATTATTAGAAGTTATTTTGCTCAGTTATATGTCAATAAAACTGACAATCTCAGTGAAATGGATAAAATATTTACAAAAATGTTAATTGCCTAGATTAACAGAAGAGGAAATAGAATACTAAAATAACTTTAATTTAGAAAAAGAATGAACAAGCCATAAATGAGCTCCCTAAGAAAAAAATACAGGGGACTAGATGGATTTACAAATGAATTCTACCAAACATTTAAGGAACAATAAATCCCAATACAACATAAGCTATTTGAAAAAAAAAATGGAATAAAGAAGAAGTCCTACCAAATTTCTTTTATGATACAAATATAATTTTGATGCCTAAATCAGGAAAGACAAAATAGGAAAAAGAAAACTATAAGCCAATTTCCCCAATGAATATCAATGCAAAAGTTTTAAATAAAATATTATCAAGGAGAGTGTAGTAATATATTTTTCTCATCATGAATAACTTTTTAAGTAGTATTTTATTTTTTCCAATTACATGTAAATACAACTTTTGACATTCTTTTTTTTTGTTTTTTAAAATGTTTAAATTTATTTATTTTTAGTTTTCAACATTCACTTCCTCAGGATTTTGAGTTCCAAATTTTCTCCTCATCTCATCCCTCCTCCCACCCCAAGATGGCATGCATTCTGTATACCCTTTCCCCTAATCTTCTCTCCCTTCTATCTCCGCCCCCTTCTCTTATCCCCTGCCCCTTCTATTTTCCTGTAGAGCAGGATATATGTCAATACCCCATTTCCTGTATTTCTTATTTCCGAGTTGCATGTGAAAACAATTTTTTTTAACATGTGTTTTTAAAATTTGGGGTTACAAATTTTCTCTCTTCCTCCCTCCCCACCCATCCTCATTGAAAAGGCAAGCAACTCGATACAGGTTATACATGTGTAGTCATGCAAAACACTTCCATAGTAGTCATGTTGTAAAAAACTAAGTACATTTCCCTTCATCCTATCCCACCCTCCATTTATTCTCTTCTCTCTTTTGACCCTGTCCCTCCTCAGAAGTGTTTGCTTCTGATTATTCCCTTCCCCAATCTGTCCTCCCTTCTATCATCCCCCTGCTCTCTTGTCCCCTTCTCTCCTTATTTTCCTGTAGGGTAAGATAGATTTCCATACCCAATTCTGTATGTTATTCCCTCCTAAGCCAAATTCTATGAGAATAAGATTCACTCATTCCCTCTCACCTTCCCACACTTCCCCTCCAACCTTTTCTTGTCTGTTTTATGTGAGATAATTTACCCCATTCTACCTCTCCCTTTCTCCTCCCAATATAATCCTCTCTCACCCCTTAATTTTATTTTCTAGATATTACCCCTTCATCTTCAACTCATCCTGTGCCCTCTATCTATCTATCTATCTATCTATCTATCTATCTATCTATCTATCTATCTATCTATCTATCTATCTATCTATATATCTGTCTATGCATACATACATACATACATATAATTTTTCCCTTCCACTACTCTAATAATGACAAAGGACTCATGAGTTACAAATATCATCTTTCCATGCAGGAATGTAAACAGTTCAACCTTAATAAGTCTCTTATGATTTCTCTTTCCTGTTTACCTGTTGATGTTTCACTTGAGTCTTGTATTTGAAAATCAAATTTTCTATTTAGCTCTGGTCTTTTCATCAAGAATGCTTGAAAGTCTCCTATTTCATTTAATGACCATTTTTTCCCCTGAAGAATTATACTCAGTTTTACTGGGTAGGTGATTCTTGGTTGTAATCCTATCTCCTTTGCCCTCTGGAATATTGCATTCCATGCCCTGCTGTCCCTTAATGTAGAAGCTGCTAAGTCTTGTGTTATCCTGATTGTGTTTCCACAATACTTGAATTGTTTCTTTCTGACTGTTGCAATATTTTCTCCTTGACCTGGGAACTCTGGAATTTGGCTACAATATTCCTAGTTTTCCTTTGGGCATCTCTTTCAGGAGGTGATAGTAGATTCTTTCAATTTCTGTTTTGCCCTCCGGTTCTAGAATATCAACAGTTTTCCTTGATAATTTCTTGAAAGAAGATGTCTAGGGTCTTTTTTATCAGGGCTTTCAAATAGTCCAATAATTTTTAAATTCTCTCCCCTGGATCTATATTCCAGGTCAGTTGTTTTTCCATTGAGATATTTCACATTCTCTTCTATTTTTTTCATTCTTTTGGTTTTGTTTTCAATGTCTTGATTTTTCATAAAGTCACTAGCTTCCATTTGCTCCATTCTAATTTTTAAGAAAATATTTTCTTCAGTAAGCTTTTGGACTTCCTTTTCCATTTGGCCAATTCTGCTTTTTAAGGCATTCTTCTCCTCATTGGCTTTTTGGACCTCTTTTGCCATTTTGGTTAGATTATTTTTTAAGGTGTTATTTTCTTCAGTATTTTTTGGGGTCTCCTTTAGCAAGCTATTGACTTGTTTTTCATGATTTTCTTGTATCACTCTCATTTCTCTTCCTAGTTTTTCCTCTACTTCTCTTACTTGCTTCTCAAAATCCTTTTTGAGCTCTTCCATGGCCTGGGACCAATTCACATTTTTCTTGAATGTTTTGATCTTCTTTGTCACCAAAGAAAGATTCTATTATCTGACTTTTCTTGCACAGTTTGCTCATGATCCCAGCAATTACTTGCTTTATGAACTCTTTGTTAAGATAGAGGCCTGTTTCCAATGTGGAGAATGTACTGTTTCAAGCTTTGGGGGTTTTGTGCAGCTGTTTTCAGAGATACTTCTAGGGACCTGTAAATTTTCAGTTCTTCCAAGATGCTAAGATCAAGGGAGAGGTGTTTACTCCTTTCCTGGCCTGTGCTCTGGTCTCTTAGTGACCACAAACACTCTTTCCTGTCTTGGAACCGTGAGGAGGATTCCCTCTCCACAGCCACTACAAGCTCCACCATGCCAGCGCTCCTCCTCGCCCCAGGACCACCAGCCAGAACTGTGACCCAGATCCAAGAACAGGCAAAGCAAGAGAATCCTGCACTAGCAAAGAGATCCCTCCAATCCCCCTCTGATCAGCCACTTGATTCCCCCTCAGTCAGTGGGCCAGGCATTCAGGAAACAGCTGCTGCCTGCCCCAGGGCCAGGCTTGGAGACTGGTGCTGAGACCAAGCTTCTCTCTCACCTTGATCACAGACTTTTCCTACTGATCTTCTAGGTTGTCTTTGGTGTTTGTGGGTTGAGAATTGTGGAAACTGCCACAGCTGCCTTTGATTCAGCACTCTGAGACCTGCCTTGCTTGTGCACCCATGCTGCACTGCACTCCTCTCCCAGCTATATACCTTTCCAATCAACCATTCAGGTTGTCTTGGGCTGGAAATTTGTTTCACTCTGTCTTTTTGTGGGTTCTGCTGCTTTAGAATTTGTTCATAGCTATTTTTTACAGGTATTTGGAGGGGTTTGGGGGAGAGCTCAGGCAAGTCACTGCTTTTACTCTGCCATCTTGGCTCTGCCCCCTTGACATTCATTTTTTAATAAAATTTTGAGTTCCAAATTTTCTCCCTTCTTTCCTCTCTTTCCCCCTCCCTAACATGGTAAGTATTTGATGTAGGTAATATATACATGTATAATATGTTTCCATATTAGTTAACTTGTTAAAGAAGAAACAGAACAAAGGGGAAAAAACATGAAAAAATTAAAGTGAAAATAGTGTGTTTTAACCTGTATTTAGGCTCCATTATTTCTTTCGTAGTATATGGATAGAATTTTCCATTATGTGTCTTTTGGAATTGTCTTAAATGATTGTATTGCTGAGAAAATCTAAGTCAATCATAGTTGATCATCACATAATGTTGCTGTTACTGTGTATGATGTTCTCCTGGTTCTATTCATTTCACTTTGTATCACTTCATGTAAGTCTTTCTAGGTTTTTCTGAAATCCACCTACTCATCATTTCTTATAGCACAACAGTATTCCATCACAATCAGATACAACAGCTTGTTCAGCCATTCCCCAGGTTATGGGCATTCCCTCAATTTCCAATCCTTTGCTACTACAAAGAGTTGCTATAAATATTTTGTACATATAGGTCCCTTTCTTTTTTTTATGATCTCTTTGGGACTCTAGTAGTAGTATTACTGGATTTTGAGTGCTCTTTGGACATAGTTCCAAACTGCAACATATCTGAAAGATCATTCACTATGATTTATATCAGTATTTATATCAACATTATATCAGTATTATAACACTGGATCAATATTAGGAAAATTATAAGCATAATTGGCCATATCAACAACAAAACAATAAAAATAATATAATTATATCAATAGATGTAGAAAAAGTTTTTGACAAAATACAACATCCCTTCCTGTTAAAATCACTAGGAAGTGGAGGAATAAACAGAGCCTTTTACAAAACAATAAGCAATCTCTTGGTATATGTAAATATTAAACCAAGAGCAAACCTTATCCGTAATGGGGAAAAGCTAGAAGCCTTCCCAATCAGAGGTGAAGTAAGGATGACCATTATCACTGCTGTTGGTAGCTATAGTAATAAGGGAAGAAAAAGAAATTAGAGAATAAAAATAGGTAATGAGCAAACAAAACTATCATTCTTTGTGATTGTATGATTATATGACGGTATACTAAGAGAATCCCAAGAATCAACTAAAAAAACTAGTGGTAACAATTAATAATTCCAGCAAAGTTGCATGATATAAAATAAACCCACATAAACTATCAATATTCCTATATGTTACCAACAAAACCCAGCAGGAACAGATAAAGAAATTCCACTTAAAATAACTGCAGACTTTACAAAATACTTGGGAGTCTACCTATTAAGACAAACCCAGGGACTATATGAATACAATTATAAAACTCTTTTCACACAAATAAAGACAGATCAAAACATTTGGAGAAATATTAATTGCTCATGGGCAGGTTGAGCCAATATAATATAATAAAAAGGACAATTCTACTTAAATTAATTTACTTATTCAGTGCCATACCAATCATATTACTAAAGAATTATTTTATAGAGCTAGAAAATATAATAACAAAATTCATCTGGAAGAATACAAGGTCAAAGATATCAATGAAATCAATAAAAATATAGAAGGAAGGCAGTTTAGCAGTACCAGTGTTCAAATTATATTGCAAAGCCTTAATTATCAAAACAATCTGCTACTGGCTAAGAAATAGAGTGGTGGATCAGTGGAATAGATGAGGTACACAATACGCAGTAGTAAATAACCATAGTAATCTAGTGTTTGGTAAAACTAAAAATCCAAGATTTGAGGGCAAAAATTCAGCATTTGACAAAAATTGCTGAAAAAAAAATGGAATGCAACTCATTAACTTTCTTTTTTTGTTTTATTTTGTTTTGCTTAAGAGAATATAGCACTAACTCTATTCAGAATGATGAACTGAAGTGAGTGGGACAGTTTCTAGCATGGACAGAAACCGACAGGATTGTTAGGTAATGAAATGGAATTGTAATATTCATAAAGAGAAGAGTGAAGCAAAAAGTCCATAAGCTCATTTGATTTTGGGTGGTCTTAGATTCTCTTGTATTCTCCTGGAATATTGTGCTCTCCCAATTGAAAAAAATCAAACCCTGAATCAAGATTTCTTCATTAGCTTTTTGAACACTTTGTAGAAAGAAGGTAAAAATAGGGATTGAAATTTAGCATTCCAAATTTCCAAGTCAATAATTATCTCCTCATTAGGTCAGATCTATGATTTTAAGACACTGTCCACTGGGGTGCTTTTTTTTTTAATCTCTTCAGTGTTATTGACTTAACCTGTTTACTATGGCTTTTCCTCACTTCACCGTTGATTTGCATAGCAAAAGTCTCCCTTGGAGAGGCCTATTCAGAAATTACATTAAAATCTGCCCCTGAATTAATATGAATATGCAAGGCCCTTGCAAAATTCTTTTTCTTCCATAGAAAGTTTAGGAATATGGAAACTTTTAAAAAATAACTTTCTATCTTATCTCCAATTATTAATCCAAATTAAATTGGGTAGAAGATTAATTGTTGAAGCTCAATTCTTGAATTTTGATAAATCACATCCTGTGCTATCTATTTTAATAATTCTATCTCTTCCACTAATCAGAATTCCTTGGTAAATGATTTTTCCCCTTATCTGAAAAATCCTCTCTTAATTGATGAAGTTCTGGCATTAGCTGACAATGTGTCTGGGTGTGCTGAAAATGACATTTTTCTGTTGGTATTAGGTTGAATCTACTTATGAGAAGTCAGTTCTTGATTATAATACTCATGTGAAATTTTCTTTAGTAATTTCCTGAAAAATAGTGTTTAGATTCTTTCAGATAGTCTGACGACTCTTAAATCACTTCTCCAAACTCTTCTCATTCTTTTATCTTCGCTTATAAAGGTGTTAAGCCTTGTGATAGTTCAGGCATATTTTATCTTATGTTGCTTCAGTCCATTTTTTCCTCTAGCATGACAATTTTATTTCTTTTTGATTCAAATATCCCATGGATTTCTCCATATTGTTGATTTTTATTATTATTTTGTCTTGTTCAGTTCCTACTGATGACCGCTCTCACATTATAGAATTTAAATCTTTACTGAATTTACATCCTCTTATTTCCTTTCATATGTTTTTTTTAATCCAATTTGATATATCTTATACTAAATACAGTTTTCTTTCTTGGGCCATTGTTGAAGTTGATCAGTAATTTCCCCTCCTCTTTTGTTGATTCCTCTTCAGAACACTTTAATCTAAAATATTTGTTCATTGTGTTTAGAGTTTTCCTTGCTCATTTCCTTGTATTTTTTTCTTTTTCCTTATTTGAGAGGGATTATTCTCTTTTTGTTACTATACTTGTTTATCCCTTTTCTTTTGGGGGTAGAGTAAGCATGTTTAGCTTACCTGAGCTCTTATAGGGGATATTGATTAACTTTAATTTTTTCTCTTTTTGATATGATTTAATAAGACCAAAGATTAGAGAGAATTTAGAGAATAACTTCCTTGTTTTAAACTTGAAGAAATTGAGTCATGGAGAGGTTAAGAGACTTGCCAAGATCATCTAGTTAGTAGGTGAAGTGGGATTTGAACCTCCAGTGTTTCTAACTCTTTTAACTCTACCCAGTACAACATACTGCCTTTTTTTTTTTTTGGCTAGGCAATGGGGTTAAGTGACTTGCCCAGGGTCACACAGCTAGTGTCAAGTGTCTGAGGCCAGATTTGAACTCAGGTCCTCCCTACTCCAGGACTGGTTCTCTATCCATTGCTCCACCTAGCTGTCCCCTGCAACATGCCACTTTTCATGAACATTTATTATGTTGATTGTTTTCCTGTTATCAAACTTTGTATTAATGTCCCAGATCATACTAGACTATGTATGGATCAAATTCCATCCAGCTGTCTACCAAGGCAATTCTCTGTTTTGTCCTAAGAGCTTTGTCCCCTTCTTTCTCCCTCTAGACTTCCAAAATCTATGACTACAGTCTTTGCGGAAAGTAAATGAATGTCATCCTCTGGGTTTGGAGGCTCAAACTAATTTCAAAATCTTGATGGGTTTTTCTTCTTTTTTTTTTTTCAGAAAAAATGAACAAAAAACAAGTCAAATTTCCTATTTACAGGAGAAAGTTTGATAGATGAGAAATTTCTTGGATATAATGTAACTGAACTTTTTTGAACAAAACAAGGAACCAAAGGTGAGTCATCAAAAAGAAGATACATCAATACATTTTTAGAAAATTAGGATAAATGATAAAAATAAGGCACTGTACTTAGCACAGTGCCTGATACACAGTAGGGGCTTAATAATTTATTTTAGATTGATTGAAAAATTAACTATAGATGGAAAATGATTATTTAATTGATCATATGAAAATTAGTTCTTATTACTCTTAATAATTGTATTATTATTAGTCTTATTAAAGAGAACTTAATAAAAGCATTCAAAACAAGATTCATCAGTCACACCATGAACTATATAAGTTTTTTTTTAACTTGGAAATTTCCAATCTTTAAATATGAAAGCTCCACTTTGAGTTTATCCTGCTTCTCTCCTTTTAACCCTCTTTTAATTTTTCCCCTTTTTCTTACCTATTCAATATTATAAAAGTTCTCAAGATTAATTAAAAATCTTTCCTTATTTGAGAAGTGAGGAATATTTTAAGCACTTACATTTTTGACTTAAAGACTTAGCTTTTCTTAAAAAATTTCCCTGAAATGTGTGTGTCTTCTGATAGGTTTTAAAAGCTCAAGTGACTTGAAAATGTCTATCTCTTGTCCAAATCAGCTATATTAAGTTTTGCTAGATAGAAATTGAGTTTGTGGCTTATATGTCTTAATTTTGTATATTGAACATTCTAATTTCTCTGATTATTCATTGTATTTCTTTTGAAGTAATCTTTGGAATATATTTTTGGCAGATTACAGGATTTTTTTCTTTGTTTTCTGACGTGCTGACATTTAATCACAGTGTTTCTATGTGATTTGAAACTTGAAATTTCTCATGTTGTTGTTCTGTATAGTTTTTTATTTGTTTATTATTACTTGCTTTTGATAATTCTAGAAAGATTTCTTGAATTATTTCCCTGAATATAGTACTCAAGTTGTTTTGTTTTTCTAAATTTTCTGGGACATTTTGAGGTGGCTACTTTTTATAAATTCTGTCTTCTTTATCTGTGTATTTTCTAATTTTACAATATTTGAGTTATTTTCTGAGCTTTGTGGTCACTTCATCTATGTTGATGTATTCTTTTTTTTTTTTTTTTACTCCAGTAAGTGTATTTTTGGGTGTATCTATTATTTTTTTTAAAAGATTTTCTATTGGGACACTAATGCACTGTTGGTGGAGTTGAGAACTAATCCAAACCATTCTGGGGAGGAATTTGGAGTTATGCCCAAAGGGCAACCAAACTGTTTATACTCTTTGATCCAACAATTCCACTACTAAGTCTGTGTCCTAAAGAGATCATAAAAAATAGAAAAGAATCTATATGTGCAAAAATATTTATAGTAGTTCAAGATGGCAAAATATTGGAAATTGAGGGAATACCTATCAATTGGGAACTGACTGAACAAGCTGTGGCATGTGAATGTAATGGAATACTATTGTGCTATAAGAAATGATGAAAAGCAGATTTTGGGAAAAAACCTGGAAAGACTAGTACAAACTAATGCAAAGTGAAATGAGCAGAACCAGAAAAACACCATACATAGTATCAGCAACATCGTGTGGTGATCAACTATGAATGACTCAGCTTTTCTCAGCAACACAATGTTCCAAGACAAGTACAAAAAATTCATGAAGGAAAATACTATTCACAACCAAATAAAGAACTGATGGACTCTGAATGGAGATTGAAGCATATTTTTTTTCCATTTATTTTATACTTTCTAGTTTTTTTTTCCCATTTGATCTGCTTCTTCTTCCATAACTGTGATGAATATGGAAATATGTTTTACATGATAGCATATGTATAAAGTATATCAAATTGCCTACCATTTTCAGAAGAGGGGAGGGGAAGGAGGGAGGAAGAAAAATTTGGAACTCAAAATCTTGGAAAATGAATGCTAAATTTTTCTTGATATGTAATTGTGGAAAAAATAAAATACTATTTAAAGCAAAAAAAAAAAAGATTTTCTAACATATTCCTTCATATACTCCATTACTTCCTTATTTTATTCGGTCCTTATCTTCATGGATCTCCATACCTCAAAAAAAAAACTTAAGGGTAGCATTAAGTATTAAAGTTGCATTAAGTATTAAAGATTAGCTACTTAAATATTCAAGGCTGGAAATACCATAGTCTGATATTCCAGAATTGTTGGTATTTTAGTCACTTAGGGAACTTATATATAACCCGCTGCTTAAATAGGTAGGAATAATATTAATAAAGGAATGACATGAAAATGTATATTTGAAGTACTTTTCTGTATCTTTTACCAAACTCTTATTGAAGGTATCATACATTATGCTATATATTGTCAGCAGGAAAAGGAGTATGTTCCCTGTCACATTTTGTATGCTCTTTTTTAAACCAGTCAGTGAGAACTATATAACCCAGTATATGACTCTGTTTGCTTTAGCTGTCAGGAAACTCAGAATTAAAACTCAGGGTTCAATTCTAGTTACTCCCTCATTCTAGGTACTTGGCAATCAGTTTTTCTTCTCATTTTAATTTTTCTGTATTCCACTTTATTTGTAATTTTCCTTGTTTTATGTAGGTTTCAACTTTTAAAATGCCATGCAAGAAGAATGCCTTGACAAGCAGAATTGGCCAAATGGAAAAAAGATATACAAAAAAAATCACTGAAGAGAAAAGCTCCTTAAAAAGCAGAATTGGCCAAATGGAAAAGGAGGTACAAAAGTTCAGTGAAGAAAATAATTCCTTAAAAATAAGAATTGGGCAAGTGGAAGCTAATGACATTACGAGACAGAAAGAAACAAGACAATAAAATCAGAAGAATGAAAAAAATAGAAGAAAATGTGACATATCTTATTGGAAAAATAGCTGACCTGGAAAATAGACCAGGAGAGATTATTCAAAAATTATTAGACTACCTGAAAGCCATGATAAAAAAAGAGCCTAGATATCATCTTTCAAGAAATTATCAAGGAAAATTGTACTGATATTCCAGAACACAAAATTTAGTACCTTCTACATTAAAGGATCAGAGGACTTGGAATACAATATCCTGGAGGACAAAAGGGCTATGATTACAACCATGAATCACCTACCTAGCAAAACAGAGTATAAGCCATCAGAGGCAAAATGGATTTACAATGAAATAAAGGACTCTTAAACATTCCTGATAAAAAGACCAGAGCTGAATAGAAAATTTGACTTTCAAATATAAGACTCAGGAGGAGCATACAAAGGTAAACAGGAATGAGAAATCATAAGGGATTCAATAAAGTTAAACTGTTCACATTTTTACATGGGAAAATGATCTTTGTGATGCCTAAATCTTTCTCATTATTAAGGCAGTTATAAAGATTATACATTGACAGAAGGAATGGGTTTGAGTTGAAAATGATAGGATGATTATGTAAAAAAAAATTAAGGGGTGAGAAAAAGGAATGTACTGGGAGAAGAGGGAAGGGAGAAGTAGAATTGGTTAAATTATCTGACATGAAAGAGGCATGAAAGAGCTTTTACAGTAGGGGGAATATGGGGGAGGTGGGGGGCATATAAACTTTACTTTCCTCAAAATTGGCTCAAATAGGGAATAAAATACACACTCATTTGGGTACAAAATATTTCTTACTTTACAGTAAGTAGGAGGGGAAAGGGATAAGAGAAGAGAGGGGACTGATAAAAGGAAGGGGGATGTTGGGGGAGGTAAAAGTCAGAAGTGAACAACTCTTGAGAATGGACAGAGTGAAAGGAGAGAGAGAGAATAGGATAAATGGGGGGGAGGGTAGGATGGAGGAAAGTACATACTTAGTAATCTTAACTGTGAAAAAAATTTATAGCAAATTTCTCTGATAAAGACCTCATTTCTCAAATATATAGAAAACTGAGTCAAATTTATAGAAATAAGAGTCATTCCTCAATTGATAAATGGTCAAAGGATATGAATAGGCAGTTTTCAGATGAAGTAATCAAAGTTATCTACAGGCAGGTGAAAAATTTCTCTAAATCACTATTGATTAGAGAAATGCAAATTAAAACAATTTTGAGCTATAACTTCAAACCTATAAGATTGCCTAATATGATACAAAAGGAAAATGACAAATGTTGGAGGGAATGTGGGAAAATTGAGACACTAATACATTGTTGGTGAAGTTGTATACTGATTCAACCATTCTGTAGAGCAATTTGGAACTATGTCCAAAGGGCTATAAAATCATGCATACCCTTTGAAAAAAAATACTGCTACTAGGTCTGTATCCCAAAGAGATCAAAGAAAAAGGAAAAAAAAAAAAGAAAAAGGACCTATAGGTACAAAAATATTCATTGTAGTTCTTTATATGGTGACAAAGAATTTGAGTTTCATCCTTGAAGAGGACCATGACATTAGGAAGGTTAATGCCATGACTTGCAAGTGAATTGGATTTAAGTGAGGGAGGGCTGGGTAGAGTCACCAGCCTCACTTTCTCTTCTGGAACCGTCTGGGTTCAATGGCAAGATATAGATCAGGATGACTAGAGATGGCCCCACAGGCAAAGAATTGGAAATTGAGGGAATGACCATCAATTAGGGAATGAATGGCTGATTGTCATGGAATACTATTGTGCTATAAGAAATGACTAGCAGCATGTTTTCAGAAAAAAACTGGACTTACATGAACTGATACAAAGTGAAATTAGCAGAACCAAATAACACTGTATATGGTAACAACAATATTGTATGATAAATAACTGTAAATGATTCCGCTATTCTCAGCAATGCAATGATTTAAGACAATTCTGAAAGACTTATGATAAAAAATGCCATCCATCTCCAGAGAAAGAACTGATAGAGTCTGAATGCAGATTAAAGCATATATTTTCTTTACTTCCTTTTTCTTTTCTTTTTTAGATCTGTGTTTTCTTTTACAACATGAATAAAATGGAAAAATATTTTGCATGACTGCACATATATAACCTCAATGTGTGTGTAGGGGGGAATGTAGTAGAGGGAGTGAGGGAAAGAATTCGAAACTCAAAAAAAATTTTTTAAGTGAATGTTAAAAGTTTTTACATGTAATTGGGGAAAACAAAATATTACATCAAAAAAGAGACAAAAATGCCATACCAAATACTTTTAAGGAAAAATATTAATAACTAAATGATGCCAAGCAATATGTAGATTTCTGTAATTTTCAAAGACCTTTTATATGTATTGTTGTATCTGCAACTTGTCACCAACAACTTGTGAGATAAGAGGAGCAAGTATCATATGTATTTTACACATGAGAACATTGAGAATAAGTAGAGGAATTTTATTTAGAGGGGAAAAAAACCAGTATTGGAGTTAGGAGATAGTATTTAAATCACATCTTTGACTCTTACCACCCATATGAATTTGGACATGTCTTTTAACCACCCTTGCCCTCAGTTTATTATGAGGATAATGAGGAGGTAAAATTAAATAGATACAGACTTTCTTCCAGCTTTAGAGGTATGATCCTGAACCTTGGAGCTTATGATCTGCCCATGGTCACATGGTAAGTGGCTATACTTGAACTTGAATATGAAGTGGGAGCAAAAAGTAAAGATTCAGTCAATTCCCTTTTTCCATGTAGGAATTTATAGTATCCTGACCTTGATTTTCCAGGATTCACTGCTGTTTATATATTTTCATGTAGCACTATGTTATTGTAATTGGTAATAAACTCCACTCCCATAAAATATATTCTAAAATTCAAAAAAATATCAGGAGGCTGATAACAATGAAAATGTTATCTATGTAACCAATAAAGAGAAAATATAGTAATGACAGTATAAAATATTTTGTGAAAGTTCTACATCATCATATAAATTAACTTTAACAATGACTGCAGGGTAAAGTTTCCCTTTAAACACTGTAAAATATAGCCATCATTACATGGGTAACTAATAGCATGGAGGCTATTCTTGCTTTTTTATTCTTGGTGCTATGCATTGTTCATGCCAGCTATAGCAGAGAAATGCTGTTGGCTGATTTTTTTTTTTTGGCAAGAAACTTTATGTAAGTTTCACTTTTTTCAACAATAAGTGTTCTTGTTTGAGTTCATGCATAAAATGTCTTGCTGCATGTAGGTCCCAGGGTCTAGAATCTGGGGAATAATATATGCATCAAGGATCCAAGCACCTTATTGTTGCACATATTTATTGAAACAGATGCTTAAAGAATCTCTAGAAATATAGACAGGTGAATATATAAATAAGAACAAGATCTTAGTTGATGATTTGGGATCTTTTCAGTAGTGGCAGAATGGCACAATGAAAAGAACATGGATTTGGAATCAAGAAAGGTCTGAATTTGAATTTTAGGTACAATATTCACTACCCTGTGACTCTGGGCAAATAATTTTAATCTCTGAATCTCAGATAACTGAATTATAAAGTGTGGATTGTTAACAATATTACTTGCAAAGTATAATTAAAAGACCTGGTGTGACTCCTGACCCTTCTATTTGCTACTTGTGTAAGATAAGGAAAGTCACTTAGAATCTCTGGACCTCAGTTTCCCCATTTGTAGAATGAAAAAGCAGGGCTAAATGATCTTTAGAGGTTAAATTCTCAATCTATGATTATATTGCCTACTTCATACGGTTGACTGTGAAGATTATAAACCTTTATGGGCTATATAAATGTGTGTTATCTTAGAAACTTAGCTGGTAGTCACTGAGACAGTTGTTATTGATATTCCCTGCCTCCACCAGCAAAAAAAGAAGTATAACTCATTGCATTGTTCTAGCACAGAAATGTCAAACACAGCTGCATTCTGCATAAACCTGAAAATTTTAACAACATAAGTAAAAATATAGTAGAACACAGATAATCTCAATATTTGATTTTCTAAGTCAATATATGGCCAGTAGGGATCCTTATGTGTGGTTTAGTGACTCAATTAATATTTGAGTTTGACACCACTGTTCTAGTGGTTAAGGACTTTACTATTACCATTCCTCCCTCCCCCTCCCCCTCCAAATCCACTCATCCTTCTCTACTTCATTCAGAGTCCTCAGGCTTAGTAACCTTACCTAAACCAACACTATAAAGAGTGACATTATGGCTTTATGGAAATGAAGTGAGTGAATAGAAAAGTGGAAGCACCTGCTGTAGATGACCTTCTTAAGAATTTCAGGGATAAAAGGCAAGAGAGATATGGGGCAATAGTTAGTGGGGATGGGAGGGATCAAGTGAGGTTTTTTTGAGGCTGAGGCAGACATGGCCCTGTTCCTAGGTAGTTAGGGAAGCAGCCACTAGATAGAAAGAGATTGAAGATAAGTGAGAGATTGGAGATCATAGAAGGGACAGTTTGCTGGAGAAGATGGGATGGAATGAGATTACTTGTGCAGATAAATGTGTTTGCCTCAACAAGTAGAAGGACCATAGATATGGGTGAAAGAGCAGATAGGGGCAGAACATATTTGAGTGTTGCGTTATGAGGAGGAGGGGAGAAGAGGTGATCTCTGGGCCAATGGCCTCAGTTTTTTTCAGGAAAATATAAGGCAAGGTTCTCAGATGAGAAGGTAGGAGGAGGGGAAGCCATGGGAGGTTTGAGGAAGGTTGAAGAGGTTTGGAAGAGCTATATGGTATACAAATATATCACTATAATCTTATAAGAAATGACAAAAAGGATAGTTTCAGAAAGATCTGGGAAGATTTGTATAAATTAATGCGAAGTTAAGTGAACAAAATCAGGGGAACAAACAACTTTGAAAGACTTAAGAATGGTGATCAATGCAATGATCAGCTACTGTTCCAGAGGGCCAGTGAAGAAGCTTCTTACCCACCTCCTGTTAGAGAAGTGATTGACTTAACATATAGAATGAGAAATACCTTTTCAGAACATGGCTACTGTGGAAATGTTGTTACAGCAAAGGATAAGGAAAAAGAAAAGCAAAGAAAGAAAACAAAAAGGTTATTGATGCATTTTTAAGAATTCATGAGAACAGAAGGAAGGCCAGAAGGAGATACAAATAAGTTGGACAGCTTTGGTAGCTACACCTGGAATTTATTATATTCTTAAAAGAAGAAACAGGTTGTGCATGATAATCAAAGTTTCATGTACAATCCTGGTTTGCTTTTTTTTTTTTTGCTTCTGCCTTGAATATGGAAATGCTTATTTTATGTGGTGTTTGTTAATTTCAGAATAAAAATAAAATTTGAAAAGACTCAGCATGTACCACTATAAAGGAAAAGAGTTCTCAAAATATGATATTCTGAAAGGTAAAAATAAAGTCTTACAATCAAGAATTATTTATTGTGTAAAACTGATTATAATTCCATGAGGGAAAAAGAATTTGTAACTGCAATAGAAGACTTTTAAGCATTCCTGATGAAAAGACTAGAGCTGAGTAGAAGCTTTGAAATGCAAACACAGGAGTCAAGAGAAAGCTATAAAGATAAATATATTTAAGTACTTGAAAGGGGTTAGAGGATGTTGAAGTGCATACATTCTGTTTGGGGGAGAAGAAACAACTATTCCTTCAAAATCCTAATGTTTTTGAGTGTCACAGAGACAGTTAAATAAGATAAACAAATGGATTGAGGGTGATTTAGTTAATTTTGATCATCTTGAAAGAAAGAATAAAGGGGAAGAAAAAAGAAATATTCTAGAAGAGAAAGGATCAGGAGGGGAGGGAGCCTATATAATGTGATCAGGTCGGGGAGATGAAAACTATATAAGCTTGAAGGAAAGGGTGAGGAGAACAGGTATTACATGAACCTCATTTTCATCTGAACCAGAGAAAGGAGGTTTGAACACACAGACACAAAAAGAGTTTGATGTAGAAATACATGAACTCATCAGGGTTATAGGTGGGGACAAGGAGAAGTTGGTTCAAAAGGGAGGATAGTGAGGGAGAAGTCAAAATCGAAACAGACTATAGTGTTGGAGGGCAGATTTTGAAGGTGATGATTAAAAGGAAAGGAAGAATATAAACCTATGGTCAGGTTAAAAAAATGGGAGAGGTTATTGGTAACCATAGAAAGCATTTTCAGTCTGGAAAGAAAGCCATATGATAATAAGTAATAGCCAACATTTATGTAGTATTTTGTATGTGTCAGGCACTGTGCTAAGCCCTTTACAATTATAATCTAATTTGATCCTCACAGCACACCTGGAAGGTTGGTACTATTATTATTATCCCTATTTTACAGATGAGGAAACAGAGGCAAACAGAGGTTAAATGATTTGAGCAGGGTCACACGGTTAGTCATTTTCTCAGGCCAGATTTGAACTCAGGTCTTCTTGACTCCAGGTCTGGCACTCTGCAATCTAATGTATGTAGTTTAATTTGAGGAAATGATAAGGTCAAGTAAATGATTTTAAGATTAGGTAAAATCTGGGGCCTGTTTGTGGACAATAGGGGAGGAAACAAGGGATAAGGAGAAATGGAAGGTAAGAGAAAGAGAGAATGATTGAGTAGGTAACTTCCTAGAAGAAAAAGGAGGGATTGACCTGGAACAGGTAATAAGGGCCAATTCTCTGTTAGAAACTGGAGTAAACGAAGGAGGAAAGTCTGAGGTGTAGAAGAGGGCAGAAGAGGGAACTCAAAATGGAAGCCTTCTATTTTAGTCAGTAAACTAGTATTACCCAAGGTTCTTTATAGAGAGGGGAGTGGGAAGAGATCATATCTGTCCTAAAGCATGGAATGAGGATGGACCCAGAAGTTCCAGTGAATATTTGCATGGAGTCCTGAGAGAAGTCATCTACAAGACCACTGAGGATTCACTCCTCCTGTCACAGCCTTAAGTCCATCAAGGCTGAGGTTGTCTGGTGACATTTCTACTTACTTCTCTTCCTTTCCCCATTGTACTTTTGAGTTTTCATTACTAGGGTTGTCTTGTACAAAAAGGGATTATACTTGTTCAGTGTGACCTCAGAGGGAGGAATTCAAGCAATGGCTTTCAGTTATAGAAAAGCCAATTTCAACAGTCTTGGTGTTGGCATTACATCATGTCATGCCTATCATCCCTGCTACTGGGGAGGCTGAGGCTGGTGGATCACTTGAACTCAGGAGTCCTGAACTACAGTTGGGCTAAAGCAAATCAGGTGTCCATATAAATCTGGTGCTAATATGGTGCACTCCCAAGGATGGGGGAGGGCACCAGGTTGCCCAAGAGAAAACAAACCTGCACAGGTCAAAAACAGAGCAGATTAAAGTTTCTGCTCTAATCAGAAGTAGGAGTAGGTCTGTGAGTGGCCAGTACACCTCTCACCTGGGCAAGATGGGGAAACCCAGCCTTGTGGGGAAAGAAAAAGGAAAAGAAAAAAAAAAAGTGAATTTCAACTTACTACACAGTATTCTACTATTCTACTTCTTAAGAATTTAGATCTGTTCAAAGGGAATGCTTGGCCTCAGAAGGAAGTGAATTATCAATCACTAGGGTTCTTCAAGTAGAATCTAAATGACCATTTGTCATGAATGTTTTAGAAGGGATTCTAGTTTTGGAATGGGTTGAACTAGATGACCACTGAAGTCTTTTCCATTTCCAAGGTGATGTGGTTTTATGAAACACTCCCTTTATATTTTGAGTAAATGCAAAGATTTTTCCATGATGTTTTGATCTAATCTGGAAGTCCCGGATAAAGGGCAAAACACAAGTCTATTCAGTATAGTTTGTTATCTGGTAATGAATTGTTACATACAGTTTGGGATTCTGATTAGGTGATGGTTTCATTTGATTTACATCTTCAGCTTGTTTTCCTGACATAAAAGTACTTGTTGCCTTAGAACAGAAAAGAAATAGAGTAGTCATATTCTCTCTCCATGAAATCCTACCTCAACTTTCCCTTCACCCCCACCCTGCAAAAGAACCCTTGTTTTTGGGAACTCACATGTTGAATCATATCACCTCTTCTCAGGTCGAGGCTTGTTTTTTATGAATTATGTATATTAAACTCACCCTTGAAAAAAATTTGACATTTCAACGTTCCCCTCCTCAAATTCTAGTTCTAGCCACTCCCCAATACGACATCACACAGAGTTTATAAAAAAGACATCAAAGCACTTACAACCCTCCAAGCTGTTTACAGCTTCATTTTCTTCACCACTATGAACATCATCTCATGATTATATTTATGAATTATTGATATCTTTCAGTGATTTGGCTCCCCAGCTGACGCATCTAACAGCAAGCACTTACAACTGTCATCTTTTCGCCACATATCTTACTTACATGAACCAACGTTTATTTTAAGTACCTCGTATCTGGGAGGGAAACTTAGGAACAATTCAGTTAAGACCTGTGCCTGCCATTAGCAAAGAAAACAAAAGAAGAAGAAAAGGCTCGGCTTGCTGAGATGAAAGGTAACAACTGTTAACCAACAGGAATGTAAAATGGTCTTCACCTTCTCTTTATCTGCTGGCATTCAGAGGCTCATCACTGTTTTAGAAAGCATGCCGCCCACACCACGGGATCTTACTCCTCTTTAATTTCCCCTAATTTGTGTAGTGAATAACCAAATACTCATAATGCAATTAGAAGATAATCAGGCTTGTAATTATGTTAATTGCTGGAGACTTACATCAATCCTCCAGCAAAGTGATAGGATTTCAGGGGAACTATTAACATGGAAAGAGAGAGGGAGAGAAAGAGAGAATGGGGGGAGGGGGTGAATTGATGAGCAGCTTAGACTTGTATCATTGAACAACAATGAGAATATACTGAAGCAACAAATGGGAAGGGCCTCTAGGGGAGATACTCAGAAAATGAGGTTTTAGGTACTAGCAAATCAACATCTTTTGTCTATTTTCTTCCCATAAATAATCGTGTTGTGCATTTATATTTATTGTAATAAGCCTAATTCAGAGAAATCAAATTCATGGCTCAGGGAGAGAATAAAGGGTAATTGTCTAAGTTTTCCCTGCTGTCTACTTACTTTAAAAGCTGCTGTTACTAGTGGTCCCATTCTCCTGGGGCTGTTCTTTCCTCATGGTGATGACCAACACCATAGTTGAACATATCACTAGTGCAGTGATCTGTCTCTGGCTTGGCATGCATAAATAAGTCATGATACCAATAACAAGGTAATAGCTGATGTTTATGAGTGTCTCACACTCATTATCTCGTTTTACATTCACCACATTATGAATAGGGTATGCACACATCTTTCTCCTCATTTTGCAGATACAGAAACTGAGTCTCAGAGGGTTTAAGTCTCCACAGCCTAAGGTCACAACTTCTGATAAGTGGCAGAGCTAGGAACAGATCCCAATTCTTTTAATTCTAGACCCAGTGTTCTTTTCACCACATAGTATGCATATGTTTCATTTAGCAGGTTCCTCCAGATGCTCCTCTTTTTGCAATGATGTTGTGTTTGATAGTGTCAAGCCTCCGAACATAGTAGAGCCTCTTAAAAGTGATCCATATAATTCTGAGGCTTTGAAGGGATTGATTCTCAAGGCATCTGAAGGAAGGAAAAATACTAAAGGCAGTGAAAATAAAATCTCAGACCTCACCAAAAGAAAAACAAGAGCAGATCAATCACTTTTGTTCAGTGTTTCAGTCAGGTCCTACTCTTTGTGAGGTTTTCTTGGCAAAAATACTGGAGTGTTTTGTCATTTTCATCTCCAGCGAATTTTATAAATGAGAAAACTGAGGCAAACAGGGTCACACAGCTAGTAAATATCTGAGGCCAGATTTGAACTCAGGTCTTCCTGACTCCAGGCCTG
This sequence comes from Vombatus ursinus, assembly GCF_900497805.2. Classification (NCBI taxonomy): domain Eukaryota; kingdom Metazoa; phylum Chordata; class Mammalia; order Diprotodontia; family Vombatidae; genus Vombatus; species Vombatus ursinus. Next base: position 4,623,543 of record NW_020954590.1, read on the forward strand.
GCGTTCTATCCATCAATAACTACAGACCCATATGCTTATCTTCCTTCCCATATAAATGAGATTAACTTAAATCTGCATTCAGGACATTCCTAATGAGAGCATTAGAAGGGAATAACAAGCTTTTGCCAGTAATATTTCACAGTAGATCACACAGGATCATAGAGTTAGAGCTGCATATGACCTCAGAGGCCACCTAGAACCATCCCCTCATTTTACAAATGAAGAAACTGAGATCCAGAAAGGTTAAGCTCTTTCCTCAAGGTCACATTTAGTAAATGTCAACTTCACCATTTTGAAGTTGACTAAAATATGTAGACAATACAAGTTCAAACTGGGTTTATTGTCTGTTGATGTTAAAATAGCAGTTGATTCAGTAGAGCAAAATGCTGCTTTAAAGACTATCCTTTAACATGCGTATTCAAGATTCCTCAAAATATATGACAATAGAGATAACTTTGTTCAGTCACCCTCTGATTAGTAATACCAAACAAGGCATAAAATGGGAACACTTGCCAATAGTGTTTGCCACTGACGTGGAGGTGATCCAGAAGACGTGGCAAGCAAGCCAAAGTGGAATTCTCTGAATAGTAAGGTCATCGATCATAGGATAATAGGTTTTAGAACTAGAAGGAAACTTCGAGGTCACAACAATTTCTTCTTTGATGAGAATACTTCAAATCAGGCTTAGACCTCTAGTTTCACTGTGTGAAAGAATGTGCCCTACATCCTTGACCTTTTAAACCAATGTTACTGTCTACTACCTCACTTTATTTATTCATTTATTTATCTTTGCTAGGCAATCAGGGTTAAGTGACTTGCCCAGGGTCACATGGCTAGTAAGTGTCAAGTGTCTGAGGCTGGACTTGAAGTTAGGTCCTCTTGAACTCAGGGCCAGTACTTTATCCACTGTGCCACCTAGCTGCCCCTACTACCTCATTTTAACCAAATCCTGGCTATGAAATGGAAAGATAACCATTTCAACGCTTCCCAGCATGAGAAGCCACTTCTTCTGTATGTATACTGTCTGTGACGCATCACCATTTCCAGACCCTTCCTTTACAATAATTCCTAAGGTTTTTTTCATTTTTTTGATGTCCATGCAATCCATCTATATCATTCTTTGCTTATCCTTGTTAATGCCACATACTGACTTCTAGGTCATCCTCCCAACTTGTTTAGTAATTTCAGTGTCTGAATCATGGTTATTCTGTCTTCCCTGTCTCCTGGCATCTTCCTCAAAATTTTGATATTCATGTTAATTGCTCTTCTAAAAAACTTACTTCCTAATTTCTCCATATTCTCACCTCAGTGACCTTTTTCTTCACCCCGTTTCCTTCAGACATTAAATTTTCCCATCTCTTGGAACTGCACCACCTAAAAGACAAAGAAATTTGAGACTTTCTAACCAGTCACTTACTCTTTTACATCTCTCTTTCATACTAGCCTTAAATTTTCCCTTATTGTGCTTTTTGTTCCATTGACAAATCCCTATTCTCCAAGCCCTGTGGTTTCACTTTCTTCCAGACCCAGCCTTGAGTCCATGGTTATACTCTTTAATATTTCACTAAATACTTCCCTGAAATCCTTTGCTTCTCTAAATTTCCACCATTGCTGACCTATATATATATGTATATATATACATATGTATGTCTATATCTATATCTATATCTATATCCATATCCATATCTATATCTATATCTATATCTATATCTATATCTATATCTATATCATATCAAAATTATTGTATTTCTCTGCTTCTGCTCCAGGTCTGTTGAATATTGCTGGAGAAAATTATAAAATTGAGCTTCCCTAACTCCTAACAAACTAATATTATGTGAGCCCAACTGAGCTCTTGCTACTACCTGAAAGTTATTCTACTCTACCTTTATTCATTTCCAACCTAATTTCCCACAGCAATCTGTTCCTAAACTGTTCTTCCCTTCTTACTCTTCCAATCATCCCTGCTCCCTACACTTTCATATTTATGGCATATATCATGACCTGTTCCTTCAGGAATTGAGGACAAGAGTTGAGAGATCTCTTATTAGATGGCCTTCATTTCTAAGCATCATTACCTATTCTCCCATTCCTTCAATTTTAAAGAATAGGCATCTCTAATCCTTATTTTTCTGTCTAAGCTTCTGTCACCTTCTCTAGGACCTCAATCATCCCCAGTCATATTCAATACCTTCCTATTTTGTCTTTATCATTTTCCTAGAAACCTGTTCTGGTTTCCTCAATCCTAAAATCAAATAAAAATCCTTCCATTGTCCTAGGCAGTTGGAAAGAATATAGTATTTGGACTTGGTTCAATTCCCACTTTTTTATTTGCTTGCTACCTTGCAACTTTGCACAAGTAACTTGCCCTTTCTGAGCATTGATTTTCTATCTATAAAATGAGAGAATTCAGATTCCTCTAGTTCTTTATCTTTGATTCTATGATTTTTTAAATTTCATTTAGGTTCTATCTCATTTATCTCCTCTCCTTCATTGCCAAATTTCTTGAAAAAAAAGTTTCTATTTGATGCTCTCACCTCCTCATTCTGCACTTTTCCCTTAATCCCTCATAATTAGGTGTTTCCTCTCATGACAATCCAGTGAAACATCAATAGCCTGTCAAATCCAATGGTTTTTTTTCTGTCATCCTCTGTAACCCCTCTGCAGTTTTTAATGCTGCTATACCATGGTAGAGAGTTGATTTGAAGTCAGGAAGTCCTGGGTTCAGACAATGCTCACAAAACTTATTACATGTATAGCTATGACTAAGTCACTAAAATCTTCTGAACTGTGGCCTAGAGACAGTAGGTTCTTCACCCCTGCTTTAGACAGTAGCTTGCACTGAGTATGCCCTTAATGAATGTTGAATTGAATTATTGTTAGCCATTCTCTCCTACTGGATATTCTCTCTTTTCTTGGCTTCAGCAACATAAGCGTGGTGTCATAGATAGGGCACTGGAACCCTATAGGGGGTTCCAGTCAAGAGGACTTGAGCTTCAACTTTGTCTCCAATACACACTAGCCTTTTGGTGCCAGGCAAGCCCTTTAACTTCTCTGAAGGTCAGTTTCCTTAATTATAAAATAATGGCATTGGATTTAGTGACCTTTAATGTCTGTTCCGGCTCTAAATCCATGATCTTGTAATTGCATTGTTTTCATTTTTGTACCTCTCTAATAGCTCCCTCTTGAGATCCCTTATGTGGATATTCCTCCTATATCTGCCCTTGGCCTTCTTCTCTCTTTTATATTCCAGCCCTTGATAATTTCATTCACTCTCATGGCTTCAATTACTTGTTCTGAGCAGATGGTATTCAGGTCTCTATCTTTAGTCCTGACTTCTCTTCCAAACTGCATTTGTGTACTTCCATTATCTAAAATAGAGCTCATTCATCTAAAACTTTCTGTTTCATTTCTGTGTGGGGCATTACCATTTATCTCCTCTCCATCTTAACCTTGGTATTATCTTTGACTCTTCCCTTACTTTCACCCTTATTACCTAATCATTTATTAAGTCCTACTAATTCCTTCACTGATATATGTTTCATCTGTTTCTGCTTTTCTATTCCCATTGCCACTAGCCTAATACAGGCCCCTATCACCAACTTCCTGGACTACTCTAATAGCGTCCATTTTTTTTTCTTTCCAAGCCATACCTCATAGTACAGACAGAATCAACTTTCTTACACCTGGATCTTGCATATCATCTCGCTGCTCAAAAATCTTTACTGATTCCACATTGCTTATGGAGTTAAGTTTATTTCCCTTTGCCTGACATTCAAAGGCCTCCAAAATCTGTCACTATTCTTCTCTACCAACTTTCATTCCTGTTGCTGTATTTAATCAATCTAGATTTTAGCCAACCTGGTCAACTTTCTGCCCCCAAAATGTGTTCTCTGCTCTTATTTTTCTATTCTTTTGTTCATATTATTCCCCATACCTAGAATCCTTTTCCTTGTTCTATTTACCAGTTGAATTCCTTACTCTTCCTTAAGAGCCCAACTCAAATGGTACCTACTTCCATCATCCCTGTGATCAATAAAGACCTCCCTGCATGGACATCAGCTCATACTTTATTCTGAAGTTCTCTAATGCATTTATCTTATACTATTGTTTGTTATTTTTACATGTGTTTGTGTCATCTTTTTACTCTTCTGTGTAGTTGAGAGCAGGGGTCAAGTCTAACCTAAACTTTGTATCTAACCCACAGTCTAGCATAGCACATTGCCCAGAGTGGATACTTACTAAACATTTGTCAAATGAAGTAATTTGTATGATAGTGGATTTTGTCCATTATCACATTAATTATCATATCACATATCATTCACATAATTATCACATTAAAATCAAATTTACTTATCACAATGGCAAATTCACTTGAACACCAAAATTGCTGATTTTATGTTCATTATTTCTATGTCTACTCAAATAACCTCTTCATGGGTTTTTTCCAGTTGAGTTTTGGTTTCCCTATTAACTGCTTGTGATCCCTTGGAGGATCCACTTTGTTAGTGGGGCAGTCAATCATCTTTCTGTCACTCTACCTGTGGGATCCTGCATCCAGAAGCACTTTTCTGAAGGATATAAAACCTCTAGTATAGCTCCTATTTAAATAAATATAAAATGACAAGTTGGGACTTTTTGTTACCAGTTTTCAGGCTCTGAAGGTTTGCTATCCTTTATGCTATCTGTTAGCCTGAACTTTTATTGCTTGTCATCAGACTCCCTTGACTTGTAATTGGTACTGTAGAAAATGCTTTATTACGTTGTTTTAAAACTTATATTTTTATTAATTATGATTAATAAAATTGTTATACTGTTTAAATCAACTAGAGATTGTTTCAACCCAGAATATCTCCCTGACCTCAGTAACTATCCAGGAATGTCAGAGATTATTACAAGGAATTTTGGGTTCTCCCAGATGTTGGATCCACCCAAAACGTTCTTGTTTTGGCACCCCACATTTAGGTTTTATTTTGAGTCCACTCAAAGGGTCCTTTGTGCTTTGGCTTTGTTCAAATTTTAATTAATGTTTTTATTTACTAATATGCATGTCAATGTACCTTGCTTTCAAGTTACCCTTTTAGCAAAATCGCTTAACTGTATATGTGTGGTTCACTTGTGCGTTTCCTTGTTTAAATCATATAATGTCAACCTTCCAGAGCCTGGGTGAGAGGGAGCTGTGCCTCCTTTGTAGCTTGTTCTCTTCCACCAAATGACCTAATAAATTCTTTTCTAAGATTTTGGGTTTTGTTTTTGTGAACAACAGTATGCACCAACTTCTCTGTCCTGGACTTACCCAACACCAATGGCCTGTCTGCCCAGACCTCCGCCCATCCCTTGAGTTGTGACCTACTTGTCCTCGTTTTCTCCTATCATTAACTTCTGGAAACTTCCTGGATTCTCTGGTGGTTTCCTTATGGTTCTTCTAGTCACTAACCCTTTCTGATCTAACCCATTCAATTGTCAATCCAGTCCTGGTTGCTGTATAAACTATCTTTATCATAATTTGCCTCTATTCTTTTGATTAGTTGTTATCCATGAAGCAAATACAGATTCTTCAAGTTTATGGAGTCTTCAGTTCTAAGGAAGAATCACAAAACCAGATCAAACAGGATATTGCAAAGCTTGCTCTTGTTTGCTTTAACACAAACAGGAAAGGAGAGCACATTTTGAAACACAATTTGAAAGATGGCTTTGTCTCTCAGGACATTTGTAAAAAATAATACAACAAAAATAATGCAAGAAAATGGTTTGTACTATGCTGTATATTGGGCACTAATAATAAATGAATAATCATCAGTAGCAAATATTCAAGAAGGAATGAGAACTCAGGAAAAATGCCAAAGTTAGAAAAAATGAATCATAAAGAAAATATTTTTCTTATATAAACCTTTTCTGACTTTTTCATGGTTGGCAAAATGTCCAAAAAGTTAATTAGAAAAGCTCAGGTTCTTGGAAGAATTCTCAGTGTGGCTCATCATATTGATGCTGTGCAATACTTTTTTTTCCCCAAGTATTCTGGAATAAGTAGGAAATTAATCACATAGCAGCATAGTTTGCCCTTCCCACACCATAATTGAGAACTTCCAACTCTTATTCTTCCTGGTCAAAGAGCATAATTGAATAATAGTCTTTTGTCTAATAAACCAATCAATTGTTTTAAATCAGAGGAGTTTTAAAGATGTTTCATTCATAATTCTTTGGTAATATACCATAAGTATAAAATAGACATTTATATTTGTGACTTTTTTACTTTTACATAGTGTGAACATTGAGGTCACGTGAGTATTATGTTGTAAATATGGAAGCAGAGATAGACTCCTTTGTAAAATAGGATCTGACTAGAAATTGTGATTATTTCAAAACATTACTGTTATATCTCTCTGTAGAGTATGGGACAAGTATATACTACTGAGAAATGAAGCATAAGCTACAATAATAAATTATTAGGGGATATCTTGGTTCAAATTTTGCCTCTGGTACTTAACATCTATACTACTCCAATCAAATCTCTTCACTTATCTAGACATCAAGGTTGGATTAGGGGAAACTATATTTACAAATTTTTATGTCCCAGGCAAATATTACAAACTGTATTTGGACTAGTTGCATGAAATGTGCCTTCATTTGAGATTGGGTGACACTGTCCAATGGTGAGAAGACTGGAACTCTGGAACACTAATGGGAGACCATATTAGGGGTGGGGCAAAGATTAGTGAGGGAAGAGCTAGTATACTGGATGGTATACTGTATGCTAGTTTTCTATTTAAACTAATTATTCTTGCTAATTAGTTGCTAACCTCTACTATTCCTGCACTACCACAGGACTACTATTGCTATCTAAATTCAGTGCCTTTGGGCAAAGCCCTGATTACCCTGTCCTAGTTTTGACTCTGGCACTAGGAGACCTCTAATATTTCTTCCAGCTCTAAATCCTATGAACTTGTAATCTTGGTTGTGATAGGACACCTTATTTACTCTTTATGCTGTGGGCAATTTCTTGATGATTTGGGGGGAGAATGGGAAAGTTATTTACTTTAACATTGGCAATTCTATAGTTATTTACAGATTTAGTCCTGTAGCTGTTATTTCTTTTATTTTTTTAAAGTAAGCACATAATATCAATTATAAATTTAAATATATTAATGTAGGAAAACCAAAGTAAAAAGTTGGAATTACTTCTTTTCTTGACTATACTCCACTATCAAATTTCCTGAATGTACAGTATATCTATTTTTATTACATATGTATGTCATACACACACATACATACAGTAGAATAGATTTACATCCCCCCATCTTGCTTTTTCCTGTGCCATTTTCCTTTCCTTTTAATGCTATTTCCTTGATAATCAACAGGTTTTATATTGTACCAATTTTCCTCAAAATTACATTCTGGTTTCTATTAGCTCTGAAGCAAGTTTTCAGCTTATCCCACTTAATGCTGATTCACTTTCCTACTTGTTAAAGTACTTCAAATGAGTGATTAATGCAATGAAGAGTAGCTAAAACCTAAATTTAAATTTTAAAGTTTATTGGTCCCAGACATCTTGGGAGTATTAAGAAATAGGAGGAAAGGGGCAAGACATGAATGTTGAAATTACTTCACCTAAAAACCTCTGTTTGTCACAATCAAGTGGTGGTGCAGGTCATGGGCATACAAAATGTACATTCTAAGAAAATATAGCTGCATAGCTCCAAATCCTTCATGAAAGCTGATTAAAGAATAGCCTCCAGTCTAAGGAAATATTTAATTCCATTTCTGGAAGTTTAATGTATATACCTAAATTTAATTATTATTCAAAAAGAATGCAGTAAATGAGTGAATGCCATTTATACTGCAGAAACAAATAAGGCCTTATGTTCTAGGGATAAATATGAATTGTGAGCTTCTGTGGTTTATTCTGAAATATGAGTAAAAAGAGGAAAAATAAACAATTTTTTTCAAGGATTGGCCTATGAGGAAAGGTTAAAAAGAATTTGGATTTTAAAATTTGGAGACTGACAAAAGTTTACTTAATTCAGACATTCAGCAAACATTCATCAAGGATTCATTTTGTGCAATGCACTATGCTAGGCTATGGAGATAAGATGATGAACAACCAAATTATTGCTGCCATCAGTAAAATAATGATTTTGTGCTAGATAGATGATCTCTAAAGTTACTTTGAGTTCTTACTGTCTATGAAACATAGTACACTGTCTCTACTCTCAATGAGTTTATAGTCATTTAATTTCACAAAAAAATGGTTGGAAAACTTCTAGAAAAGTTCAGTAATTACAAAGAATCAACATGGTTTCATCAAGAATTGGTCAAGCTAAAATAAACTCATTTTCTTTTTTTTTTATAAGATTACTAAAGCAGTGGATGAAGAGAATCCTATGAAAATAGTTTACCTAGATTTTAGAAAAGTTTTGATAAAATAACTCATTATTCTTGTTGAAAAATTGAATAATATGCATTAGATCAACGATTCTCAATCTTTTTGGTCTTAGGAATCCTAAAAACTTTAAAAAATGTATCATTTCACTTTGCATCAGTTCATACAAGTCTTTCCAGGTTCTTCTAAAGTCTGCCTGTTCATCATTTCTTATAGCACAGTAGCATACCATTAAACTCATATATCACAACTTGTTCAGCCATTCCCCAATTGATGGGCATTCCCTCAATTTCCAATTTTTGCCACCACAAAAAGAGCTGCTATAAATATTTTTGTACATGTGGGTCCTTTTCCCATTTGTATGATCTCTTTGGGATACAGCCCTAGAAATGCTATTGCTGGGTCAAAGGGTATGCACATTTTTATAGCCGTTTGGGCATAGTTCCAAATTGCTCTCCAAAATGGTTGGGTCATTTCATAACTCCACCAACAATGCATTAGGGTTCCAATTTTCCTACATCTCCAACATTAAGCATTGTCCTGTTTTGTCATGTTGGCTAATCTGATAGGTGTGATGTGGTACCTCAGAGTAGTTTTGATTTGCATTTCTCTAATCAATAGTGATTTAGAGTATTTTTTCATATGACTATAAATGGTTTTAATTTCTTCATATGAGAACTGCCTGTGCATATCCTTTGACTATTTATCAATTGGGGAATGACTTGTATTCTTATAAATTTGACTTAATTTTCTATATATTTTAGAAATGAAGCCTTTATCAGAGATACTGGTTATAAAAATTCTTTCCCAACTTTCTACTTTCCTTCTAATCTTGGTTGCATTGGCTTTGTTTGTGCAAAAACTTTTCAATTTCATGTAATCAAAATTATCCCTTTTGCATTTGGTAATGTTCTCAATCTCCTGTTTGACTATGAATTCTTCCGTTCTCCATAAATCTGACAGGTAAAACTATTCCTTGCTCTCTCAGTTTGCTTATAGTATCAGCCTTTATCTAAATCATGAACCCATTTTGACTTTATTTTGGTATATGGTGTGAGATTTTGGTCTCTGTCTAGTTTCTGCCATACTTTTTTCCAGTTTTCCCAGCAGTTTTTGTCAAATAGTGAGTTCTTATCCCAGAAGCTGGGGTCTTTGGGTTTATCAAATAGTAGATTATTATAGTCATTGACTACTGTGTCTTGTATACCTCACCTATTCCACTGATCCACCACTCTATTTCTTAGTGAGTACCAAGTAGTTTTGATGATTGCTGCTTTATAATACAATTTAAGCTAGGCCACCTTCCCCTGAATTTCTTTTCATTAGTTCCCTTGATATTCTGGACCTTTTGTTATTCCAAATGAATCTTGTTATTATTTTTTTCTAACTCTATAAAATGAGCCTTTGGGGAGAAGATAGAGGGTAGAACAAAAAAGGTACACTTATTCCTTCGAATAAGTCATAAACAAATCAAACCTCAATCTCATAGGGTGGATTGTGAATGATGCCTTCCTTTAAAAATTATTTTTTTAAAACATTCATTAAAAAAAACAATTTTGAGTTCCAAATTCTCTCCTCCCCCACACATTAAGAAGCAATATGATATCAATTATACATGTGAAATCATGAAAAATGAGAGTAATACATACATATCTATCTATCTATCTATCTATCTATCTATATATATATCTATATATATTTGTACCCAGAGTTCATCAGTTCTCTCTTTGGAGGAGGATAGTAGTCATACACACACATACATCCTGCATCCTTCAGAATTGTCTTGGAATGTATTGTATTGATCAGAGTAGTTAAGTATCTTATACTTGATCAATGTTACACTATTGCTATTACTGTGTACAATGCTGTCCTAGCTTTTGCTCATTTCACTTTGCATTAGTTTCTTATAAGTCTTTCCAGGTTTTTCTGAAACCATCCTTCCTGTCATTTCTTATAGCACAATAGTATTCCTTCACAATAATATACCACAACTTGTTCAGTCATTCCCCGACTAATTGACATCCCCTCAAATTCCAATTCTTGGCCAGCACAAAAAGAGCTGCTATAAATATTTTTGCACACATAGGTCCTTCTCCATTTTCTTTTATCTTTTTGAAATACAGACCTAGCAGTGGTTTTATTAGATCAAAGGGAATGTACAGTTTGATAGCCCTTTGGGTATAGTTCCAAAGTGTTCTCCATAATGGTTGGATCAGTTCAAAATTCCACCAGTGGTGCATTAGTGACCCTATTTTTCCACTTCCCCTCTAGCATTTGTTATTTTCCTTTTCTGTTATGTTAGCCAATCTGATAGGTGTAAGGTGGTGCCTCAGAGTTGTTTTAATTAACATTTCTCTAATCAATAAAGATTCAGAGAATTTTTATATATACCTATAGATAGCTTTGATATTTTCTGAAAACTGCCTGTTCATATCCTTTGATTATCAACTGGAGAGTGGCTCTTATTTTTATAAATTTAGCTCAGTTCCCTAGATGTTTTAGAAATGAGGCCTTCATCAGAAAAACCTGCTATAAAATTTTCTCCAATTTTCTGTTTTCCTTCTAATTTTAACTACCTTGGCTTTTGTGCAAAAAATTTTTAATTTCATGTAATCAAAATTATCCATTTTACTTCCCATGATCTTTTCAATCTTTTATTTCATCATAAACTCTTCCCTTATCCATAGGTCTGACAGGTAGTTTTCCATGCTCTTCTACTTTGCTTGTGATCACCCTTTATGTCTAAATCATGTACCTATTTTTATCTTTGTATATGGCATGAGATGTGAACCATGCTTTCTGATGAAGCAGTCTTACAGCAATTAGGCTTAAAGAAAAGTCTTACACCATGCACCACAGTCCATTTAAAATGGAAATGTGACATTAATATTAAAGACAATACTATAAAAAATTAGAAGTGAAACAGACTGTATACCTCTCACAGTTATGAATAAGAAGTATATTCCTAACCAAATAACAGATAGAAGCAATTACAAAAGACAATATAGATCACCTGGATAACTTGAAAATGCAAAGCTAACATTAGTGAATCTAGGATTTGCTAGGAATCCTAGGAATCCTCGGAATCTAGGATAAGAACAAAAGTGTTCAAATGGAGAAAACAAATTTGTATCAGATTTCTATGATAAAGGGTGGGTATCCAAGATATAGATATCCATATGGGGATATTGTTTCTATATCTTGGATACCCACCCTTTATCATAGAAATCTGATGTAAGACGTAGAAAGCTATGGAAGACTAATAGCCATTCCCAATAGATAAATGAGTAAAGAACATGACCAAACATTTTCCATAAGAACTGAAAAGTATTTACAACCCATATGAAAAAAATGTTTTAAATCACTAATAATAAAACAAATGTAAATCAAAACAACCCTGAGGTTTCAAATGATCAAAAATAGCAAAAAGGGAAAAAGTCAATGTTGGCAGGATTTTGGGAAAATAAGCACACTAATATATTATTGGTGAAGCTATGAAGTAGTACACCATTTTGAAAGGCAATTTTGAATTATGCAAATAAGATGACTAAAATGTTTATAACTTTGAACCAGAGACTCCGTTACTGAGTTTGTGACCCAAGGAAGTCATCAATAAGAGGAAGAAGTCCCCATGTACTTCAAAATATTTAGAGCAGCATTTTATTTTTTGTAAGAGCTAAGAATTGGAAAACAAAGTAAATGTCCATTAATCGGGGAATGGCTAAACAAATGGTGATACATGAATGTAATGGAATACTATTGTGCTGTAAGAAATGATGTGTGAGATGAATATAGAGAAGCATGGAAAGAGCAGTATGAACTGATACATAGTGAAGTAATATATCAAAAAATCAAAAGTAAATGTAGCAAAATTATAAAAATCAAGTGGGACTCAAATGAAGTGATATGAGAAGAGTTCCTTAACTTCCTCTTCATGTATGTGGGAGGTCTGCAAGGGTCAAACAGTGCACATTTTCGGACTGTCTCAATTTATCAATCAGTTGTGTTGACTTTTTTCTCTTAAAAAATACTATTTGTCATATGGGATGACATTGGGGAGGGGTAGCAGAAAAAATACATAAGATACTATAGTAATGCAAGAAACAGAAAATATCCATAAAAATTATATAAAATTTTTAATTGAAAGAATTAAAGTCCTTTCAGTCTTTTCAGGATATAAAATGAACCTATATAAATCATCAACATTTTTAATATATTACCAAAAAATCCCAACAGGAAAAGAAAGATTAATTACACTTAAAATAAATACACAAATACAAAGTTCCAAGACAATACCAAAGGACCCATGGTGAAAAATGCTATCTACCTCCAGAGAAAGAACTAATGAATTCTGAGTGCAAATCGAAGCATACATTTTAAATTTTATTTTTTCTTGCCTTTTTTTTTTTTGGCATGGCTAATAAAAAATATGTTTTGCATTGCCTTTACAGTGAGTGGAGGAGGGCCTGGAGAACTCAAAATAAAAAAAAAAATTAAAAATAAATAACTTTAAATATTTAACAAAATAAATAAAAATATAATAAAACATAAAAAGAAAGCTCATGCAATTAATCAAGGTCTAAAATAGATCTGAACTCCTTTCATGTGTCATTTTCAATATATTCAGTGCTAATAGATGTTTGGTATTTTACAGCTTTTAAATTTATGAAAACCTGCCTACCCAATTTATAAGCAAAAAAAACCATAACTGCACAGTATCTGTATAACCTAGTCTTGACTGGGCACACTCACTTTGCAGGCAGGCTGTGTCCCCTTGAACTGACCCTGAAAAAGGGAAAGGATTTCTTTTTCCAGCTCTCCCTTGTTTACCCTGGCTCTGGCAAATGGTCATGGGGGTATTTGTTTCTGTTGTGTGTTTCTCCTCCCCAGTTTCAGGTTGATCATCTTGTAGACAGGATTGCAGGTGAGATGGTACAGCCAGTCAGTGTGATATGGAAGGCCTGAGAAGCTAAGGTGCCTGGAACTTAAGAGTGAAGGAGGGTTTGGCCTTTCATCTCTGGTGCTGTGAGTATTGTCTATGGCATTTGAAGTGAGGAGGACAAATGACACAGAACATAAACAAATAACCCCAGTCCCATTTCTTGGAAGGAATAAAAGAGGGAGTGCAGGGGAAGGAAGTCATTCCTCTCTTGGAGTTCAATTCATGGAGCCCATGATGGGAGTGAATTGTAACCTTCACCATCTGGATGAAGCAATTAAGTGTGTGTGGAAAAGAGTAGCAGAAAGAGAATGACAGAAAAGAAGCACTAGTTTTAAAGACACAGGCAGCCAGTCAAAGGAGACTACCCTCCACCCATGTGGTAGGGGACCTAGAGGCCTCCATTTTATACAAATTGAGCATGCCCAGTCAAGCCTGGGTTGCATATAAAATAGGTAGAAATTGACCTCTCTAGATACTTAGAGGAAATATGTAAATAGAACCTCAAAAACACTTTTTACATAAATACAGACCTGCACAATTTGATAAATATTAATTATTTATGAGCAGGCTAGGTTAATATAATAAAAATTACACTACCAAAATTAACTTACTTATTCAGTGTCATGCCAATCAAACTACCAAGAGATTATTTTATGGAGTTTCCTCATCTGCAAAATGAGCTGGAGAAGGAAATGGCAAAACACTCCAGTATCTTTGCCAAGAAAACCCCAAATAGGGTCACGAAGAGTAGGACACCATTGAAATGAATGAACAACAGCAGTAACAAAGAAAAAATAATAATGAAATTCATCTAGAGCAATGGTTCTCAAACTTTTTCATCTTAGGAACTTTCCCTTCTTAAAAATTATTAAAGACGCTGCTCCATAAATAAAATGGCTTTTGTTTATGTGGATTACTATTGATATTTACCACATTAGAAATTAAAATGTCTTAGTATTATTATGGAAATGGTTTTGACTTTGTGGGCCTCCTGAAAGATTCTTGGGGAACATCAGTTCCCAGACCACATTTTGAGAACTGATGATTGTGAAGAGAATGAAAAATACAAGAGAAATTATGAAAAAAAAAGTAAGAAGTAACCAGGCCCAACAACACCTTTTCTCAGATCATACCATGAACTAGTAATCATTGAAATAATTTCATATGGTTAAAAATAGATTGATCAGTGAAATAGATGAAGCACACAATAGAAAAAAGTAAATTAAGTTAGTAAGCTAGTATTTGATAAACTCAAATATTTTGTAGATATTGAGTAGGGACTTACTATGCCACAAAAATTGCTAGGAAATATGGAAAGCAACCTGGCAGAAATTGAGGTATAGATCACTATGTCATATAATATACTAAGGTAATCTCAAAATAGGTACATATCTTAGATATAAAAGGTCACATCATAAACAAATTAGAGGAATAGGAAGGATAGGGGAAGAGTTCATGACCAAACAAGGGATAAAGAGGAAGATAAAATGGACTATAATTACAAAAAACCCAAAAAAGTTTTTGCACAAACAAAGCAATGCTATTAAAATCAGAAGAGAAATAGTTAACTGAGAAAACAAATCTTTGCAGCAATTTCTGAGATATATTAAAAGAAAATCTAACTTCCCTTTATTCATAAATCTCTGTAACCAAATAAATTTAAGAAGCCAAATAAAAATATTTTTATCTAACTTTCATCTAAATAGCATTTTAATAAAATAACTTAGGCTTCTGGTGGCAAATGGACAGAGTGCTAAGCCTGGAATCCGGAAGACTGAGTTCAAGTCAAGTCTCCAACATTTAGTAACTGTGTGACCCTAGGCAAGTCACTTAACCTCAGTTTCTTTATGTGTAAAATGTAAAATTTTTGAAAAATGTTTACCCCATAGAATCATAATTTACTGCCAAGTTTTTGTATTTTGTATAACATTTTTTCACTTCTACCTTGTTAGAACTTGCTGCTCTGTCTGATTTCAACTCCACAGAATAAGATTCCCCTCCAAGATAAGCCCATCATTTCTAAACCTTCCACTATGCTGTCAACTCAAGACTTGATTGATTTCACCTCCTCTCCCCTCTGTTTGGAAGGCTGGAGGACAGAGTACCTTCCTCTTCCCAATGCCTTCCTTTAACTGGATTCCCTAATCACTCCACTTTTCACCTATTGCCCTGACTGGTTTTCAACTAACAAGATGACTCCATGCTGGTTAAGCTCTGGTGAACCACCCCTCTCCCCTTGCTTTCCTGCTTCCTTTTGAGTGTTATCTCCCCTTTTAGATTGTAATCTTGTTGAGGGCAGGGACTGTCTTTTAATTTATTGTATCCCCAGTGCTGTGCCTGGTCCATCATAAACACTTAACAAATATTTATTGGATTGGACTTTGTCTCTAGCCACCTATATTTTAATTGGGGTTAAAAAAGCCCCACTTTTAACAGTATAAGATGGGGTAGTGGTAAGCAAAGTTAAATAGCAGTTTGTTTGAAAAAAGAACCATGGGTTCTGAAATCTTAACACTTGGCAACAATGTGATAAGGCAGCCAAAAAAACTAAGGTGATCTTAGGCTACACTGAGAGGCACAGATCTGAGGAATAAGGAGGTGATAATTCCATGGTGCTTTGTCCTGATCAGACCACACTAGGAGTGTGATGTTCAATTTTGGAAGGACAATGATAAGCTAGAGAATATTCAGAGAAGAGCAACAAGAATAATGAAGGGCCTGGAGGGCATGCTGTATGAGAATCATTGAAAAACTGGGGTCTGTTTTCAGTCCTGAAAAGAGATTACTCAGGGCAGACATTATAGTTTTATCCAAGTACTTGAATCATTGTTATGCAGAAAAGGGAAAATTATATTTGTTCTGGTTGACCCTGGGTGGGGAGGGAGAGTTTGGGGCCAGGTACAATGGATATAAATGGCAAAGGGGAAGTTCGGGAATATGAGGAAACATTTCCCAATAAATAGTACTATCAAAAAATGGAATGACTTGCCTCAGGAGGCAGTAGGTACCTTTCATTGCAGGTCTTCAAGTGAGATGACTGTTGAGAGGTATGTTGTAGCAGGGTTTCTTTTCCTGGTATATGTTGGACTGGACAGTCATTGAGGCTTCTTCCAATTCATGTTCTAGGACATAAACTTATAGTGTCTGTGGTTAGGTAGACAAAATTGTCTAGAAATGAACCTTTGCATTTTTATGTGCTTCTAGAAGCCCCCAAAGGGGATTTGATGGCACATCTATATAACTTTGGTTTGGCTGACTGAGATGAAGATTCAGAAAAAAGGATAGAAAAATTATTTATGTTCAGCCACCTGGGTTCAGTAAACTCACAGAGAACTATGTGGAAAGCTCTTAAATCTTAGTTTAAGGAACATTAATGGTAAGAAAAAATATGTGACGCTAAGGAGGAGAAATAAAAATTGAATGTACATGAAGCAAAAATATATGATGTGATTGGAAAAAGAAACTCAAGGACCAGGACAGAAGAATGATGGATAGTTTTTAATGAATTGAATATTTTGTTTGACAAAAAAGCAAGGAACCCCCCCTCCATTTTGAAAATACTCTTGTAAATTCAGAGAGTTTTGCTAGCGCTTATTCAAAGGGTATATGTTTAAAGCAATATACCATTTGTAACTGTTTAGAAGCCTGTGGGTTACATTATTGCCTGTATTTATTGTAAAAATATAGTGTATGGTATTGGCAATTCAGGTATGTTAAAGAGATAAAATTAAACAAAGAAGCTCAACTTTCAAAAATTTATTATTTTTCTTTTATTAATGCCTTTTCTTTTTCATACCTTCACATAGTGTGATGCTGCCTCACTGATGGAGGTGGCCCTGGGTTTTGGAAATCTATGACAGTGGATTATGAGCCCTGGCTTATTTTATCACCTTTGAAAGCTTTTGATGTGGGAATAGATAGTGTCTGCCAAATACTGAACTGCTCATCAACTCGTAGGCTGAATACTTGGTGATGGATTCTTTAATCATGGCTACCCATGAAAGAAGGAAATCTTGTGTGGACTGTTTCTATATTTGAAGTGAGGAGAGCAGGGGGACAGAAAAGGAGGAAGTAGATGCAAAAAGTCTTACACATAACATTGTAAACATTAACTTAGCTGCTTGTAATATCGACGGGAAATTCAAGTACAATGACTGGTGAGTGGACGTACTGCTTTAGGAATTGATTGAATCATGCTGATCCTGATTTTCTTACTGTTTTGTTGTTCAGTTATTTCAGCCATGTCCTACTCTTTGTGACACTGTATGGAGTTTTCTTGGCAAAGATATTTCAGTGGTTTGCCATTTCATTCTCCAGTTCATTTTACAGATGAGAAACTGAGGCAAACAGGGTTAAGTGACTTGCCCGGGTCACTCAGTGACTCTTTGTTTGAGTGTTTAAGACCAGATCTGAACTCAGGTCTTCCTGACTCTAGGCCCAGCACTCTATTTATTGCACCAGCTAGCTGCCCTAACTTTCTTCCCATATATGAAACCAAAAGACAGAAGGCAGGTGCAGTTATATGGAAAAGATGGCTTTAAACATTCTCCATGGTGTGGCAAATAAAGGAATTTGAG
This sequence comes from Vombatus ursinus, assembly GCF_900497805.2. NCBI lineage: Eukaryota > Metazoa > Chordata > Mammalia > Diprotodontia > Vombatidae > Vombatus > Vombatus ursinus. Next base: position 4,641,439 of record NW_020954590.1, read on the forward strand.
CAATTGCTTTTACTCTGTGTACAAAGATCACAGGAAATAAGATTTCATGGGACACTTGGAAAGTTTGTATTGCAGTGCTCACAAGTATTTGCAAAAAGACCATTTCAAAATTATTGTAGTTTATATACTAATAGCTATGGCAAAGGATGAAGAGGTAGGGAAATTCGATGAAGTCTTTTATAAGGCTTAAATTTAAATCAAGACATTTTCATGATCTATTAATAAACATTTATTAAGTACCCATCAGGTGGTAGGCACTGAGGATACAGACTAAAGTGAAACAACCCCTGCTTTTAAGGAATATACATTCTATTGGGGGCAATGATACATCGATATAGATAGATGATAGGTAGAAAGCTTGATAGAGATATAACATGTAGAGAAAATAGAAGCAAGATGATGGGGGGCACTGACAGGGGGATCAAGAAAGGCTTCAAGTAGAAGGTTGCATTTGAGCTTCATCTTGAAAGAAATTAGAAATTTTTAGAGGTGGAGATAAGGAAGGAGTAATTTCAAAGTGTGGAATTAGCCAGGGCAAGGAAATGGGCAACAGGGTGATGAGTGTGTAAGAATCTAGTTTTACTTTTTATTATTATCAAGTAATATTTATTGAACATATGTAAGTGCTCTAGTAACTTGTTGGTGACACATTGTGTCCTATGAATCTTCCTTATTAGGAATGTGTGAAGGAGAATGCTATATAATGAACCAGAAGGTTATGATGGGTCCGCATTGTGATGGGCTTAAAATGCCAAACAGAGGAGTTTGTATTTGTTTTTAGATGTACTGGGGGTCATTGGAGTTTGTTGGGGCACATGGTCAGACATAAACTTTGGGAAAATTGCTCTGTTAGCTGAGTAGAGAGAATGGATAATCGGTGACTTTAATGCAAAAGTAGGAATAGGTGAGTACAACAAATGCGCACACATATAGATTGTGAACCACATTTGGAAGAATTGAAACTGAGGATCAACCAAGCAATAATAAAGGGGGAACATAGTGGGAAAGAAATTATAAATAAGGAATTATGAAGGGAAAAGCAGCAAAAAGGATGTTATCAAAGAAATATGTGAGAAAAAATACATACTGATAATGTGTTAAGAGCAAGGGGTGACTCAGTATGATTGTGTGCTTCAATGCTATTCTTGTTGAGGACGATTTATGCCCGACCTGTGATAGAGACTTCCAACCTCATATTGGTCTGATCAGTCACAGTTGGACACACTATACCTTGACCCCAACATAATGATATTTTTTGGTGTCTTCAGGAATGAAGGACAACAACCAACCAATCGTGTGATGTCCAAGGGCCATATAGGCACCCTCAGCACATTGAGTAGAGCCCCCTGTAATGGGAATTTATGGGAAGATGTGGACAATATTAATATAGGCTAGGAAGACATGAAAGTATTGTAACCTGTTAGAGAAAATTTCTTGTGAGATTTTATTTTGGTCATTGTGAATATTTGTGTTTTTCATGCCATAACCATTTCCCAATATGCCACCTCCTTCCCACCTCGGACTGAACATGCCCTTGTAACAAAGAAAAATAGTCAAGTAAAACCAGTTGAACAAATTACTGTTTTTGATAGTATATGCAAAAAGTGATCATAACCTCAAAGAATTAGCCTTTTCGGTTTCAGAACTCCTGCTGCAGGCCTCAGATGTACCAATAACATCCTGGTTGATAAGTGTCATGTGTCATTATGTCTAGGCTCTTGACATTTCTCATTTTACTTCCTGGTCATCATCTTACCAGCCATCTTCTCTCCTCTGCTCTCTAGTTCTGGAACTATCATCAAAGCAGTACTGTCATTGCTGTTGGAAGGTATATGCCACTCACTTCATTATGACTTCACTTATAATCTTGTGAGTTTCCAAAATAAAATACCTTACCCTGAGTACAACTCTCCTAGGAGTGTTGTCTCTCTCAATAGCATGTAGGTTTACTGTGGGCAAGGTCTATTTTTACTTTTGTTGTATTTGTGTACCCAGAACTTAGCACAGGACTTGAGGTAAAATAATTGCTTAATGAATGCTTTTTTTGTTCATTCATTTATAGTTCCCCATCTTTCTACTAAGCATCATGAAGTTTGTTTTCTTATCTCTTTTTTCTGGTGCCAAGATTGGCTATTATATGAATGGTTGCTTTTCAGTTTAAATTATCATAATAACTATGTATAACTTTTTGTTCTCCATATTTCAATCTGTATCAGTTCATACAAATGCTTCATAGTTTCTTATGGTGCAACAGTATTCCATTACAAGCATATGACACTTTACGGTTGTCATTTTCTAATTGATGGGTACCTGTTTTGTTTCCAGTTTTCTTCTACCATGATTATTTTGGTTTATGTAGTAACTTCTTTTCTATATTTGACTTCCTTGGTGATATATACTCAATAAGGGAATAACTGCATCCAATGGCATTAACAAGTTAGTAACTTTTCTTGCAAAATTTCAAATGTGTTTTCTAGAATAGTCGAGTACATTCACATCTTCAATTATCTCCTATCTTCCTTTTATCAGCCTCTCTAACACCTGAGAATTTCCATTTTTTATAAATTTTTTAAACCTTACAGGTAAAAGTTGTTTTAGTTTCTCTTTCTCTTATTAGTGATTTAGAATTTTTTTTCACATAGTTCTTAACTATCTGCTTTCTTTTTTAGGAAAACTGTTTATTGCTATCCTTTGGCCATATGTCTACTGAGACAATGGTTCTTTAAGTAATTTAATCCTTAAGATTCTAAATAAGTTCTATTTGAAAACTCTCTAAGTGAGGAGGAATTATGGAAATAATTAAATCTCTGAATTTTGAGGAAGCTCCAGGTAAGTATGAATTACTAATTGAAATTGGTCCATTTAATAGGCTCTCTTTAAAATGAGTTAAGATAAACTATACCTTCACTATTCACTAGGTATATTTTAATTATTATTTTTGTTAAGTATAGGTGAGCATAATGCTGTCATCATTACTAAATACTGGAAGAAGAATCTATGAAATATTTTGATTAGACACCCTGTAATTTTGCTTCCCCAGGTAATTCTTGAAATTAGGTAGACTTTTATTAAAGATAAAATTGTAACCTTGGATAAATCTGTGATTCCTATGGTATACTTGAAAGAGCTCAAATAAGTAACATTCATTTCATTTGAAATAAGTTAACAGTGTAATATAGCAACCAAAACAAACAAACAAGCTGTGGTATTGGGCTACATTGAAAGGTATAACTCCTGTAATAAAGGATATGACAGTGCAGTTGTATGTACTCCACCCTGGCCAAGCCATATCTGAAGCACTGTTGTGATCACTTGTGGGTGCCACATTTTAGGAAGGATGCAGAAAATTTGTATTGCATGCAGAAACATGTGACTAGGATGGTGAAGGAAAAGAACACCATGCCATGTAAGGATGAGTTGATGCAGTACTTGGGGGTGTATAGATAGAGAAGAAAAGATGTAGAAGGACCCAGTAGTTGAGTTTTTATAACACAACTAATCCCAACCATAATTTTGTCCTCCCAATTGTAGAATAAGTTTCCTGTGCTAAGTTTTGTATATGCTTAACTCAACTAAGCTGTGGGGATCCTCTATATCCTAGCACTTTCTCTTTACTTCGATTTCTGGCTTCCTTCTTCTCCTTTCTTACAAGAAAGTGATATTGACCCAAACCTTCTATTTTCCCCATTTTTCTATTAGAGCTGAATCCCAATTATTGTGAACAATGAATCCCCTGACCTGGTCACATGAATTCAGATTCAAACTATTCAAAGTTATATTAATGTAAAATATGGTTATTTGTTCTAAGCAATGAGAATGTACAGTGCCAGGTACACAAACTCACAGTCTCTGTAAAATAGGCAGCCTCTACGTCATACTCACCTTATAGATGCAATCTATTGCCGAATTGTCATTTCCCCCTCTTTCTTTACAATATCTGTTTCCTTCCTTCCACTCACTGCTATATCCTGGTATAGGCCCACAACATCTCCTGTCTGGATTATTATAGTGGTCTTTTAACTGATTCCTCTGCCTGAAGCTTTCCCCAGTCCAATCCATCCTCTACTTAGCTTATTGTGATTTTCCTGAAAAGCTCAGGTCTGATAGTCACCTCCCTATTGAATAAATTCTAGTGGTTCCCTATTACTTCCATGATCAAATGAGCCCTCTGTTTGGCTTTTAGAGCCCTTCACAGCTTCAGCTTTTCCTGCCTTTCTGGTTTTCTTACACATTTTTACTCTCTGACACAGCTACCATGAAATTTTTGTTCTCCTCCCTACACACAATATTCCATCTCCTGACTTTGCTTTTTTCATTGCTTATCCGCCTTATGTGAAATGCTCTCTTTCCTCACCTTTGCCTTCAAACTTACTTGGCTTCCTTCAGGAGTTAGCTTTAATCCCACCTGCTGTATGAGGCCTTTCTCATCCCTTCTCCTCCTTCAAATGATTTTACCTTTGAGATTACCTTCCATTTTCAGTGTATAAATCTTGTATGTTCATAATCGTTTGCATATTCTCTCCCTTATTAGAATGTGAGCTCCTTGAGGGAAGCAGCTGTACTTTTGCTTTTCTTTGTATCCCCAGTGCATAGCATAATACCTGGAACATAGTGAATGCTTGTTCTTTGACTGATTGATTGGTCCCCAAATCCCGAATGGGAATTGTAGCTGCTTCTAAGTCTTTCTTGCCCATTTGGGGAAGATCTTATCTCATTCTAGCTGCCACTTTCTAGATCTTTTTAGACCAAAAGGATGGAAGCATCCTGCCATATACAGGGAGCATAAAACCTTATGTCTAAATTCCTCCAACCACAGAGCTGGGTAGCATCCCTTTCTTTTTCTTCTTCTGGGTATAGGACAGTTACTGCTTATCTACTTATTTAGCTTAATCTTCCTCAAATATCATAGCTTATTGCAAGGTGTTTTAACAGCCTTGCCTAAGAGCTTCCTCAAGAAAATGTTTTAAGAGAGAAATAATACAATTTTTAAAGTTACAGAATTCTAAGCTATTTAAAGCTACTGAACAAAATAGAAAATTGAACAGTATCTAAACTTGGTTTTAGCATAGGGCTGGAAAAAAATTCACTTTCCCTCACTTTGGTATCAAGACCATAGCTTTGGGGTACAAAGAATAAGGTAGAGTGCCTATTTTTGAAAAGTTTATATAGCATATGGTTATTTGTTCTTAAATTGGTCGAAAGAATTCACTTGAGAATCTCTTTATTATTAGTGCTTTTTTTTCTGCAGCAGTTCATTTATGGCTTATTCATTTTTTCCCCTGAGATTGGGTTTTATAGATTTTTTATTTCTGGTTTTATCTACTTAGCTATTTTAGATTTTTGCAGATACCAACCCATTTCACTGAAATGTTCAGTTTTGCTGTCATATAATGATGTGTAATTATGCTTGAGAATTTTTTTTTCTGGTTGCCTCCACTCCTTTCATGTTTGGTTTTGATTATAATGTTACCTTCCCTGTCAGAAAAATAAACTGGTTATTGATTTCTTAATTTTATTGGTCTTTAAAAACAATCCTTCAATAACAACATTATGACCTATTTATATAATGCTTTAAGATTTTAAAAATGCCGTTAATCACAACATGGTGAACATAGGTAGTTCAGGTAATATTTCAATCATTTCAGAGATGAGGAAGCTGAGCCTCTGAGAAGTTAAATGATTATTCCACAATCAGGTAGCCTATGAAGTGTCTAAAGTGGGATTCAAATGCAGGTCCTTTACCTTAGGAAAGACAGAATCACCTAGTGGACAGAGAATGAGCTTTTGAGTCAAAAAACTTGGAACCAAACTTTACCTCTGACACTAATTCATTTTGTGGGAGGGATTCCATTTGGTTTGCCTCTATTTACTTATTTTGTGCTTATTTTGGATTTATTTGCTAATTTTTTATTTCTTAAGTTGCAGGTGTTATTCATTGGTCTTCTCTTTTTATTTTATTAATATATGTTCAAGGATATCTGTTTTCCTCTGAAGATTTTGTTAGCTGCATCCCATACATTTTGGCATGCTGAATTGTTATTTTCCTAATTTTTAATAAAACTTTCCTATCCCTTTTCATCCTTCCCCTTAATCTTTTCCTTTGAGATTAGCTTTAATGCACCCTCATGAAATTTAGAGATATCCAGTGCTAAACAATCATTTATATAAAGAAATATGACTGAGAAGCTATACATTTCCCTAAATTATTTTGAGTTACAAACTTAACCCCTCAGCAATCCCATGCCAAAATATTTCAAAAGTTGAGTTATACATATACATATATACATGTATATATATAATTCCACCATAATTACATATTAAAACAATTTTTAGCATTTTTTTTAAATTTAAGAGTTACACATTATATTTCTCCCTCTCTTCCTTCCCTACCCCCAGATGGTAAGCAATCAGATACAGGTTATACATGTGCAATCATGTAAAACATTTCCATATTAGTCATTTTGAACAAAAAGACTCAAAAGAAAAAAAAACTGAAAGAAAGAAGGTGAAAAATAGCATGCTTCAATCTGTATTCAAATAATGTTAGCTCTTTCTCTGGAGGCAGATGGCATGCTTCATCATTAGTCCTTTGGCATTGTCTTGGATCATTGTATTGCTGAGAATAGCTAAGTCATTCATAGTTCTTCACTGAACAACATTGCTATTACTACATACAATATTTTCCTGGTTCTGTTAACTTAAAAAAAAAAATTTTAGGCAACTGGGGTTAAGTGACTTGCCCAGGGTCACACAGCTAGTAAGTGTCAAGTGTTTGGTCTGAGGCTGGATTTGAACTCAGGTCCTCCTGACTTCAGGGCCGATGCTTTATTCACTGCACCACCTAGCTGCCCCTGACTCTTCTAACTTCACTTTGTATCAGTCCACATAAGTCTTTCCAGGTTTTTCTAAAATCATCCTGCTTGTCATTTCTCATTAACACAATAATATTCATTACAATCATCTACCACAGCTTGTTTAGCCATTCCCCAATTTATGGTCATCCCTTCAATTTCTAATTCTTAGCCACCACAAAAAGAGCTGCTAAAAATAAAAAAAAATAGCATTTTAATGATAAAAATAAATATTAAAAATATTCATTTTATAACAAAAATTTCTACTGAAATTTGTATTTTTGGTGGATTAAAAAAAGGATGTCATAAATAAATCAATGTAAGTTCCTTAAATTCATACTCTGATCAAAAAGGACAAATTTATTAAATTTATAAAAAAGTTAGCACAATGGATAAATGCATTTTCAAAATAAATATATTTATAAAACATATTTAAATAATATTTAATATGATTCTCATTTTGAAATATATTTGATTTGAAAATAAAATAGAAAATAAATATTTCCTTGATTGACCCAGAGAAGCAATTCTCATTTTATTTTAAAGAACTAGATAATTCTGAGTAAGGATAGATAAGGAATACAGTTGCTGTGGCCAAATAGGATGCATTTACTCTTTTGGAAAAATAATGGTTAATAGACTTACCTTGTGATAGTGTGTTTAAATAAATATTTGAACCAGACAGTCTTACTATATTTTGGTTATGTTGAACAAAGGATACTTTGGTTGACAAAAGTGAAACAATTTTTCCTAGTAGTTGAATTTCTTATTTATGCAGAATGGGAGTGTGTTGTTATAGTTGTTATAAAGACAAATTATCAGTCTTGAATATCGGTTGAAAAATAATTATGAGTGGTATTATCATGAGTGATATCATAACTTGAGAAGCTATGCCAAAAAACACATCAATTATCACACTAATAATGGCCTTATTATTTTTCTCAAATGATTACATTGTGAATATTTTTTAATCAATGAACAAACATCTGAATGTTCCTTTTTTTGCTTTTTAAAAAAGATTTGTGTATTATGTTAAATTGTAGTAAATTCTTGATTTGTTTTGAATAAGATGAAAACTAAGATATTATTTGCAGTGCATGTTTTATAGAAAGTGTTTGTGGGGCATATATTTTTTCATAAAAAAATCTCATTTACTTCATAAAGTTTGAAAACCAATGCCCTAGAGCATGATTAAGTTTTAATAAAACTTTTATGTGTGTTAGAGAAGAAAAGTATTTTTAGCATTTTCATTTATCTCTCACTAAATGTTTATCATCTGGTTATGAAAGCTGTTTTAAAAAAACTATGAATAATTCTGTAAACTTTACAGTGTAAAGTAAATGCTTTCTCTGGTCTCTGCTCATATAATTGTCTTTGTGCATTAAGGAACATCAGATTGTGTACTGTTAAATTGGAGAAGGGGAAGAGAAAAAGGGGATGAACTGAGTTTGAGCAATTCACTGTTTTTTGTTCTTTATTGAATTTGTCTATCAATTCTTTTCATTCTATTCCCCGTAAATTATCCAATAATCTATTTCAGAAACAAACAAACAAAAAAACTTTCTTAGGCTTTCAAACTACCAAACAAAGCAAAGAAAGATTCAGAAATGAGGAGGAAGGGATTCTCATATTCTGCTGGACTTAGCACACTTCTTTTCACTTGCTAATTCACTTCAGAGAAGTTGAACTGGGTTCTGTTTTATTTTAGATTCTGACTATTGAAAGTGTGAATTGTATTCTTCCATGCTTTCTATGTTAATATCCTCTGAAAAGGTGTCCTTTTTCTTCCTCTTTTCTTCCCACATCATGTCCCCATGCTGCTATAGTTTTAGGGCTTTTTGCAGTAGCATTAAGTGATTTGTTTTACCCTGTCATGCTCTTTCCTTACATTCCAAGGTATCAGAGGAAGCTTTTATTAATGTTTTTCAAATTCCATGACCTAGATGATTACAGTATATTTATCCTGTCCTTAACCCTAAGCCTACCATTGGGGTAGGTATCAAAACGTATAATATGACTAATATCTAAACTGATTATTGTCACTATTATCCAGTGAATGTTATTCTTTAGTGAGTTTTCAGGAATTAAATATTTCACTGAATTTAGAGTTCTAAGTTTAGAGTGATGGTTGTCATTTAATAGAGCTGAATGTTCTAGAAGCTGCTTATTTCTTCTTAGATTTTTTCATTTTAGTTTCAACAAAATTTTTTACAGTAACCAAGTATGTATAGCAATGTGATAGGTACTCAATATGGTACAAAAGTGAACTAAGTTGTAGTCTTAGTCCTACTCAGGTAGACGGTGGTGCTTAGGATGCTGTATGCCTTACTAGTACATTTTTTTCAGTTATAGATAACAGATGTCTTGGATCATATAATGCACAATGCTGACATTTATTTTAAATAAAATTATGACAGAAGTGTAATTAAAGGGGAATCATAAGAATAAGATACACTTTGGCGCCAAAGTTGAAAAATATGACAGATATGTCTTTTCTATTCTATTCTCAAAGGTTTTAAATGAATATTTAGAACAATCCTGGATTTTCTTTCTGTTATGCTTTAGGATTAAATGTTTGCTTGTCATTACTGTTTTTGTGTCTCAAAATTCTAAGACTTGGAATTCTACAATCTTGTTTGATTCATTTTGGCTTTTACAATGCTTTCCTCTCTATAGTTTCAGAAAAAGGTGTAAATCTATTTTTACTTGCTTACATTCTATTTGCTTATCTAGTATGTGAAAAAGAGAAAATCTAACCTTCAGATTCATAACATTTCTTCTCCATTCAAAAATAGCACGTGCATACTGTCCCTCCCCCAAAACTAACAACAACAAAATTTCCCCAGAAAAATGACTGAGGAATTAAGCTGAAGATCCTCATCCTTAGGTCCTGAGTAAATCTGACTCATGACTTACAGCCTTCTAATATGGATATGGATATTACTTAAATAGAATAATAGATCCTATAGATCCTAATCTATACTGTTAATCTCCTTTTAGTACCTCCACCCCCACCATTACCAAAGATAAAGATATCTGAGCTAAACAGGAGTAGCTTTGTTAAAAAACTTTTAAAAATCAGATAATATTTCCTCTTAAAACAACCAATTCATTTTCTTGCAAAAGATTTGAAGTGCAGTATCTTAGAGAGCAGATGTGAAAATGAATTACACAATTGTATTTTTATCAAGTTATTATTAGGAACACATTCTATGAATAGATCTTTTTCTAAAATCTATTTGAGGTCACACTAGTTGACGTGAATATTAAGTATTAGTAGCAACATTAACTTAGAGTAGCTAAGCTATAAGACATATAGTACTTTACCTTGCAATAGATGTAAATGATATAAGGTTGCTGTGGATAAATTCTGAGAATCCAGTAGAAATTTGGACTAAATAAATGCCTCTCAGGATAGACTCTACTATACCATTTTAGAAAAATGAATATTGATTCTATTTTATAGTATCTTTGCAGAGAATTTCCATAAATATAATTAGTTTATCACTCAAGTCTTCTGTAGTGCCATTATAATTGCTTTTCTAGTGTCTATCAACAAACTTTATTGAGGCACCTGTCAAGCACTCTACTAACTACTATAGCAGTGGGCCTTGGATGTCAGAAAAGAAACAGAAATGGTTTATAATCTCAAGGAGTTTATTGTTTAGATTTAGATATGTAACAAACAGAAATGGAAGAGCATTTACAAAGTAATACAAGGAGAAGTTCAAATAAATATAACACAGATTATGTTTATAGGTTTTCAGAGATCTTAAGTTAAAAGGACCATTAGATTTGGGCGAGTTTAATAAGGTAAGGTTTCACAGAGGAAGAAGTAAGCTTTTAACATGAGTTTTAAAGATGAAATTAATATGGATTTACCAAATTACATGAATTACTTTCAAGATTTTCAACCAAAATATCATATATCCCATATCATAATCAAATTATATGTAACACATGTATATCTACATATGTATATGTATATGTACATATGTGTATATACATACATACATATACATATATATACACACACATATATATATATTCTATTTCAACCCATTTAGGAAAACATTGTAAGAGGGAGAAGCAGGTGTGCTTAATTAACTCTTTCCTTCTGCAAATTTCACTTATTAAACAGTTATTCTACAGATAATAGACTTCATTTTTAATATTCTTAGAAAAGTATGCAGTTCTGTTCTTGGTCTCAAGAGTCATTTAAAAGTAGAAATTGTGAAGGTAGAACTCTTCATTGGAACAACAACAACTGGACAAATCTGGAATTCATTGCTCTCAGGGCAACCAAGATTGCCATTACCTTTACTTTTTCTATGTGCCATCTCTGAAAGGTGAAAAGAAACAGATGTATTTTTTTAAAAGACATAACAGAGCTGCAGCCCTTGCCTCTAAGCTTTGTGATCAAGTATCTGAATTACAAGATCTGCCTGCATTTTTCATTTATTTTCTTTGGAGGTGAAGCAAAAATAGTACTGGATTCAAAGTCTGAAATCTAGAATTCAAATCTAGGGTTTACTACTTACTTTCTGTGTAACCTTGGGTAAATCACTTATCTTCTATGGAGTTTCAATTTCCTCATCTATAAAATTAGGTGGTTAGACTAGATGAACTCTAATATTTCTTACAACTCTAAATCTATTATTTTTCTGCGAACTAGACTAGAGCAGAACAGTTGTCTCTAGTGGTTCATCCTAAATTACATGGTATTTATTTTTATATACCTGTATATTGTAAATACACATTGTCTTTCCTAGTAAAATATAAACTCCACAAGAGCAGGGACTATTTCATTTTTTGTCTTTGTATAAACAGTGCCCAGAATAGTGACTTGTACATAGTAGGTACCATGATGTATGCTTTAGATTGGTTAGATGAGAGGCAGTCAGCTAAAACTGATAATAAAGAAAATATTAAATGCCCCTGGAAAGCTTTACAAGAAGACCCATTCAATTAAATAAATATCTAATTAATGGAATTACATGTGTATAATATCATATGCATACTCACAGAACTTAACATTCTTGCCATGTAGGGAAGATTCATTCTTGGAAAAGAATACAAGACAGAATATCATAAAATACTAAATTGAATAAAATAAAGTACTTATATTTACATGTAGAAAAGGTTTAATCTCATTTGATTCTCACAATGACCTTGTGAGAGAGATTGGATAGAGACCTCCATGTTGTTGATGAGGAAACTGAAGCTCGAAGAGGGTAAATGGCTTGCCCAAATACATAAAGATAATATAGCAGAGTTAGAATTCAAACTCAGGTGTTCTGTATTCTTTCCATTAAATCATGCTGCTTCTTCATAAGATAATTAAAAATCTGTTTATTCAAAAGGGGAGAGTTATTAATTTTGTTCCTCTCTCTCTCTCTTTTATTTTTGGCAAGCCTTAAAGGTTTTTATTATGTATGCTTTCCCAAGATCTTTTTCTATCCTCAGTCGCCTGCTCAGAGAACAGCATTTTCCTACAGTTTAAATTTTTTGTTAATTTATTTTTAACATTTATTTTCCCCCAAAATTTGAGTTCCAAATTTTCTCTCTCTCCCTCTAGCCCCTCTGCCACCCACTGAGAAAGCAAGCAATATGATACCAATTGTGTATGTAAAGTCATACTTATTTCCATATTAGCCATGTGGCAAAACAAAACAGAGCAAAACAATAAAAAGCAAGAAATGTAAAAAAAGTGAAATAAATATACTTCAATCTGCACTCAGAGTTTATCAGTTCTCTTTCTCTCTGGAGGTGGATAGCATTTTTCATCATGGTTCTTTGGAATTGTCTTGGATCATTGTCTTGATCAGAGTAGCTATTGCTGTTACTGTGATCGCTTGGTTCTGCTCACTTCATTTTGTATCAGTTTATATAAATATTACCAGGTTTTTCTGAAATCATCCTGCTTATCATTTCTAATAGTGTAATAGTATTCCATCACAAGCATGTATCATTTGTTCAGTCATTCCCCAATTGATGGACATCCCCGAAATTTCCAATTTTTTGCCACTGCAAAAATTGCTGCTATAAATATTTTTTGTGCATGTAGGTCCTTTCTCCTTTTCTTTGATCTCTTTGGGATACAGACCTAGTAGCGGCATTGCTGGGTTTAAAGGGCATGAACAATTTTATAGCCATTTGGGCATAGTCTCAAATTGTCCTCCAGAATGGTTGGAGTAGTTTACAACTCCATCAACAATGCATTAGGGTCCCTATTTTCCCACACACCGCCAGCATTTGTCATTTTTCTTTTCTGCAATGTTAGACATTCTGATAGATGTGAGGTGGTACCTCAGAGTTGTTTTAATTTGCATTTATCAAACCAGTAGTGATTTAGAGTTTTTTTTCATGTGACTATTGATAGCTTTGATTTCTTCTTTTGAAAGCTGTTCATATCCTTTGACCATTTGTCAATTGGGGAAATAGTTTTTATTTTATTTTTTTTAATTGGACTTAGTTCCCTATATATTTGAGAAATGAGGCTTTTATCAGAGAAACTTGCTGTAAATTTGCCCTCTCCCCATTCCCTACTTTCTTTCTAATTTTGGCTGTATTGGTTTTGTTCGTGCAAAGCTTTTTTAATTTCATGTAATTAAAATTTTTCATTTTAGATCTTCTCTATCTGTTGTTTGGTAATAAACTCTTCTCTTGTCCATAGATTGGACAGGTAAAATTTTCCATGCTATGCTAATTTACTTATATCACTTTTTATGTCTAAGACATTTACCCATTTTGACCTTATTTTGCTAGATGGAGTGAGATGTTAGTTACAGTTCTTTTTCTGAGAAATAACAGATTTTGTTTTTCAATTGGTCTCACCTAAACCAGAAGACATGGAGCTTCAGAGGAGAATTAGAGCTTATCTAAGCATTCATTTTAATACTCTAATTTTATATCTGATCTTGAATTTTTGCCGTCAACCACCAGTGTACTTTATGCTTCTTATTAGCTGTACTTTTCCCCATGGTGTCTATAAAAATATGCCAAATAATCCAGATCATAAATAGAGGTCCTATTCATGGTAACTTGTAAATAAGAAGTGGCATAAAAATTATCCAGGAAATGAAAGACTGAAAAAAGGAAATATATTGGTTTTATAGAAAAATTGAAGGATAACTGATAGACAGTGTTGCACTATTCTAGTTTATCATCTCTACGTGCAATCAGGACTAATATCTTCCCAATTGCATAATAAGATAATAGGATAATAGGTGAAATTTGTAGAAGGTTGAGTTAAGTCTATTTGTTCCTCTCTCTTACATTCTTTTCATGCATAGTTTATTTTTTATTTTTTATAAATAAATTTATTTATTTTTAGTTTTCAACATTTACTTCCACAAGATTTTGAGTTCCAAATTTTCACCCCATCTTGCCTCTCCCCCCAGCCCAAGATGGCATGCATTCTGAATACCCCTTCCCCTAGTCTGCCTTCCCTTCTATCTCTCCCCCCCTTCTCTTATCCCCTTCCCTTTCCATTTTCCTGTAGGGCAGGATAGATTTCTGTACCCCATTTCCTGTATTTCTTATTTCCCAGTTGCATGTGAAAACATTTTTTTAAACATGTGTTTTTAAAACTTTGGGTTCCAAATTTTTTCCCTTCCTCCCTCCCCACCCACTCTCATTGAAAAGGCAATTGAAAAGGCAACTCAATATAGGTTATACATGTGCAGTTATGTAAAACACTTCCATAATAGACATGCTGTGAAAAACTAACTCTATTTCCTTTAATCCTATCCTGCCCCCCATTTATTCTATTCTTTCTTTTGACCCTGTCCCTCCTCAGAAGTATTTGCTTCTGATTACCCCCTTTTCCAATCTGCCCTCCTCTCTATCATCCTCCTACTCTCTTGTCCCCTTCCTCCCCTATTTTTCTGTAGGGTAAGACAGATTTCCATACCCAATTGAGTGTGTATGTTATTCCCTCTGTAAGTCAAATCCTATGAGAATAAGATTCATTCATTCCCTGTCACGTTCTCCTGTTTCCTCTCCACTGTAAGAGCCTTTTCATTTCTGTTTTTTTTTGGTGAGATAATTTACCCCGTTCTACCTCACCTTTTCTCCTTCTTCTAGTATAATCCTCTTTCACTCCTTAATTTTATTCTCCAGATATGACCCCTTCATCTTCAACTCATCCTGTGCCCTCTATCTATCTACCTATCTATTTATCTATCTATCCATCAATCTATCTACATATATATATATATATATATATATGTAATTTTTTCCTTCCAACTACCCTTATACTGACAAAGGTCTCATGAGTTGCAAATATCATCTTTCCATGCAGGAATATAAACAAGTTCAACCTTAATAAGTCTCTTATGATTTCTCTTTCCTGTTTACCTCTTCATGTTTCTCTTGAGTCTTGTATTTGATAGTCAAATTTTCTATTCAGCTCTGGTATTTTCATCAAGAATGCTTGAAAATCCTCTATTTCACTGAATGACCATTTTTTCCCCTGAAAGCTCATACTCAGTTTTGCTGGGTAGGTGATTCTTGATTGTAATCCTATCTCCTTTGCCCTCTGGAATATTATATTCAATACCCTGTAGTCCCTTAATGTAGAAGCTGCTAAATCTTGTGTTATCCTGATTGTGTTTCCACAATACTTGAATTGTTTCTTTCTGGCTGCTTGTAGTATTTTCTCCTTGACCTGGGAACTTTGGAATTTGGCTACAATATTCCTAGGAGTTTTCCTTTGGGGATCTCTTTCAGGAGGAGATGGGTGGATTCTTTTAATTTATATTTTGCCCCCTGGTTCTAAAATATCAGGGCAGTTTTTCTTGATAATTTCTTGAAAGATGATGTCTAGGCTCTTTTTTTGATCCTGGCTTTCAGATAGTCCAATAATTTTTAAATTCTCTCTCCTGGATCTATTTTCCAGGTCAGTTGTTTTTCCAGAGATATTTCACATTGTTTTCTAATTTTTCATTCTTTTGGATTTGTTTTACAGCATTTTGATTTCTCATAAAGTCACTAGCTTCCAATTGCTCTATTCTAATTTTTAAGGAAACATTTTCTTCAGTAATCTTTTGGACTTCCTTTTCCATTTGGCCAATTTTGCTTTTTAGAGCATTCTTCTCCTCATTGGCTTTTTGGACCTCTTTTGCCATTTGGGTTAGTCTATTTTTTAAGGTGTTATTTTCTTCAGTATTTTTTTGGGTCTACTTTAGCAAGCTGTTGAGTTCTTTTTCATGATTTTCTTGCATAACTCTCATTTCTCTTCCCAGTTTTTCCTCTACTTCTCTTACTTGCTTCTCAAAATCCCCTTTGAGCTCTTCCAAGGCCTGGGACTGATTCATATTTTTCTTGGAGGCTTTGGATGTAGGAGCTTTGACTTTGTTGTCTTCTTCTGGTTGTATGTTTTGATCTTTGTCACCAAAGTAAGATAATATAGTCTGAATCTTTTTGCACTGCTTACTCATGATCTCAGCCACTTACTTGAGTTTTAACCTCTTTGTTAAGGTAAGAGTCTGCTTCCAATATGGAGAATGTACTGTCCCAAGTTTCAGGGGTTTGTACAGTTGTTTTCAGAGATACTTCTAGGGACCTGTAAATTTTCAGTTCTTCCAAGGTGGTATGATAAGGGGGTGAGGTGTTTCCTCTCCACCGCCACAACAAGCTCCACCAAGCCAGCATTCCTCCTCGCCCCAGGACTGCCCCTCATAACTGGGATCCAGATCCAAGCATGGGCAAAGCAAGAGATTCCTGCCTCAGCACTGGCAAAGAGATCCCTGCAATCTGCCTCTGACCAGTCACTCGATTCCCCCTCAGTCTGTGGGCCAGGAGCTCAGGAGACAGCCGCCATGCCGGGGCCACATTCGGAACTTGCGGCTGAGACCTAGTTTCTCTCTTACCGTAGTCACAGACTTTTCCCACTGACCTTCCAAGTTGTCTTTGGTGTCCATGGGTTGAGAAGTCTGGAAACCGCCACAGCTGCCTGGGATTCAGTCCTCTGAGGCCTGCTCCAGTTTCGCTGTGGCCTGTGCACCTACACTGAGCTGCGCTCCTCTCCCCACCCAGCGCGATACACCTTTCTGATCAACCATCCAGGTTGTCTTGGGCTGGAAATTTGCTTCACTCTGTCTTTTTGTGGGTTCTGCTGCTTTAGAATTTGTTTAGAGACATTTTTTTACAGATATTTGGAGGGGTTTGGGGGAGAGCTCAAGCAAGTCACTGCTTTCACTCTGCCATCTTGGCTCCATCCCCCCTCATGCATAGTTTAAACCAATTAAAATGAGTTGGGGTGTGGGAATGATTATATTTTGATGTAGAATCTTGAAAATGTTTTAAAAATTTAGATTAAAAAAAATCATGTTATTTTCATTTTTGAAACTCCTGGTAAATGTAGGTAATATTAAAAAGCCCAGAGAATGTTGTATAGCAGGTAGGATAGATGTACTATGGAGAATTTATAGAAGGACATAACTAAGAATATAATAGCTAGCATTTATATAATGTTTTAAGTTCTGCAAAATATTTTAACAAACCAAACCTTGTGAAGTAGGTGCATTTATTATCTCCATTTTATAGATGAAAAAACTGAGGCAGACAGAAATTAAGTGACTTTCCCAGGGTCACACAACTTTGTTTGAGACTGGATCTGAACTCAGATCTTTGTGAATTCAGACCCAGCACTTTATCTACAGAGTAGGATTAATTAGGAGACCACTGTACCAAGGAGAGGATTCTGAAACATCTTTTGCAAGGTTTATAAAACACGAGACATCATAATTAAAGCAAAAGAATAAGGAATGAAATGGAAACTATAAGAGCAAAAACAAACAAAGAAACAAAAATGAAGGAGGGATGTGACTGTGCCCTCAAGATATTCTTATAGAAATTTAGGATCCTGAAGTTAAAGTGATATACTTTAGTTTTATAAAAATGAAGAATGATGAGAATTTTTTGATCTCTGAGGACCATGAGAAAATTACCCAAGGCATGATAAAGTCATAGATAAGGCTTCGAATTTCATCTTCTGTTTCAGTGTTATTGTTATTGTTTTTCCTAAATATTTTTGACTGACATGGAAACAGTAATTTGAAACTATTGGTGAGATTCAGTCTATTGCCCAGCTTATATAAATGTTATGAGTGCTCAATGTTTATTTCTTAATTTAAGTATTATGTGCATATACATTGTTCTTAAAAACTCTTTCAATTTCTTTCTACCTTGGATGTGAGAATGACCATGTTGTAGTTAAAGCATAGAAACTTGTTTCTTCCAGTAGGAGGCAGGTAATAGTATATGATTTGTTTTATGGTTTGAATAGCCTCTAACTGTGCAAGAACAAAAAAAATCTGTAATAACAATTTTTCACCAAAGATGATCATGGGACTACCATCTGGGTAGTTAAGTGGCAATTTTGACTCAAATTTTCAGTGTCTTTTCTTGTATCATTCATTCATTAAATATTTATTCATTATACATTTCATTAAGCACCTACTATGTGCACGGGATTATGCTAGGCACAGGGGTACAAGGATGAATAATACATAGGCCATGAACTCGAGGAACTTACAACTTTATAAAAGTTCTTTTAGGGCACAATCCATTCCAAGTTGGATCTCATCACAGGAGATCTTTTTAATGATATTCAAAGACTTTCTCAACAACAGCAAAAACAAAGTACATTATTCATTAATGAATCTTTCTATCAGGTTACTTTAATGTTGCCTCTCTTTTTCTATGGTGATAACAGGATCAAGAGCAAAGATGATCCTTGTTTGGATTATACTTTTCTAAAAGTAACATAACTGAGAAACCACATTTTCTATGGTGCTAAATGTTAGAGTATAAATCTTCATGAGTCTCTCCATTACTAAAGCTTCTACTGTTCTTGGCTTCCCTGATCTGCCTCCCACACTTTCTTGAATCTGTTATCTGTATATTTTTGCTTTCCTGTAAGTGGTTTGTGAAATAAAGAGAACATTTACTTCCCATTTGACTATTTTATAATGGCTTCTAAATAGAAGAGTTGTGTGAAAATGTTCACATATAATGGGAAGCTATTGAATTTGGGTTTTTCATATAAATGGGGAAAAAGCAAAAAAAAAATCTCATTTCACCTAATGTACTTCACAGATTGTCATAAACTGAGACCCTTTGTCACTGGAAAGAAAATGCTGCTTTGCTTCAATAGAAAACAAACACTTACATTTGCATCATAACAGAATGAGGAGCTTCAAATGGAAGGGTAAATTTTGTCTGTTGCAATGTGGTCTTTGTTATTAATGGCTATAATCTCCAAAACTAGTTTTGGGGCATTTCGCAAAAAACTCCAGAGTTGGATATTTAAATCAGTTTTAGTTCAGAAGAACTTATGTGTATATCCACCAGTTGATTACAAGGCCCCAGTAATTCTTTGATTAAAAATTATTTCCAAAATATGAGAGATGAGGCTCCACAACTTATTCAAGCATTCATTCATTCATTTAACAAATATTTTTGAGTGTCTTGTGCTAGTCATTATGCCACTTAATGTAGAGAATACATAGAGAATACATTCTGGGAAGAAAAATAAGCATTTGTGTGTGTGTGTGTGTGTGTGTGTGTGTGTGTGAGAGAGAGAGAGAGAGACAGAGACAGAGACACAGAGAGAGCAGAGAAAGAAAGAGAGACAGAGACAGAGAGAGACAGAGAGATATGCAACAGAGGATGGAGCAATTGCTTCTGTCTGGGGGATCAGTTAAGGTTTCATGGATTACATAGTATTTGAAATGGTTTTGCAAAGATGGGTAGGATTTCAACAGTGGGACCTGGGGGGAGTCTGCCCAAGTGGGAGATAGAATGAACAAAGGCAGATAGAAAGTGCAATATGGTCAAGAGATATGAAGTACTGAAATTTGCCTAGAATATAAAGTATGTAAAGGGGAGTAATTGAAATAAAGACTGGAAAAAGAGGTTGGGGTCAAATTGTAGGAGACCTTGAATTCCAAAGATAAGGAGCTTGAACCTTTCTTGGTAGAAAATGAGAGGGCCTTGAAGGCTTAGGATGCATAAGGGTCAAGTATATTATCATCAGAGCTACAGTTTAGGAAGATTAATCTTACAGCAGTCTGAAGGATGGTTTAGCGTTAAAGACTAAAGACATGGAGATCAGTCAGGTAGTCTTGTAACAGTCCAGACTAGACATTGTTAGAGTCTGAACTGAGATGGTAACAGTCAAAATGAAAATGTGGCTGTTAGAGATATAGCAGAGAAAGAAATGACTAATTGGATAAAGAGACTAAGGGAAAGGGAAAAAAATGACATATTTTAAGCCTTGGTGACAAGGAAAGTTGTGGAACCCTTAACAGAAATAGGAAAATCAGGTGTAGAGAATTGTTTCTTTGAGGAGATGCTGAGTTTGGTTTGAGGTAAAGTTTGAGATATCATTGGGGCATCTATTCAATTTCATCAACTAGCTTGTTGGATTTGTATGAGAAACCATCTATACTAAAACTTTGCTTTGCTTTGGTGGACCTGCAATTCTATTTCAAAAAAGAATATCTGCCAGTTTAGGGCTACATATTGCTTAGAGGATGATGATAATGATAGCTAGCATTTATATAACACTTTTAGGTTTGTGAAGTGCTAGGCAAACATTTCCTCATTTTGTGCTTCCAACATCCCCATCAGGGTATATGTTATTATTATTAATGATGAGGAGGAAACTGAGGTAGAAATATGTTAAATGATTTGCCCAGTATCACAATGTTAGGCAGTGTCCAAGACTAGATTTTATTTGTGTGTATTTTCTTTGGGGAAAAGATGTGTGATTCAAACACAAAAGTACATCCAAATAAATGAATAGTTGTTATTTATATTAAAATATCAATTTTAAAAGATCTGGCTTATGCCTGATGCTGAAGGGCAGCAGATTGCCAAATGAAGGTGAGTCTATGATCTTGCTCTGTGGAAAATATTTATCCATTAGTGTCTCTAGAGTTAGAATCTAGGTTACGTTATCAGAAATCATACAGTAAACCAATCACTCATAATAATAGCCAGCAGTTATAGAATTCTTTAAGGTCTGCAAAGCACTTTACAAATATTATCTCATTTTATACTCACTACAAACTCTGATAGGTGTTTTTATTATCTCCATTTGACTGATGAGGAAACTGAGACAGGCAGAAGTTAAGTAGCTTTCTCAAGGTAACACAAATAGTAAGTGTCTGAGGCTATATTTGAGTTCCAGTCTTCCTGACTCTAGGTTCAGCACTCTGTTCATTGTGCCATCTAATCCTTTTCCTTTTCCATTTTCTCTCTCCAAGACATTTGATCACCTTCCCCCATTACTTTACTTCCTTTCACAATCTTTCTTCACACTCTCTTCTTATCATCATTTTCTGTGCCTGTATCACCCAATTGAGGGACCAGCTAATACGGCCTGGCCTTATAGTTTCTTAGCCTCTTCCATTCCAGAGAGTTCCACAGACATTCCATTTCAGTTAACTAAGGGCATGGCTACATTTTATACTTCATCTTTGCTACTCCATACTTCAGGGATCTTGAACTAATAATAGCTGACATTTATATAGCACTTTTAAGTTTGTAAAGTGCTTTACATATATATTATCTGATTTGAGTCTAAAGAAGTCCTTTGAGTTAGGTACCACAGATCTTATTATGCTGCTTTTCCATATAAAGAAAATGAGCTCCAGAGATTTTAAGTGACTTGCCAATGGTCACATTGGAAGGGTCAGAAGCAGTATTGGAAACCTAATCTTCCTGATTTCAAGTATTATTTCAGATATGCTAAATGTTTCTATTCACCAGGTCATGCTGAAATTCCTCCTCCAACCACATTCTCTTAATCTTCTACTTTTCTGATTCCTCATTCCTATGGAGCCTACACTTTGTTCATATCATGACATTTGCTCTCTAGATGCATTCCTGCCCTCAGACTTCACTTGCTTCAAATTTACCCTGCCTCAATGCTATAGTCAACCTTTGCAATGATCTCAACCACCCTAGAGTCTTTCAACCTCTTAACCCTCAATAATTGCTGCTATGCCAATCCTCAAACCTCAGTTCACTTACCTGCTGACCCTATAATACTTTTCTAAGAGTAGTATAACTGAAACCACATTTTCTATGGTGCTAAATGTTAGAGTATAAATCTTCATGAGCCTCTCTATTACTAAAACTTCTGTTCTTGGCTTCCCTGATCTGCCTCCCACACTTTCTTGAATCTGTTATCTGTATATTTTTGCTTTCCTGTAAGTGATTTGTGAAATAAAGAGAACATTTACTTCCCATTTGAATATTTTATAAAGGCTTCTAATGAAATAGTATGGATTACGTCTAATGCAAATTCATACAATCTAACATCATCTGGGTCTTTCCTGCTTATTGGCAATCCTTTAAATTGATCTCTTGATGATTAAGAGGTCATCCAAAGTGAGTTTCTATAGTTTCTTTTCTCTCTACTTCAACATGTGTCTTTATTCTCACCCCATTCTTTCTTTGCTCGTATTTTTGAGAAGAAAGTGCTCTTCTCTTTAGCTAATCCTGCATTCTTGTCCCAAATCTTCTATTCTGTGTGAGTTTGGACATGTAATGTAGTCTCTTTTACTTTCAATTTCCTAGTATGTAAAAGGAATTGGATTACATGACCTGCCAGATTTCTACTAGCTCTGATACTCCATTCTATTCTGTCATGTTACTTTAATACTTTGTGTTTTTAAGCTGCCTAATAAATTAAGTGCAATCTGTGAATTTAAGTGTTAATATTCTCTCCCTAAATAATTTTTTGACTTATGTCCTAATAAGGCAGCCATGGTATAGTAGATAGAGCTGGAATGGAAGCCAGGATGACCTTGGTTTCATGCCTACCTTTGACAAATCTTTACTGTGTGACCTTGGGTATGTCATATGATCCTTATTACCCTAGGTAACTAGAAGGCTATTTCAATAATCCAGGCATCTTTTAAATAATCTTAGAGTAGGTAGATTAGTAGATAGAGTTTTCTCAATTGTGAGTTCTCTATAACAATGAACTCACAGGTTCTGTTCCTATCCCTAACTTCTAATACTTCCCTACTTGTTTCGCCTGAACTGGACCACTCATTGTTCCCTGGACATCCCTTTTGCTTTCCTGTTTTCATACCTTTGTTGATGCTCTTCCTTCCACCTGGAATGACTGCCTCCACTTTTTTTTTGCCTACTGAAATCCTATACATACTTCAACTCCTGAACCAAATGCTAACTCTTTTGGTAAGTCTTTCCTGATCTTGCCAATGGAATTTGATCTCACTCTCCTCTGAATTCCCATTTCATTTTTGCACCTCTTTTCAGGGACTTTAAAAGTCTCTCTTACTTTGCGTGTCTGTGCATTTCCCTCATTGCTCTTCCCCTCTCACTTATTAAACTGTAAGATCTTTGAAGCCAGTAAATATGTCTTGTTCATCATTCTGTTCTCTGTAGAACTTAGTACACATCTTGAATATAGCTGATTCTTAGGAAACATTTACTTACTCAGTGAATTCATGGCTAGTAGGTACAGGGTTTTATGTTGAGTGTAATGTGAGATATAAAATAGTAGAAGACATGACCTTTTCACCTATGGAGCAGTAGCAGCTTATATTACACATATACAAATATACTAAAATAACTATTACATAAGGTAGATATAGTAAATGCCAAATAACAGGTAAGTGACATTATTTTATTTGTTAAGCAGAGGAAGAGATGAATATGGATTGGGACTTCCAAGACAAGATTTACCAAGTAGATTGTTGGGTCCTAAGACTTAAAGGATGGATGGAATTTAGTTTCTTGTGAGGTAACTTGTTTAATGGGAAGAGTATTATGTTTAGTTGAGACTGGATTCACATCTTGCCACTGACACTTATTGCATTAGCTGTGTGACATAGGGAAATGTTCTTCACTTCTGAGATTCTGCCTTCTCACTGACAAATGTGAAATCTTTTTAAAATCCTTATCCTGGACTTCTGACATTTCTTATACTTGACACTATTGATCACTTTCTCCTCCTGAATACTGTCTCCTTTTTACAGTTTCATGATCTTATTGTCTTTGGGTTCTCCTCCTCCAGCCTTTCTGATCACTCCTTCTCAGTCTTCTTTGCTATGTCTTTATCTATGTTGCACCAACACAAAGTTAAGTCCTAGGTCCTCTTCTCTTTTCCCTCTGTATTCACTCACTAGGTATTCTCATTAGCCACTATGGGTTCAATTATATATCTCTATGTAGATGATTCTCAGATCTTTATACGTAGTTAGATGGTACAGTGGATAGAGTGTTAGCTTTGGAGTAGGAAAGATCTGATGTAGAGATACTTCCTGAGATACTTAGTAGCTATGTGACCCTGAGTAAATCACTTAATTTCTCTCAAACTCTGTTTCTTCATCTATAAAATAGGGAATAATAAAAGCACTCATCTCACAAGGTTATGTTGTGTATAAAATTATATGACATATGTAAAAAAGCTTTGAAGACCTTAGTGTTATATAAATTATTATTATTAATTGTTTCAATCCATAATATGTCTCTTGAGCTATAATTTTACATCAACAAGTCTTTTAGATATCTTGAATTGAATGTTCTATTGGCATCTCAAACTCCACATGTCAACAGAACTCAATATCTCTTCCTTCAAAATATGCTTTCTTTTGAAACTTCCCTATTATTGTCGAAGGCACCACTGTTATTCCAGGTACCAAGTTCAAAACTTCAGTGTCAACATCCACACTACACTCTTCTTACTCACTGCATGTATTCAATCCATTGTCAAATCTTGTTTCTACCTTCCAAACATCTCTCTCCACTAGGAGCCACCACCCTAGTTTGGGCTTTTATTTCCTCTCTCCTAGACTTTTAGAAATGGTCTTCCTGCCTCAAGTCCTTCCACTCTCTAATTCATCCTCCACTTAACTACCAAAGTGTGTTGAAACAGAGATCTAACTATGTTACCCCACTAGTCAATAAGCTTCAATAGTTCCCTGTTACTTCCAGGTTCAAACATAAAGTCTTCTGTCATTTAAGGTTCCCCCCCCAACCTGCCTGCCCCTTCCTTTCTTTCTAGTCTTAAATTTTACTCCACAGCAAGAATTCTACAATATAGTGAAATTGGTTACTTGTGTTTTTTCTCCCATTTTTGTGTCGTTGTACTCCTATCTCCTATCTCTTGAAGGTTCTGCCTTCTCACCTCTGCCTCAATTTCCCTGCCTTCCTTTTAGACTCACTTCAAATCCCACTTTTTGTAGGAAGCCTCTCATGATTGCCACTGAGATTAACTCCCATCTACTCTCAATATAGTTTGTATACACATAGTCATTTTCATGTTGTTTCCCTCATTATGATTTCCTCTTTGAAGGCAGTGATGGTTTTTTCATTTCTTAGTACCACCAGCATCTAGCACTGACTTGGCATGTGGTAAACACTTAAGAAATACTTGTCGACTAACCAAAACAAGGATAATAGTTCTTGTTTTACTTACTTATCTTCCACATTTGGGATATCATGAGAATTAGCAAGATAACATATGTAGAGTACTTTTCAAACCTTAAAGTGCTTTATAAATCTCAGTTCTTATTTCTAATGTCAGAAGGATCATCTAACCTTATTTTTTTCAAATGGTCACCAATTAATCTTAATTGCTACAAGGGCTCATCTGAAGAACATTAATTACTAAGGTAACTTAGGGCCCCAGGTCATAGGAATATGACTGTTTTTTAGGGCATACATTGTAACCAAGAGAAATATTAAATAAATCAGATTAATTTGTAGATTTTTATTTTCTCATTTGTAAATATTTTCAATAACATGTGCTTTTTTACAGAGTAGTGCGGAGTAGAGGAATGGGATATCAAGAAAGAAAAAAATATCAGTGATAGACTCAATTTGTTTCTTTTCAGTGACTGTGTTCTCTCCATCTTTTCTTCATATCTTCTTCCTTTTCTCTTTCTTTGTGTTTTTCCCTTCTTTCCTTTGTTTATGACCAGAATGGAATCAAGGTAGAAGAAAGTGAAGATGATTTGCAATCAGGATTCTTAGTGTAGGGACAGGTGGTGCTTCTGTAATTTCAGTCAGTTTCAGTTTTTGATCATCCATAACAAAGACAGTAATGATAAAGGAAAAAGGAAGATGACTGGGAAAATCTGAAACATGCATTTGCTGCTTGTTATTCCACAACCTTTTCCTGGTTTTCTTATTCAAAATGGAAAAATCAAGAAGCACATACTAGAGAGAGATAGTCCTGCTAGCTGTATTTAACAACAACAAAAATCCCAAATTGTTCTCCAGCATCATTACCAGCATTACTGTGATGCTGGAAATACATTTCCTTTTTAGAAACCCTTGGTATTCTGACTACTCTGACTTGTGGTTTATCTCAGAATGAGTCAACCTCGCTGATATCTCGAAAAACACTCTCCAGTTACAGAATTAGCTCTCAGCTCTACTTTGAAAGTACTCAGATTAGTTTCCTGTAAATTACTATCTGGGCCCACAACCTTTTAGAATGCTGAATATTTTGTTCTTTCCAAGCACAATCAAGGGATTGCATTCTTTTCTCCGAGTGATTGAAGCAATCAAGATTACACCTTCTTTATATAATCATTAGCACACATGATTGTGTGCTAATTCTAAAGGCCTGGAGCTTATATTAAGTTCAATATAAAAAAGATCCCCCCCCCCCCCCCACATCTCCCCCTGCTTCCAGTAACACTTACTAACTGTGATCTTGGGCTAGTAACTTTTTTCACTTAATCTCTCACTCAGCCTCTTCATTTGCAAAATAAGATGGTGGGAGTTGATTAAATTGTTCCTTTGAGCTCTAGATCACTGAGTCTATGAGCCTTTTAATGGTGATCAACTATCCTGGGGCACAGTGGCAAAATTCCATAGAACTCACACACAGCATGGACCAAAAGTCCCTGGACATGATATTGTGTCAGATCTTCTGATTACTGCTCCTTCCAGGCAAGAGGCTCTGCTGGATGTATATGCACAAAAGTTGCAAAATAAATAGTCTTTCTACTAAACTCCATTTTTAACAGACTATTTATGTGAGTGGAATGATTAATGGTGACATAGGTACAGAAATATTTTAATTACTAAAAATTCCCAATTTGAGAAATTCATGAATTATTACAATCTATCCAAAGGAACAGAACTTTAGTATGGTGCCTTATTGGAGCATGACAGAGAACTTCCCGAGGCTTATCAAAGCTGATGACAATAACTACATTTGGAGATTTCTGTAGGGACAAAAGATAACACCATATATAATGGAAAAAAAATCTGTAGGGGTTATGAAGTTTTTTGTAGGAAACTAAAGGCCTTTAGGGTTACAGGAGATGTTTTCATCACTACTGTTGATTAAAAGCTGGGGCTTTAGAAAAGGGAAAAAAGCTATTGCAAGGGAAAAGTTGACTAAGACAATAATGGTAGAGAATTGAATTTATATTTCTGGAGCTTGACAACACATAGGAATAATTATGAAGTTATTGGTGAGAGATTGAGAGAATCTAATGAAGATCAAGAAAATATACTTACCTAGAGACTTGAAAATATGAGCAAGAATTTTTAAAATAAAAATAGAGGAGAGACAAAATGATCCCTATAGATCTTCCAAATCAGAGACCACAGAACAGTTATTCTTAACTTTTTTTTTTTTTGGTGTCCTGGCAGTCTGGTAAAGTCTATGTACTCCTTTTTAGAATAATGTTTTTAATGCATAAAACGAAATGCATAGTATTAAAATAAAAACACTTATATTGTAATAATTAACAATCTATATGTATACATAAATATACATATGCAATCTAGTTATATCTTTGTGTGTATGTGTGTATATATGCATATATACATAGATGTGTGTGTGCATACACATACGCGTATATGTATACACACATGTAGTTTATGGATCTCAAGTTAAGAACCCCTGTCATAAAGTATGAGAGACATGGCACAAGAGGAAATAAAATAGAGGGAGCAGTTAATAATTCAAATGTCATGGTATCTTGATATAAGATCAGAGATACATATGCAGTGAATACTCTGACCATACCCTGCCTGAGTGAGGATAGCTATATCTCTTCCTCAAGGCTCCAGGGATAACCTTGAGGAGTTAGGGCATATTTCTCAAGCTATCAGTTTAAGGTCCCATTCCAATGTCTTCTGTTCCCTGCTGGAAGCTGCCAATGATTAGCACATCAGTTCCATCTAATTAATTAAAATCAATTAGCTTTTTAAAGAGATATCTATTGCAAAGATATACCAAAACCAGTCATAGAAACATCCCCTCAATGTCTTGGATATCACACTGCTCTTTATACAATATTAGCCCCAGGAGAGAGTGGGCCCAGACTTAACATACTTTCTACATAGCATCAAGGTCATGTCCAAATGAGATAATGATGCTCGACAAACACTTGTCTCTGTTACATCTAGACTTGGTCACAAAGGTTGTTTTTCAATCTTTAGGGCCTCAACAGTAGACCAATTGACTTTAAAACCAACACCAACTCCACTCTTTGAGACTGACTACCAACGCAGAGAATAGAGTAATAAACAAACTGAACTTGTAATCTTAGTGCAAAATTGTATAGACAATTTCATAGATGACATGGAAACTTGGTTTTGTGTGTTGGGAGTCATGTCTCTAATAACACAATGGAAAGGCATATGCCTTATTTAAAAGGTATAGATTAGATAAAAGAAGCTACAGAACAGCATTGTGTACATTTTTTTTTTGTTTAAACACTCTAGAAATTTATGGGAAAAAAGAAAGAAAGTACTGTAGGAATTAATTACTTGAAGAACAAAAAGGGAAGAGACAGAAATAATATTGGGAAAAAAATATAATGGAAGGCCCAAAAGTTTTAGTGCAGTTTTAAAGCTTTAATAAGCACTAAGATTTGGACATATTCTGAAGGTCTCCCTTTGCCAATAGCAAAATAGTATCCAGGATCGACTTGGATTGTTCTTAATTTCATCTTTTAGAAAATAAAGGAGGTGCTGTTGATAATTATTTTGAAACTGATACTTACTAATAAGAAGAAATATTTGGTGAAGTGTCATTGGGATGGAACAATCATGCCATCTAAAAGTTTGAGGAAAGGAAATAGGAAGTGCTGACGGTAGATGGATATGAACCCTAGAATCTGGGTAACTGGATTTCAAATTCTGGAAAAAAAAGGGAGAATTTCATGATCTGAATTTCTATAAAAGACATTGTCTCAAGACAGATAGGAATATTTCAAAAATAAAATTCGAAGGAGCTAAATACAAACACTTCCTGAGTAGAAGAAAAAAAAAGTTAGCAAAAGAGACTGAAGTGACTGCAAAGAGAACTCAACTACAGTCAGATAATTAAAAAAAAATGGAAACAAGATTAAGCCCTTGAGAGGAAAAACCAATGAATGGCAGAATTTTATAAGAATATTGTTAGGAAAAATGAAAGGCATTTTTGCTTCTTCCTAAGGGCTGCATTAAAAAAAAATTAATCTTAGAAGGGGTCCACAGGCTTCACTGGACTAGTAAGGGGTCTAAAACAGAAAAAAATTGTCTAAGAACCATTGATTAATATGGTGATATTTTCAGAGTGGATAGTTCACCTACTGATGTGATTACAGCTCCATTCATCTCAAATATGTGCAATTCTTGTTCACATCTTTCCAAAAACTGCATAAGGAGTGACCCCCAAATGCCTTTTAGTTGCTTGGGTATCTCAGAGATGCCAAATATAGCCCTCAGGCTACCCATCTGTTATTTTTAATTCTCAGGATAAGATATACCCACCTCCTTTTCTGTTCATTTATGTCTTTGATGAAGTTTGCTATGCCATTTCTAATGTGCAAGTTATTGTTCATAATATGCATTCATATACTTTCATTCATGTTTCATCTTTCCGTTGTTGTTTTAGTTATTTGTAATTTTAAACTAAGTTTTCATTAGTAGAAGTGTCATGTCAAGAATGAGGGAGGTGATTGTGCTACTGTATTCTGTTCTCATATTGGGTTTAATTACCAGTATTATATTTTAGGAAAGACATTGATGTGCCATAAGGGGGTAAGCCCATTGGTGAGGGGACTCAAAATCACAGTGTAAATATCAATAGAAGGAAATGAGGTTGTTTATCCTGGAGAAGAAAAATTTTTAAGTGTGGAGGTAGGGTATGATTAATGTCTTCAAAAATTTGGAGGACTGAAATGTAGAAGAGTGATTAAAATGGTCTTTTTTTGACTTTACAGGAAAAAAAAAAACACTACCAACAAATGGAAAGCAGATTTATAGGAAGCAAACTTCCTGAAAGTTTGAGCTCTTCCAATGTGGAATGTACTTTAGGAGGATTAGCTCACCATAACTGAGCATACTCAAATGGAGGCCAGATGATTACTTGTCAAAGCTACTACAAAGGAAATTCTTGCTTAGAGTAAGAGTTGAACTGCTTGGCCTCTGTGCTGCCTTCCAACTCCAACTCAGCCATTATATGATTCTAGAATTCTATGAACCTCCAATATGAATTACAGAATTTGGGCTTTCCTTGTTTCTTTTTCCCTCTCATAGCTGCCATCTTGTCCTTGGAACCACTACCAAGGAGAATATGCAGCTTTCTGAACTATGTCTTTTATAGCTAAATTCTCATAACTAAAATTTCAATTCTCTTGTTAGGTTCAAAAATGGCAATTGAAGAAAAATACAGGGGCAGCTAGGTGGCGCAGTGGACAGAGCACCAACCCTGAAGTCAGGAGGACCTGAGTTCACATCCTGCCTTAGACACTTGACACACTTAACCCCATTGCCTAAACAAAAAACAAACAAAAGAAAAATACATTTTATTGGTACCTTATGTATTTACAAAGCAGTTATTTCCTATACCTAATCCCTTCAAATTAAGATCTCATAACAAAGAAAAATAAGCAAAACAGCTGACACAAAAACTATATCTGACAGTTTATACTCTCTTTGTGTGTGTGTGTGTGTATACACACATATGTATTTATACATGTATATAAATATATATATATGTGTATACCTGCATGCATGCATACACACACACACACACACACATACATATATATGTATCTTTTCATTGGGGCAGCTAGATAGCTCAGTGTATAGAATAAAGGGCTTGAAGTCAGGAAGATTTGAGTTCAAATCCAGCCTCAGACACTTACTAGTTATATGACCTGGGCAAGCCATTCAACCTCTGTTTGCCTAGGAGGCAGCTAGGTTGCTTAGCGGATAGAGCACTAGGTCTGGAGTCAGAAAGACCTGAAATTAAGTCAATTAATAACCCTACAATGGCCTCTAAGAGTTCAAGTGAAAGGAAGAGTCAATCTGCATGGCAAACTTTATTGTTGTCTTATTTTAAGCTTCCCCAACCTTCAGCGACTAGAAATGAGAATTTCTATTTGAAATCTATTTCTATTTTCTTTTTCTTTTATTTTCTTCTCTCTCTCTCACCATTATTACATATATGCATATACCTCCCTATTGCAATATTATCGATGTTTTGAATGTCATATTTGAATCTTATTTTCTCTTTTTCCTGTGGTTTAGAAAGTGAACGCTGCTATATTTCTATTTAATAGTTTCTGGTCTTCTTGATAGATCCTTCTAATCCTTTTAAAGCTCTCTTTCTAATACAAATCCATGATATTATTTTATCAGCTGAAATAAGAGAAGGGACGATATCTCCATTCTAAAATATTAAAAAAAATTACTTTGTGGTTTTATCTTAATTTGATTACCTGAAACAAAACCTCCTATTCAATTTTTGGCCTATATTTCCAGAATGAGCCTCCTTTAGACTGTGTGAGAATCATTTTTATGAATAGATAGGATAAGTTACTTATGTTAAAATTAGCCATATTGTGCCTATGTCTCATGAGTATGCAACTCTTCCCTGTATTCCTTTCTTGGGGTCATATGGTTATCTTATATAACTTAGGAAGAAGGTATAGTGAAGTCTCCCACATACCAAAGCAAAACAGGACAATCCTTCCCCTCCTCCAACTCACATACTCTTTAAATGGTTTGTCTTTTGATTCATTTTAGTTTGTTAAATCTATGACTAAGAGGCCTATCACAAAATGTCAGCAAATAACTACCAACCATGTAATAATGATATAGTTTTGAAGCTGGGCATGGTGGTATGCCCTGTAATATCTGCTAATTATTTAAAATAGGAAATTACTAGATATTATCTTCCTTTTCTGGTGAACTCCTGTCTGGCTCTACCAGTCTATTCCCCTATATGTTTTGTCAAATTTGCCCCAGATACTGAAATGTCTAATTAGAGATCTTACAATTCTGATTGCCTTTGAGACCAATGGCTTAGGACCTGAGCTTCTTCCTTGGATGTTCCTTTTTTTTCAAATAATCTATACAAGTGTTATCTGGGGCGAAAGGTAATTTAATTTCAGGCAATAGGAACATTACCAAATAGCAAAATGAATTTGTACTGATTTTAAGTAGTCAACCTAAAACCACTGCTCAACCTATATGTCCAGGTATCTATTGATATAGGTTAAGTTCAACTGGATACTTCTGTTCTCACCTCAATGATGTCAATTTCCTTATGCCTTGAGACTGGGATGGGGGGTAATAAAGAAGGTACATGTGGACTTGTATTATTTTCCAGCATCTAGTACAATGCCTGTCACACAGTAGTTGCTTAATAAATGCTTGTTGATTCATTGATTGAACTTGTCTGTTCCCATTTTCAACAGCTTGAATCCTCCCCCAATCCTGCCCCCTGAACTCAGTAGAAAGACTTGTTCCTTAGACCTCAAAGAGTACTCTGTTATTATCTCACACACTTATCATATTCTACATTGTCATTTTAGTAGACTATAAACTCCATGGGGGTTGAAATATCATTGCATATTTGCTCTGCAGTTGGTGGGTGTTGAATAAATGTCTTTTGAATGGTGGATTTGAATTGGACTGAAGTTTAAAGTCATCAGGGTTTTTGAGGCTCATAATAAATTGCAAATGGCTAAAATTGTAGAAACTATTATTTCTAAAATGGGAATATCACATTAACTAAATATATTACCAGAGTGTCCAGTCCTAGGCTATATTTTATCTTATTTTTCTGTTTACCTTAAATACAACATTTTTGAATAGTGTTATATATTAATTATACAGATATGTATTTTCTTTACACATGTAATTTTAGAAGGTTTGCTGCATTCTTATGTATGATTTTATTACAACTAGGTACTAACTTTTTTTTCATTGGAACACATCTCCAGTTTTATAATAGAAGACAATGGTAAAAACTGAATTCATGTAGCAGAATTGTGTAGCCAACTTAGGACGAACGTAATAAATTCTGGTTGGATTGAATAGAATTGATTTGAATGCCTCTTTTTCATTAAGCAAATGATACCTATGAATGCATGTGTATGTAGTAAAACTTGTGATAAAGTACCTTATTGTTTCACAACTTCATTCATACTGAAGGTCAAATTATGTTTTCCATTTGTACAATGCATCTCTTTCCCTACAACATAGATAGTCTATAACACAGGCTTTTGTTTTCCTTGTCTCAACACCAGTATTATAATGGAATCTATTTTATGGATATGTATAATATGCATGAAAATATAAATCACATTAGATGGAAATAGGTAGATGCCCACATCTATCTATTTTGCTTGTTTCATGCAAATAATACTTTGAAGAAATGATTAAATTGATATCCTCCTACAGCTTGTAGTTTCCAGATTCAAAACATGCTTTTCTAACTGAAATTAAAATACATCCAGGACACAGTTACATATAAACAAGTTATGTGACATGGAGTTATAGACCAATTTCCAGGCCTTTTTGCAGGAAGTTTAATCTTCCCCAAAGCAATAACAACCCCTTTACACAATGAAAATTACAACTTTATATTGTATAATGAAATTTTAAATGATATCCCATCCATTATTTGAGACTAATTTTCATATATATGGTAACATTTTCTTAGAAAGTAATAAGTGGCTGTGAATTCTACCCATTCCCCAAAATGGAGTGCCATTGATTTTCATCTTGAATGGAATAAAGCTCCAGGGAAACTGACCACTTACAACTGGGAGCAAGGAGGTTTTGAATTTTCAGAATCACTGCTACCTATTCCCACTACTGACCTCAAGATCATTACCAGCATATTATCATACTGGGCTGGCCTCTCTTTTTATGTACATATCTTGTTCACAACCAAAGAACACACACATATCTTTAAAAATGTTATTTTTCCCAAGTAAAATATTTTTAAATGCTATATTTTTATTTTTGTCCCTGAATTCATATTTGTAATAAACAGAATAAAATACAGTTGGGCTCCACTACCACTGTGATTAACCATTGCTGACAATTCAAGTACAGAATAGTGTTCTTTTTTTCCATGTGAAATAACATGATTTTTATACAGAGTTCTCTAACCTCCTTTTCTCTTTTGAAGTCTACAGTGCCAATACAGAAAGACAATGAATCAGTGAACCTAGGAACCTATTTTAATTCTTGTCAGCCCTTAGGCCTTTCTTACCTTTTCAGAAATGTATTTACATTGGAAATAGAAACTTTGTCTGCCCACTTCATGTCCACATTTAGAAACTTCTAATAAATATTAATGAACTTTAGTAAAGGGAGTAGCATTCAGCATTTCCTCTTCTTAAGATAATGTTTCAGTTTTTAGGCACTAATTGGTGTTAAGTAAATAATTTTTTTAATGGGGAGTGTATTCTTTACAAAGCTTCAGGAGATACAGAGGTTTATATATATATATGTATATATATATATACATATATATTTTAATTTGGAGATTTTTTTTTAACAAATAGGCCAGATAATTCTGATGTATTCTTAAGTGTCTCTGACAGCCACTTGGAAATGTCACAACCATGGACAGTAACACACTTAGTAGTTGAAACTCCTGTACTCAGGGACAGAGCTGTGGTAACCCATAGATTTAGTCATGTGATATAGTAGAAACATTCTCTAACTTGAACTCTTAGAGCTTTGGAGTCAAAAGACCTGGATTTGAATCCTAGATCTGTCATTTACTGTTACCAGTGTGACTTTGGGCAAGTCATTTCTTTTCCTTGGGCCTTTTTTGTTTTTCTCTTTGGTAAACTGCAGGGTTTTAATTAGATGGTCTTTAATGTTTTTTCAAACTTTTTTATCTCTCATCTTTGTTTGGAAGTAGTCTTGTTATTTCAACTATAAAATCCAGCATGGAGGATATCTCCATGTTAGTTTATTCTTGACTTGCTCATTTCACAGCTTTGCTGGGAAATTTTGTACAACTAATTTTTTTGTATAACTTTTTGTACAAACTTTGTACAACTATTCTTCTGAGTGAGAAAGATCTGGTGAGCTTATGCTAGATATGCCAAGGAACTCTGGTCCTGAATTGTCTTGGCCTTACTCTTCATTCTTGTTTCTGAGAGAATGTGGATCCTTTCAGGCCAGGGACTTGATCACTGATCTTGAGGGCGCAGATAGGCAGTTGGGTGGGGTAGTGGATAGAGTGATGGAATAGGAGTCAGGAAATCATGAACCTGAATTCTGCCTCAATTTCTTCATTTGTAATATAGGGTCAAATGAGTTATTATGTGTAAGGTTTTCCTTAATTTTAAAATACCATATAAATACTAATTATCATAATTATCCTGTATGTCTCTGGGAGACTTTAAATCCTTGGTTAGATCCTGTGGGTCTGTGTTTGCCAAGATAATGGCAAAAGGGACTCAAGAGTAGGTCTGAAGATGGTTAATTTTCTAAGGGTGGCTCAGCTGATTTCTGGCTAGTCTGAGTAGATTTATGCTTGAATCTGTGGTTTTGAATCTCCACTTCTCTCAGAAAAGAAAGCTATTGGGAAAGAGCACTTCTCAGGATCTTTTGGTCTATGTCCCTCGAAATGGTTCAAAGAAGCAGAAATATTTTTCTTTCAAAAGTATTTTTCTTGCCACTTTGTTGATTTTTTCAATAAATGTTTTATTTTGTCTGTAAAAAAAGATTCTTGAAAAAATTACTCTTTCATCAAATCCATCTCATTTTTTGATTTGTGTGTTGATATTATAATGGATGATGAACCATCATCTAATTTCTCCCCCAGTTCTTGATGTTATTTTCTTGTTCTTGTTCTCCTTCTACTTGAGTCTGTTTTCTATTCAATGTACAGCTTTTATCCTGTAGGAAGAGTAACAGGCCTCAAAATAGATGTGGTGCTCAATTTCATTCATCGCTCTACTTTCCTGGCAAACATATTCACTCTGTTCCCTTCCAGATTCTGCAGTCCTTTGTAGGAAAATACCACCTTTCTGTCGAAGACCTGAAGTATGATACTAGATTTTTACTGTCATTTGTAAATATGGAAAATTTAGAGTTAATGAAACTAATTTACCTAACTGTATAAGCAAATAAGCTGCATTGTGGTCAGTGAATTCATAAATCTCTTGAATTCCTACCCCTAGTGCCATGTGCTAGTGAAGACTGGCACTACCACAAATGTACATTATGTCCTGGAATATAGTGGACTGTTTGCTCTGGGGTCAGCAAATAGGTGGAGGAAGAGTTGGGATGAAGGAGTTGTTGTAGTACCAAGGCTATGACTTAGAATGATGATGGCACCAGGAAACGGGAGGGGATAATAGGGAAGGAGACCAAGCCACTATGCTTGGCAACAGCACATTAGGGTGGGTCATTCACTTTAAATCAGGTAGTGAAAAACCAATTGCTGACCTTGGCACTGATCACTTACAGATGCTTCCTTTCCTGGTGTTATTTGATATGCCCAGTGCATTAATCCTTGATGTGAAGATTATAAATTATACAATAAATCAAACCAAAAAGAAAAACATTTAAAAAGCTTGGGCCTAAATGTTCTTAATTCATGAGACACAAATCCACATGAATAAGGCTTCTTTCCTATGATTTCATTAATAAAAACTTGTATTTATTAGAGCCTACTAGGTACAAGGCACTGCTGATTTG
Source organism: Vombatus ursinus (assembly GCF_900497805.2). Taxonomy (NCBI): domain Eukaryota; kingdom Metazoa; phylum Chordata; class Mammalia; order Diprotodontia; family Vombatidae; genus Vombatus; species Vombatus ursinus. Next base: position 4,678,260 of record NW_020954590.1, read on the forward strand.
AAACACTTGGAGTTATGATTAGAGATAAATACTAAAAATGAATTTTCACATAATCTTAATGGATTTGCTTGGGGAAGGGGAAGAGACATGGCAAAGAGGAATCATAACAGTAACCATCCATCTGACAAGTGGAAAGACCAGAGTACTAAGAGGCAAGAATCTTTGTACCAGTGCTGGCTCTGCTATTTAAGTTGTATGATCTAACGTGAGTCACTTAAATTCCTTGAGCATCAGTTTTCAATCTATAAAATAAGAGTGTTCATTCATTCACTCATTGAACTAACAAACATGATCTCTAATGTCTCTTTCACATCTGCTGTTGAATAATTCCATGATTCTAGGCATCAGCTTGTTATAAAAGTTTGTGCTACAACAATGTAATTATTAGAACTTCCCCAACATTCTCCTCTCCAAAGAGAAGTAACCCTGAATTGAAGGGAAAGAGTACAATGAATAGAAAAGGGGGGTGTTTTATGTCCATTCCATGATTAGGGAAGGGAATGATTCTCATTCTTCCCTCTATAAATGGGGAAATAAATGTGATTGGAAGCTTAAAATGAATGACATGTTCATTTTTCTTGAATTTCAATAGTAATTTTTTTGGTAAATATTACAGGGAATACCGTTCTCTCCTGCACCCTCCTCCCTCCCTTGGTCTTTCCTTTGACCCCTCCTCTAGACCCAGGACATCCAGAAGTCATCTGATTGGTTGACTGCTCACACCACTTGAATAAAATGGGAGTTACTAACTATTCCTTCCAGTGAGGTGGAGCACTCCCAGACTTTGCTATCCTCTTAATCAATGTATCCTAAGGTCCTCCAGCCCTTATCACCTGCCCTCCCTCTCTACCTTCTCCAGACCCCAGTATTATTATTTGACCTACTGATGGGATATAAGGATTCCTATGTTTTGTTATCCTTATAGTCACTGCACCCTTAGGATGTGTGATTATTTCTATTTACCATGAAGGTAAATTTTCTTTTATGTATCATCTCCCCCAATTAAAGTGTGAGCTCTTTGAAAGAAGAAAAATGTCTCACTTTTCCCATTTGTATCCCTAGCACTTAGCACAGTGCTTGGCATACACTTAATAACTGATTTTTGATTCATTGATTCATTCATCAAATGATTGCTTATTATTAAATTTGAAATGTCTTGTTTCTGTCTTGCTGGTAAATATATTTCTAGGTCTATATTTCATGATTCTTAATAAATAAGCCATTTTCCTAGGCCATCCAGAGTCTGCAAAACCTATTGGGTATACCAATTTGTACTATTTTCTTGAGCAAACATTTATAGTAACCCATATGAGCAGTCTGGTCCAATTTTTACACATTATTCATGGTAAAACCAAGCAAACAATGTTTCTTTCAAAAGCAATATATTAGCTCTCTCCCCCTCCCATCCACCCAGTCTGCCAACCAAAGCTGTCTTTTCAGTTAATTCTTGTCTCTGCCTAAATGGTTCTGCATATAATGGATCTGAGATATTAAGAGGTTTTTTTATTTCTTTTAACAATAAGCCATAGGCATGTGCCATATGTGATCAAAAAGCACCTTTTGATTTGTCCTCTTCAGTGACTCTTAAGCAAGATAATCTTTCAAAATTTGTTTTTGTACATAAAACGGTGTTATCTTGGCCAAAAAACTATCACGTTATTATAAACAGCTCTATGTGAGGGAATTTGGAGAATCAATTGACTCCTTTTCTCAGGCAGCATCTCAAGAAATTTTGTGATGTTTGCCTGGCTGAATGTCATATTTATAAAACTTTCTGTCACCTGGGTGGTTTAATGGCTAGGAGACAGTATTAGACTTGGAATCAAGAAAATTTGAGTTTGAATCTTTCTTCTGCCACTTGCTATCTCTGTGACTTTGGACATGTTGACCTTTCTTAGCTCCAAGTTCTGCATCTGTAAAATCATGATAATGGTAGAGGATCAAATGAGATAACATATCTAAAGATCTTTTCAAACCTTGTGGAGGTATGTAAATGTTAGCTGCTGCTGCTACTAATATGACTATGACTATATTATAGTGGTTGGACTACAACAACAATTACTGGCTCTCTCTTTACATTTCAGTCAATTGCATGACTGTGAACATGTGATTTGCTATCACATATCATTTGTGAAAGCCTGTCTCTTTATTCTAAGTATGTCCTCAAAACATGTGCAGACTAATCTCATAAAGATTTTACAGAGATGGGAAAGTATCCATAAGGGTCAGTAGTTATTGATGTTATCTTAATTGCTCTTTTACAGTAATAATGAGGCTTGTGGATAAAGTGCTGACTTCAAAAATGAAGGGGATAAAAATCAATGCAAAAGAAATAAATGGAAGAAACCAAGAAACCTAACAATCCTAACTTTAAATGTAAATGTATTAAACAACTTAATACAAGAAAACAAAACAAAACCTAATAATTTGCTTTACACAAGAAACCCATCTAATAAATAAAACCACATGCAAAATGAAATTAAGAAACTGAACAAAATTTACAAATCATGCGATGATGCCAAAAAGGCAGGAGTTGTCTATCACACAAACCAAAAATAAAAATTCCTCATGTCAAGAGAAATACAGAGAAACTACTTTATGCTTAAGGGTACTGTAGAAGGTGACGAACTAATAGCAATACTAATGTGTATGCACCAAATAGTATAGAATTCAAATTCTGAAATGAAAAATAAAAGTATTTCCAAAAACATAGTGCAATATTTCTAGGAGATTTAATATTCCTCTCTCAGAGCTGGTTAAACCTAACATAAGCAAAAAGGAAAATGTATAAGTGAACAAACTGTTAGGGGACTTATAGGTGAAAGACTTATGGTAACTTTTGAATGGCAACATTAAAAAATAAATATATTTTTCAGCATCACTGGTATTCCTCTTCTGCCCCAACTAACCATATACTAAGCAACAGCACAGATAGTTATAAATAAATGTACAAAACCAGAAATGATTAATATACTATGCCTTAAGTCATGGTGATAGTCAGTGTTGATATTATTTCTTTTATCCATTTCCTATTTTTAACATTATCAGTTTGTTTAAATCTAGTTGGAGTTGCCTCAATGTGCACCATGTCTTCTTTTTGTTTTTATTCTTTTTCTAATTTCCTGGCAAGATTCCCATATTGTTGCCTCTCCTGTCCCACTAACTTCAATAAAAAGTCATGTGTTATTTGTTTCATTTCTTTAGAGCCTTATTCCATATGATGTCAAAGAGAGTTGAATCTGGGTAAAATGTTAATGAGTACTTTATAGTATGTGGTGCATAGAACACTCTACTTGATATCAGAAAAGCTGTGCTTGAGGCCTGCTTATTTTGGTGCAATGGAAAAAAAATCCTTGGACTTGTAGTCAAAAGGTCTGGGTTTGAGAGCTATCTCTCATATTATTAGCTATGTGGCTTTAGGCAGGTTATTGCATATTTCTTGAGAACCCATTGAGCCTTAGTCCATCATCTAAAAAACAGGGATGATAATACTTTCCCTAATTATGTCACAGGATACTTGGTGAACTATTCCAATTTTCCCACATCTTCTCCAACATTTATCATTTTCCTTTTTTGTCATAGTAGCCAATCTGATAGGTGTGATGTGGTACCTTGGAGTTGTTTTGATTTACATTTCTTTGCTCAATACTGTTTTAGAGCATTTTTTCTTATGACTATAGATAGCTTTAATTTCTTCATCTGAAAACTATCTATTCATGAAGGAGTTGTTTTCTTCCTTAAGATTCTGGATCTACTTTTTCAGTTGGTTGACTTCTTTAAAAATAATTTTCCTCGTTTTTTTGTTCTTATTTAAAAAAAATCATTCATTTCTCTTATTTGATTTTTGAAGTCTTTTTTGAGTTTTTCTACTAATTCTTTTGGGCAGGTGACCAAAATGATGTTGTTCTTGGGGTAGAAGAGATTTTTTTTTTTTGGCTTCTGTATCCTCCTCTGAAGACAAACCCCTGCCTTCTCTATTCACACAGTAACTGTCTATGTTTGGGTTCTTTCTCCTTTGTCTGTTCATTTAAAAAAAATTAGCAACTTGTTATTATAATCACCTCTAATCTTGGAGTGTGGGGAATGGTGCCTCTAGTCCTTCTTATGCACTCACGGCATGTGCTAGCTCCTTCTTGCGTCAGACCATGTTTCAGCAGCACAGCTGGGCTTGGCATCCCTTGTCAGCAAAGGCTCCCTCAGACTTCCCCCCACCCCTACCCCACTCAGATGCCCAACTCCCCACACTGAAAATTCTTGTGGCTGAAGTCGAAGCTATGTCCCAACTCAGCTGCCCCTAGGGCTTGCTCCTTGCTGTTTCAGTGGAGCTTGCCTGGAGTTGTTTACACTTCACTGGGCAGAACTTCTGGCCTGGGATCTTTCTTTAGATCTTCTCAGGTTGTTCCAGGAGGACCACTATTCTATCCCAACTCTGGTTTATTTTTGCCACTCTGTGTTCACCATGAGGCACTATTTTGTCTTGTTTGTGGAAGAAATCTGGAGTGCTTGGAATTTTCTGACCTACTTTGCTATCTTCCTAGAATCTTCTCCACCTTAGTGATTTTAATAAATACTTTTATTTTTGTTATTTTTTCCCTCATTTGACTTTCCGTAAGATCATCCTTCAAACAATGCCCTGATATCACAGTGAGAATTAAAAAATAATTATCAGGGTTGTAAAAAAAATATTTGGGGTTGGTGTTCTTTTTGGAGCCATTGAAATCACATTTTGTAGATATCCACCTAGTACATATCAAAGGTTATCTCTTTCAAATATCTATTGACAAGTACAATGAGAAACATATCTTTAAGGATGCTGAGGCTAGATATATGGTTTTCCCCCTGAATTTCTCTAAAATGCCCAAGGTAAAGAGAATTAAAACTTCATAAAAGGTCTGACAAAAGTCTTACTAATTGCCAAATTATGGGGTGGGAAAATGGAAATGAGGCAAAGTAGCAAACTCTAGAATATTCAAGGAGGTCCTAATGGAGACTGGAAGCAGGTTGTAAGGGGGATCTGCCCATCACACCAGATACTAATTTCTCTGACTTCCTTTCATTACCGCTAGCACACTACACCTAACTAAATAGCTATGTTTTGTTTTTTTTTTTTGTTGTTGTTGGTTTTTTTTTTTTTGCTAATATTATGGTTCTTTGCGCTTGATTCACAAAATACCCATTTGTATCAGGGCACTTATTCACTGCTAAGTCATATTAGCTTAACTTTTTTTTTTAAATTACTTTGATACTTTGGAGGACAAGTAGTTTTATTGCTAAGGAGATCACTTTGATTGATGCAAAAACATAATATTCAACTGTTTAAATGGATCCATGATATCTCATTGGAGTGTATATTCCTGCTAATAACAAAGATTGTAAGCCATCCATACTAAGAATTCATCCTGTACAACTCCCGTCTATATATACATGAGTTTCCAAAAGGGGGTCCACCCAAAGTGCTGGAAATCTTGAATTCTTTTGAGTTTGTGAGGATACTAGTGAAGCATGTTCTGGCCATCTGTTATTCCTTGTCCTTGATCAGCTCAACTTCTTTTTCAATCATATCTTTCTTGAGTAGACAACATATAGCACTTGTCCATCAGTATACATATTTTGGATAGACACTGCAAATAAACAATGAGTTTGGCTTAAAATTGAACACAAGGGTGATAGCAGGCTGTATTGTCTCTGATAAACTATAAAATTATTTTAATAACCCTTAAAACAAAGGTCCACATTTTAAATACCAATACTGTTCCTGAGAATATTACTGTATAACCCTATTCCTGTAACTTAATCTTTCAATAGCCCCAGGAAATTCCCAAGATTATAATTTGTAGAGCAAGCTTGGTCTGTACTGGTAGTGGGAGTTTCCTCACCAGGAACCCCATATAGCAATGAAATCATATGTTGGGTCAAAAAAAAAATCTCCCAGAGATGTTGCATGGATATGTCATGAAACCTTGTAGTTCTCAAAAGACTGAAGTTGAGGATTACTCAGAGGGTAATGAAGAGAAGTATGGTGGGAGTGAGAAAGCTGTAATGAAATTCAGGAAGCCATTATCATATAGGTTAAATGCAGTGAGCATGGAGGTTCCCTGTAATCTGAAGAGCTCTCTGGCAAAGTCCTGAAGACTAACTAAAGGGCCCACCGTTGAATCCTACATGAATCCACCTAAAGGCAAAGTTAATGAGTCAAGTCTATACCATTACTTCCTTGCTCACAGCAATCCTGGCTGGTGTGGTGGGAGTTATGGGGAAACAGGGGTTAACCCATGCCTCCTCAGTTCTACCAGCATTCTGGCTCACAACAACTATCACCAGAAGGCTGACCACCAGTTAACATTTTTTTCAGCTATAATGAAAAAAAAATGCACAGGGATAAGGCCATACTCTAAATCATTTAATTGTACAATTCCTGAATTCCCTTTTTAACTGCCTGGAGGATTGCTTCTTCTGTTGTATTTGAATATTTTTTTTTCTTAAACGGATTGTTTATTTGAACTTTCATGTTCTGAGTGATCCAATACATCCGATTAGAATAAGTTTCTTGAAATTTTGCTAAATTGGTCTTTTTTCAAAAATTATTTTTATTTATTTCATTAAATATTTCTCAATTACATGTAAAAAAATTTAACAATCATTTTTAAAAGCTTTTAGTTCCACATTCTCTTCCTCCCTCCTCCATTCCATCCCTCCTTGAGAAGCAAGCAATTTGCTATCAATTATACATGTGAAGTCATGCAAAACATTTTTCCATATTAGCCATGTTGTGAAAGAAAACACAGGTACACAAATAAAAATAAAGAGAGAAAAAAGTATGCTTCAATATGCATTCAGAGCTCATCAATTCTTTGTATGAAGGTGGATATTATTTTTCATCATGAGTCCTTTGACATTGTTTTGATAAAAGTAGATAAGTCTTTCACAGTTGATCATCATTACAATATTGTTGTTACTGTGTAACAACTGTGTACGATGTTCTCCTGACAGGTACATTTTTCCCATGCTCTCCTAATTTACTTATGATACTATCCTTTATGTTTAAATCATTTATCCATTTTGACATTATCTTGGTATGCAGTATGAGATGCTGGTGTATGCCTGGTTTCCACCAAATTGCTTTCCAGTTTCCTCAGAAACTTTTGTCATATATTGAGTTCTTAAACCCAAAGGATTAGATCTTTGGGTTTGCCAAACATTAGATTACTATGGCCATTTACCACAGTGTCCTGTGTATCTAATGTGTTCCAATGATCCACTACTCTATTTCTTAGCCAGTATCAGATCGTTCTGACGATTGCCACAGTTTGAAATCAAGAACTGCTAGGCTGACTTCTTTCACATTTGTTTTTCATTGATTCCCTTGATATTTTTGACCTTTTGTTCTTCCCAGATGAATTTTGTCACTAGTTATTCTAGGTCTATAAAATAATTCTTTGGTAGTTTGATTGGTATGGCACTGAACAAGTAAATTAACTTAGGTAGAATGGTCATTTTTATTATACTGGTTTGGCCTGCACATGAGCAACTAGTATTTCTGCAATTGTTTAGATCTGTCTTTATTCATGTGAAAAGTGTTTTGTAATTATATTCATATAATTCATCTTGGCAAGTAGACTTCCAAGTATTTTATATTGTCTGCAGTTATTTCAAATGGAGTTTCTCTTTCTATCTTTTGCTGCTGGGTGTTGTTTATAGCATATAGAAATGCTGATGATTTATGTGAGTTTATTTTATATCTTACAACTTTGCTGAAATTGTTTATTATTTCAACTAGTTTTTTTTTATTTGATTTGCTAAATATATCATCATATCATCTGGAAAGAATGGTAGTTTTATTTCCTCACTGCCTATTTTTATTCCTTCAACTTCTGTTTCTTGTCATTACTTTAGCTAGCATTTGTGGTACAGTATTGAACAATAGTCATAATAATGGACATCCTTGTACATTCCTGATCTCATTCGGAAGGCTTCAAGTTTATCACCATTATAGATAATGCCTCCTCTTATCATTTTAAGAAAGGAGTTATTGATTCCTATGATTTCTAGTGTTTTTAATAAAAATGGGTATTGTATTTTGTCAAATGCTTTTCCTGCATCTACTGATATAATCATATGATTTTTGTGGTCTTTGCTATTGTTTTAGCCAAATGAAATGGAGAATGGAGAAATGGAGAAGCCTCTGAGGTATGATGGACCTTAAAAATAAGACTTTAATGGAAGAATGTCTTCACCATTAATTTGAATTTATTTCCTGGATGAAGAAATTCTTGTCCAGCCATGAAAATAAGGATCTTATCTACCTGTGCTTCTACCACAATCATGCTTTGTAAATCTGATCAGTATTTTTTGAGATTGTGTATAGAAGGTACCTGTTGTCAACTGTGTAAACTTGCCAAGGGAAATTTGAGGACTAGTACCTGAGGGATGCAATTTAGCATCTCACAGATGGGGTGGATCCCATCCTTGTGCTCTTTAGTGTGATCTGTCTGTTTGAATCCTTTGCAGTTGAATTTTAATAAATAGTAGCATTTCTGAATTTTTTCAAAATCACATTACTGCAGATAATTGTCTCCTTCTTATGATAGATGGTCCAAGTCAATAATTCTTTGCAGAGCAATTCAAAAGATGACATCTGTTGAAGCATACATTATAGGAGTCAGATTTGCTCAATACAGGCTTTATTAATTTGTTACTTTCCCTGAACAAATGTGACTGCACATTTGTTTAAATATTTACAAATGTATGTGATAGAGTAGCAGAAGAAGGTAAAATTAAAGCCAAAATAGGACACATGTTTTTAAAAGATGGGGTTTCATTTGCTTTGTTGTTGTATGAGTAATAACACAGTACAGCAAATGTGATATGTTCAAACTGTGCTTCTCATATTCACTGATTGAAAAGGGACAGTTCCATTTTCTGCGGTGCAAAAAACGAGTCATTCTTATTAAAAGGTCACAGGAAACTGAGGAGAAATGTCAGGCACACAGACTGACCTATTCAGAATATAATCAAGCTTGCTTTAAAAAGACAACATCTACATTATGAAGGGGAGAGATCTTATTGTATCCTCTGTGCTTTGGTAATGCTGTTCGCGTGGATAAGACCTTGAGACAATCTTGCCCTTCAGAAAATGAGTGTTCATGTGGGTGTGGGTGGGTGTGAGAGGAGTGTCATTATATATTGTGGCTAAGATAATCTATTCAGCCACTGTTTCCTTTTGAGTGATTGAACATACCATATCTATACAAGGAGCACATTTTTATTTCAGAGATTATTTTGCCCCATTTTGGATTTTTCTCCCCACAAATTAATTAATTTCTGTAAACTCTAATGAATTTAGTCCAAATTTATTTCCAGGTTATTAGTCATGGTGCTCACCTCTTTCTTTGATCCCAGAAATCAAGTGCAGAGCACAGATGATCATTTTTACTATCCATTCACCAATATAGCTCCCAACTTGTTGAGGAGAATAGCTCTAAGTAAAAATTGGTGATTCATTCTCCATGCCAGTGCAAGCATTGGCTACTATCCAGGTTTCCAGGACTTAATGCTTGATTCTACTGGCTACATACTTCCTTGTGTGCTCAGAGCTCTCATTGACTTCATTATGAGAAGCAGGGTGATAAAACTTTGACAATAAATAGAAGGATGCTGTACATTAACAACAACTCTGCATGTCTGAAAAGAAACAATGTCACAGAATCAGGCATATTAGACATAGAAAATAAATACAAATAATAGCATCTTGGATGTTAAATTGGAGTTCTTTGATATATTGGATTGGTCCAGTAGGAATTGGACAAGTTGCAATTGTTTTGCAATGGTTGGTGAAATAACAATGTGATTGTATAAAGTAATTACATATAAAATATTTTGGTTGACTATAGTTGAATTTTTTTCTTCATATGACTGTTGGTTTCTTTGGTAGATGTCCATGCATACATTACTTATTAGGAAACTTACTCCATTATTCTTTACACATAGAGAGATATCAGAATGGCCCACAAAGAAAGAGTATGTGATGTTTGCCATGCCATCCCAAAGTTATTTGCTCCTGTGTCTTTTCTACCCCTCCCTCTCATTCCCCTGGCTTCTTCCCTGTGACATGATCACCCATTTACACTGTACAGATTTCATATCTATGTAGCTGTTTGTATGTTGTCTTTCCCAGTAGAGTATAAGCTCCTTGAAGGCAGAGATAATGTTTATGCCTTTTCTTGCATCCCTAGCATAGAACACAGGACTGGCACCTAGTAAGGGGCTTAATAAATGCTGACTGACTTACTGTTACATTAATCTTGTTTCCTTATCCAGTAATCCTCTCCCTGCACTAGGAACAGTCTGTCCCTGCTCATCTCATCTCTTCAATTTCAAAAGCTTATTATCATTTGTTCCTCTAAGTTGTCTCCTTTGACTCTTCTGAATCCTGTGGTGTTCTTTTCCTACCCAATATCACGGCAGCTAGTTTTTAAGTCTTTATTTTCCTTGTCTATGTGAGAAAATCTTCTAACCTCCCACTCCTCCACCCCATTAAACTACAATGTACATAGCCTGAACTATGATATAATTTGCACTCCATTAAAGGGAACACATGGCTTTCTCCAGAATCTAACTTTTGTAAAAGCATTCAAACAGAACATAAGAAGATTGTTTTATTTTATTTTATTTGAACACAAGTGATTTCTTCACAGAGTTATTTTGAGTAGCCTCTGATTCAAAGGGCACATTAAAATCAACAACCCTATACACAGATTATAAAGATACTTCCCCCCCCCCCCCATTTTGGGTAACTTACGTTGAACTGCGCTGTTAAGTGGAAATATAAAATATTCCTAAACAACCATTTAAAATGGGAGAAATGGAAAATTTGGAGAAATTTGTAGGATATTAACATTATCTCAAGGTTAGCTTACAAAAAATGACCAAAAAGCTCTCCTCCCCTTTATTTGACCCATTTTCAAGTGATATTACCAAATTTATTTAAAATATAAATTAGTAAAAATTGAAAGAAATGATGCCATTTTGCTGGAGCTAAAGATCTCAGAATCCTAGGATGTCAGAGGTAGAAAGGACTTCAAATGTTAACTAATATAGTTCATTCCAGAGCAGAATTCCACTCCGTAGCATTTCTGTGAAATAGTCATCCAGCCTCCATATGAACCCTTTCAGTGATGAGCATTCTATTATTGAAGCATTCTATTCTAGCTCTGTTTTAGTTTAGATTTTTTTTTAATCCTAGAAGTTATCTTTCTTCTCTTAAAATTCTCTAGAGAGGATGACTCTGCTGTTAACTTTTTGTCCTTACAACTTTTGATCAATAAATTCTAATGTTTAAATTAATTTAAGTATAGTATCAAGAAGAGGGAAGCCAGAATGATGAACGATTTTAAGTCCAGGCTATTTGAGGAATAGTTGAATGCACTGATAGTCTATAGCCTAGAAAAGGGGAAAGTTGATGGGGTTAGCTGTCTTCAAGTATTTAAAGGCTGTTATATGTAGAAGGAGAATTTGATTCTGCTTGGCCCTAGAAGATACAACTAGAAGCAGTGCTGCTGCTAACTAACATTTCTTGTTATGGCTCAGCTAAGTGGGGCAGTGGATGGAGTGCTATGTTTGGAATCAGGAAAATCTGAGTTCAAATCTGGCCTCAGACACTTACTGGTGTGTGACTCTGAACTAGTCACTTAACCCAGTTTGCCTCAGTTTCTTCATCTGCAATATGAGCTGAAGAAGGAAATGGCAGATCACTCCAGTATTTTTACCAAGAAAACCCCAAATGGGGTTATGACAACTCAGACATGACTGAAATGACTGCTCAGCAAACATATATGCAGCATATTAAAGTTTATAAAGTACTTTCCACACACTATCTTATTTGAGAAATGGGTAAAAGTTACAGAGAGGCATACTTAGGCTTGAAATAAGATACCAAGCCTGAAAATATAGCCCATGATCCCCTGTGGGTCCTTGAGACCATTTCAGGGAATCCATAGGTCCAAATTATTTTCAGAATGATCTAAGGATGTTATTTGTCTATTAAAATGCTATTCCCTTTCCTAACTATGTATCTTTTTGAGGCTAGATTTTCTTTAATCACTTCAACCAAAGCAAGAGATTGAATATAAAAAGAGATATGAGAATCCAGCTATTTTGTATTGTCAGAAATTAAAAAAGATTTGCAAAAAGGTCACTCCTCATTAATTTTGTTTTGGAAAATGTGGTTATTTTTATAAAATATATTATTTATGTTAACATATAATTGGTTAATTACTATTTTAAAATGAATTAGTATCTTAAGATTTTATCAGTTTTAATTTCTAATATGGTAAATATTGATAGATTTACCCACCATAAACAGAAGACCTTTGGTGTTCTCTATAATTTTTAAGAGGATAAAGGGGACCTGACATCAGTTTAAGAACTGCCAAAGTAGGAAAAACTTTCTAACCATTAGAGCTATCCAAAAGTAAAAATGTCTGCCATGGGTCGTATTGAGTTCCTCTTTACCAGAGGTCTTCAAAGAAAGGTTAGATGATCACTAGTTTGGTATCTAGAGAGGAGATTTTTGTTTTGGTTCCTTCCAGTTGTGAGATTTTGTGATTTTTCATTTTAAGGAAATACCTCTTTTTTTTTTTTTTTTGTAATTGACCTATACTTTGTTTTGATAATAGAAGACTTTTCCCAATAAACATCCAAAAGTAAACCTCACCCCTACCACATCCCCATTCCACATAATACATTCCTTCAAAAGAGTTAAACAAAAATGAAAAATAGAATATTGGTGACTGAGGGTACCTGCCATTTTCCATTTTTGCCATTAGTGGTTTATTAACAGAAAGATTGGGTTTGTGCTTTAATTTTCATAATTGGATACTGACGTTGTCTGTTACATTTGACTTGAGTTTTGTCATGTTTTAGTGTTGTCTTTATTTATGTTGTTGAAGATATTTTATATATTTTTCTTTGACCTCAGTTTTCTTATTGATTCCTTGGAGAACAGGATTGTTATATTTCTGTCTTTTTATCTCCAATGTTAGCATAATTCTTGACAACAAATTCTTATTGATTGATTACCACACCTTGTACTATCTTTCCTCTAATTTTTTTTACAGTATAGCAAAATTCCATTACATTCACATACCAGAGTTTGTTATACCAATTCCTAATTTCTATGTACTTTTGCTTTTTTATTGTTCAGTTGTTTCAGACCCTTCATGACCCCATTTGGGATTTTCCTGGCAAAGATACTGGAGTAGTTTGCTATTTCCTTCTCCAGTTTATTTTACAGATGAGGAAACTGAGGCAAACAGGGTTAAATGACTTGCCCAGGCTCACACAGCTAGTAAATATCTGAGGTCACATTTGAACTCAGGTCCTCCTGATTCCAGGCTTGGTCCTTGGTACACTGTACCACCTAGCTTTTTTGTAGCTCTTTACTTTTACAAATAGTCCTACTGTGAATATTGTGGTATAACTCTGGCAGTGTTATCACCTTTTGTTTTTTTGCATCCCCTCACCTAACATATACTAAGTATTTAATAAATATTTGTTAGTTGACTTATAATTGTTAATCATGTTTCAGAATGCTTAGTCCAATTCAGAACTCCAGCAACAATAGACTAGCATTCCTGTTTTCTCACAGTCCACCCAATGTTGCAATTTCCCATCTTTAACCTCGTAGTTGCTTTAATATGTATTTATCTCATTATTACTGATATTAAACATTCTTTCCAGTGGTTATTGATTCTCACGATAAAGTAGCCAGTAGCAAAGTTAGTCCTTTTAATTGTCTCAAGGAATACATCAATCAAAAAACATTTATTAAACACTTACCATGTGCTGAACAACATCTAAAGTGCTGGGGATACAATGAAGAATAAATAAAAAATCCCTTAAGAAGCTTATATTCTAATGGAATGGAAGGAACAAAGAGATAAACGAAGGAAAGAAGCATTTAATAAGCACTTTCTATGTGTTAGGGTGGTACTGTGCTAGCCATTTAAAAATATCTCCTTTGATCATGATAACAACCCTGGGAACTCGGGAACCATTATTATCCCCATTTTATAGTTGAGGAAATTGAGGCAACTAGAGGTTAAATGACTTGCCCAGGGTTATATAACCACTAAGTGTCTGAAGCTGGGAGATAAAATGAAAATAACTAGACAAATGCAAGATATATACAGCATAGATGGAAAATAATTTTAATGGGACAGACACTAGCAGTGAGAATAACTGGAAAATGCTGTTTATAGAAGGTGAGATTTGAGCTAAGACTTGAAAGAAGCCAGGGAAAAGAAGAGGTGGAGATGAGGAAGGAGAGAATGAATGTGTAAAGGTACCTTTGAAGGTGGCTGTGAATGAATGAAAAAAAATTATTAAGTACTTACTATATACAAAGCATTGTTTTTTGATTATGAATTAAAATAAGCTTCTTGCAGCGAGGGTTTTACAGAATAAATTTTGACAAGTTTCTCAAAAACATTTTATAAAAGAAACAAGAGCCTTTAAACAAAATTGACTTCTAATTATGTTGCACCTCACTAACTCCTACAATACTTGCTTCTTTACCCTTGGTATGATATTCCCTGCCCCCCTCCTTTCGTTTAGACATGACTTCTTTGGTTTGGTGAATTCCAGCTGAGGAAATGTATATCAGCAACTGTTCTGCAACTTAGAATTTGAGAGCAGTGGTTCTCAAAGGGTACAACATGGCACCTTATTATGCCGCACATTTCACTAAGTATGCTGTGAAATTTTGGATGTTAACTCTTGGAGATAAAAAAAATGAATAATTTTAATGCTGATTTTATTTACCCAGAATTCTGGTATGGTATGTATAGTCTTCACAAAATAAACATTTGCCTTTTACACACATGCACCAACCTCAAAGTATATTGGACCTTAGGCTCACAAAGAACTCACCAAAAATGACTGCTCTTGTTGAAAGGAAATTGACTATACAGCTCTCTCAAGTCTCCCTTGATGGTGTCAATTTAAATATTCAATGTGCTGCAGTTCCTTATAGCAAAAAATACTCTGCAATGATTTTTTTAAAGTTTTAAAAATTTTTTTTAAAGTTTGTAGAGTTGCTTGGAATACTGAGAAGTTATATGATTTTCTCTGGCTTACACAACTATTATGTGTCAGAGGTGGACCTTGAACCCCAATTCTTACTGACTGAAGGTGACCCTCTTATCAGTTATGTCATGCTGTTTCCCATAGCATGGAATATCACTTGTAGGATTTAAGTGCTTACTATGTGCTAGGCATTGTGTTAAGTGTTTTACATATATTACATCATTTGATACCATAGGGAAAAGGTACCAAAGAACAAAATCACTGAAAAACTACATGACAATACTTAAGATACACTTGGAACTAGCACAGGCATGACAGCCAATATATCACCATGGAGACAAAACTATTGCTTTATAACTGAGCACATACACATGTACCTATAAAGTTAGAAATAAATTTACTTATGTAACATAAGAAAGTATTTATATTTTATAGGACTATTTGTTTAAAGTTAGGACAAATGTAGGTAAACATGTGCGTAGATCTGGTCACATTACTCATCTGCTTAAAACCTTTCAATGGTTCTCGATTGTCTGCTGAGTAAAGTTTAAACCCCTTTTGCCTGACAATCAAGACCCTCATTATTTTTGGCACCATTTTGATTTTTTAGCCTTATCTTGTACTATGACACTCCATGAGATTTACATTCCAGACAAACTGGACCATTCTTTATTCCTTGTCTCTACTCTTCATTTTATTACATCTGTGCCCTCGATCATGCTGATCCCCATGCCTGTAATGCCTTCCTTTTTGCTTGCTCAATTCCTATCCAACCTTTAGAACCAAACTTAAATGTCATCGCCTCTAGAAAGACTCTTTTAATTCTGCTAGTCAGTAATTGCCTTACCTATGCATTCTTCAGCCCCAGACCTCACACATTTTGTTTTCACATTTCCCTTACTGGATTTCCCTATGTGATGTTGAGTAAATCATTGTGCATCTTTGGACCTTAGTTTATTGCTCTGTGAAGTGAGGAAGTTTCATTAGATGATATGCAAATTCTCTTCCAGTTTTAAATTGTTTTAGTTCTCTTTAGCCCCATCAAATACTGTGTGACTGAGTTAATTACTTAATTTCAATTTCTTTAATTCAATTAACTGAGTATCTATTAAGTTCCTACAATGAGCAAGGTGCCATAGTTGATGCAAGGACTTGTTTTTATGTAGGTTGTGATGGTTTCTCTTTAAGGGGATGGAGAGGCCAACATTAAAATCATCATTGGTTTGGCTTACTTGTTTGAAGTATGAAAGTCACAGCTTCTGGATAGCTAGTATCTAAGATTTTAGCAGAATTCTCATTGCTCTGAGGGAACACCTTTCTGACCTAGAGTGGCTGATTGCCAGCATGAATGTGGGGGTGAGGAGAGAAGCCATTTAATCTGAATTACTCAATTTTTTTTAGCCTTGGGAAACACACACACACACACACACACATATTCACTTTGTCATTAGCATGGTGAGGTTGTCTTTCACATATAGCATGGAGGTGTTGTTGTGTGGCTCAAAGGAAGGCAGAATAGACATCTGTAAGCTTCTTCTATCCCCAACCTACCTAAGGAAGGGAGGAGAAGCAGGAGGTTGGAAACAGAAACTTGGCCACTTTGTTCTCCTCAGAGAAAGGGGATACTGGGCTAGAATTATATCTATCTGCTCCCTTAAATATTATTAATATAGGGGTTGTGGTTTTTAGGTTGAGCTAAACTTCTGATTTCTGTTCATTAATGGGGAAAGGAGGACTCCAAGTTTTATATCCAAGACTTGCCTGCTTTCCCACCAAATATAAGTTCCTTGATGAACGTACATAGGAGATAGAAAAAAAAACATTTATTTAAGTTAACAGTAAAACAAATCAGAGAAAGTATATGTAGGAGAATTAATACCAGACCATACAGAGTGAAGGAACTGTCCTATTGGCAGCAAGGTAACCAAGCTCAACCAAGCAATTCCCAGATCTCACCCAAAGGGCGATTCCCTGAAATCTCTAGTGTGGCAAACTGAGAATAGGGCTATGATGGAGACAAGCAGATCCTCTCCTATTGGCTTCTTACCAGAGTCTTTTCCTTCAGCAACCTAAAGTAGAGTTGGCACCTTCCATTTTCCCTCTTGAAGCTAGAAGCCAGAAACTCTGAAGTGACTGCTGAGCCTGAAGATTCTTGCTAAGACTGAAAAGACTAAAGATACAGAAGAGACTGGAGGTCCCCTTTATCCCACTCTCACCAACTCCCTACTTGCCCACTGACAGTTGTGGGCATTGATCTCCACTAGGAATTACATTAGTGAAGTTATTTGCATTACTTTTTACACGTTCTACAAATGTCTCATTTCACTATAATACTGAGCCTGAATCATAAGTTTAGACTAAGTTAGGCCTGTCCCATAATAATATATAAGGACAGAATTGAAAAACAGTTCATGTTCTCAAGGAATTACATTTGATATTTAGCTATAAAATGGTGGTGATGAGATATCACATGAGCATACAGGCAGAATCCTGGGTCAGTTGATTTTCTTGAAGTCCTTCCCAGCTTTATGATCAATGATTTATCTCATATCATTATAAATTATGCTTTTTTGGGGATGTGTCAAATTTTCCCAAGCTCCATGAAGTCAGAAACAATATATAATGTTTAGATTCCTTTCTGTGGGCATAATGATCTGTCCACAGGATATACTTTTTTTCAACTATTGGTTGAACTAAACTGAACTGATCCACTCTAAATGTATTACAATGCACAAGATGACCTCTAGTTTCTCTCCCCTTCACAAGGAAGTACAAATAAGAATTTATTAAATGATGCTGATTCAGTTACTTCAATGTGATTTAATAATTAAAATGGGCTTTTATAAGCATAGCAATAAAAATCAAGCGAAAAATATATAACTAGCTATTTTGCTTATCTAGAGATAGACTGGTACATAAAATAATTCCTTTCATGGATACACCAATAATGAATGCATCAGTTCTGTGGAGTGTCATTATAATTATGTACTCATGGGTCCATGTTGTGAGACTACCTTACAGGTGAGAGCTCACAAAGGATCTTCTTTTAGTAATCTAATAACTTTTCTTATTTAATAGACTCATAGATCATTAGAGCTCTAATGAACTCACAATTCTTTCAATTCAATGCAACTTTATTAAGTGTCTAATAAAAATGACTAACATTTATATGGCAGTTAAAAATTTGCAAAATGCTTTACATCCATTATCTCATTTGATCCTCAAAATATTCTTGTGAGGTTTTACAGATGAAGAAACTGAGTCTACAGAAAGCTTCAATATTAAATTTCATCTTACTACATTCAACACAACGTTTCAGCTAAGGGAGGTTTTTTTGGATTCTGATTCTGTAATCTAGTATGTTTGCTCAGTTTTGTGTCATCAACAAATTCGGTATCAGTTTATTCTGAACTTTTGTGCTCCTTACTTCTTAAAAAAACATTTCACACTTCTGTATTCATCATATTTGAACTTTACTTTTTACGAATCCCTGCAATAAATTCTTAAAAATTCATGTTGGTTTATGGGTTCCTTATGCATCCATAGGAATCTCTTTAGAAACATTCTCCCTCTTCTCTTCCTCATTGGAATTATTTTTCTTTGTGTCTTCAGAGTTTCTTTCTGGTGAATTTTCTATCCTTTCTTAGTTGAATTCTCCCAAGGAGTGCCATGTCATTGAGTGCTACTTCTATTTTTTTTTTATAAAGCCTTTAAAATGTGCTTCTCCAAAATCTAAGGTGTAAGACATTCTACCTGACTTTCTAATCCTTCTCCATCATAACTTCTAAGATTGAACGGTCACTTCTTAAGGTTTTCGTAATTTTCACCTTTAGCAATAAGTTTCTTGTTGTTTGGTAAGTGCCAGATCTAAAATATCAATTCACTCCATTTTTTTTAAATGGAAAATTTATCATTAACATAAGTGAAAAAATTCTAGTCACTCCGCTTTTTGAAGTTGGAAAGAGAGTTTCAGTGGGACTAGCACTTCTGGTATGAGGGCTGCCCTTTTCAGGCTTTCTCATCCACCTTTGTTATCTACCTGTCACTCAACTCTCTTCTGTGGTTCCAAGAAGTCTAAGCATGCGTGATGGCCATACCCTGGTAAAGCCATCTCAGGGGATGGGCTAAACCAGGTTGAGGGCAATTGACAGGCCTCAAACCCATCAGTGAGTTAGGGGAATTTCTACCCCAAGCAGTGAAGATTTCCTCTAGTAGAATGGGTAAATGAGAACAATTTGTTCCAGTGGCCATCAAGGCAGCAGATGCAGGCACTATGGAGTGTTTAAATCTTGGTCAGACAACAAAGATGCCAAGGTTATCCACTTTATCCCAGTCCATTGTGATCATCTTGACTTTTGTCTTGCTACTGCACTTTGATGATTCTGGAAGAAAGAGTGAGGCTGATAACTTTTTTCAATGACTTTTGACTTTTGATGAATTCTTGCCTCACTTAAATCCAATTCATGCACAAGTTATCGTCCCAGGATGTCATTATTCCTCTTCAAAAATGAAGGATGAACTGCAGAACAAAATGACAACAGTAATGGTAGTGGTGATGGTAGTAGTGGTAATTACAGTAGCAGTAGTAGTAGGAGTGATGGTGGTTATGGTAGCGGTGGTGGTGGTGGTAGTAGTAGTAGTGGTAATAGTAGTAGTAGTAGTAACAATAATAACTTTAACTTTAGCACTTATAGAGTGCTTTAAGGCTTACAGAAAATATAAAAATGATTTATTTTTATCCTCACAAGTTAGGAAGTAGATATTTTTATTACCCCTACTTTTCAGATGAAGAAAATGAGGCTTAGAGAGGTTATGTGATTTGCTCAGAATCATAAAGTTAGTAAAGCATCTGAAGCCATATTTGAAATCAAGTCTTCTTGATTCCACATCCACTATGCCATCCATCTGCCATTAAGGAGAAGAAAAATGTCTGAAAAAGTCATCATACCACAGCCAAGTCACATCCCACAGTAGGGGATGACTCTTTCTAAAATGATCCACCTAAACCTCGGATGATTGACCTACATTGCTTCATCAGTTCCATGCTCAAAGCTTTTCTCGCCTGATATAACCTGCCAGAACATTTGCTTCCTTGACATAACCTTTGTCAACCCAGGATCATCTCTCTACACCATGAAGAAGCAAAATGGCAGATGTACACTGCCTTAGGGACAAATATTAGGGGCTCTTAAACTGACCCAGAATCTCTAGGGACTAGGCTGGAATGATGGGGAGAGTAATATTGATGCACATAAATGCCTGAGGGAAGAGGAAACTTCAGACACTAGGCTGGATGTGGTTGAGTAGGTGGAGTAGCTGACAAGACAAGGATGAAGGACCAGGGTCTGCTGTAACACCTGCTCAGCAATGTCTCTATGCTATTGGGCCTCCCTTTAGAATTCCCAATTGATATTGTGAGGCTCTTAAAGTGACAGGAACCCAATTATTCTGGGAAGAGGAATAGGAGAAGTTTTTATGTTGTTTTAATAAGTGAGGCATCACCTGTACAGTGAAGATATGTAATATTGTTTAGAAATTATAAAATATTTACTTAAGCAATAATAGAATTACACATTATTAGAATGGAAACATGTAGAGATCATCTAGTTCAATCTCTTTCCTTTATAGACAAGAAAATTGAGGCCCAGAAAATTTTGTGCAGTGAATTGCTCAAGGTCATACGATAATATTGTGGTTAAACTGACACTCAAACTCAGGTCCTGATTCCTAATCCAAGGTTTCTTCTGTATCTCCACAGCTGCCTCTCATGATTAGCGAAGATGTCTATGTGCATAGTGATATATATTATGCATGTGTAATTTAATATAATAATTTATGTTTGTGACTTTACCTTGTTCATATGAATGAAAGGTGAGAGTCACTTCTTGAACCAGGTATTTAAACTTCAGATTCTTGGACTGAAAAATGAAGAATGCTTCAAAGTGAGGAGCAAATCTGAAAGACCATGTTGCATACATTTTGCAAATGAGGGAAACTGATGCCCAGAGTGGAGAAGCAATGAGTCCAAGATTTTGATAATAAACTGTTTTCTTAGGCTAAAGATAAATACTTAAGATAAAATGTTCTTAGAGAGCTTCCTAGGTGCTCTCTCTCTCTCTCTCTCTGACACTCTTTCTGTCTGTGTTTCTCTCCTCTTCCACTCCCACCCAATGATTTCTAAAACCTATGCAGTTAGAATGAATTTGCTACATAGTTATCGAGAACAATCACTGCATCTGAATCAGATGTTGCCATTTTGCCTCATTTTTCAGAGAAAGGGAACTGAGGCTCACTTTTGGGCAGGCCACTATATCTATCTGCTCTCAGTTTCCTGGGTTTCCTTTGTAAAATGAAGGTGTTAGAGGAGATTCTGAGCTCCAAGTGTTTGACATTTACTACTGGTGTGATCTTGGGCAAATATTTCACTTTTCTGTCCTCAATTCCACATCTAAAAAATGGAATTTTACTAGATGAGACTTAACCTGTACATATCTTGTTTGTACATAGTTGTTCATATGTTGGCCCTGAAATTGAATTGTGTATTCCTTGAGGTCAGGGACTGTTTTGTCCTTTCTTTGTATCCCCAGCTCTAAGTACAGTGCCTGGAACATTTGTAGTGATTCTTCAGCCATGTCTGACTCTTCATGATCCCATTTGGGGTTTTCTTGGCAAAGATCCTGTAGTGGTTTGCCAGTTCCTCGTCCAGATCATTTTACAGATGAGGAAACTGAGGCAAACAACGTTAAGTAACTTGCTCGAAGTCACACAACTAGTAAGTGTATGAGGCCAGATTTCAATTCAAGAAGATGAGTCTTTCTGACTCTATGACCAGCACTCTATCCACTGTGCCACTTGGCAAGACTCAAAAATCCTGCAGAAAAAGGTGTTAGAATGTGGCAAGATCCTTAGCGGTAACTTTTTTTTTTTTTTACTGAATACAACAAAGAATTGTTCAAATGGCATATTTTGCTTAAAAAACTACATTTTAGGTGAAACCAAGTTCATTGTTAGGCAGAGAAATGCTGGGAAAAATTACAAAGAGGAAAAAATTGTGTTTGGCATCTTTTCTACATGCTCTCCCTTTACCCTTCTTCATCTCCCTATAGGCACCTTTTCTTGATCTCCGCTGTCAGTTTAAATCATCCCCAAAGGATGTTAGCTGATAATGGCTTAAGGTATTATCCTAATCAAAGATATTTTCATTTGAATAGGAAATTCTTAGGGACCTCAAAGTCATTTAGAAAAGTCCAGAAGTGAAAATATATTAGGAATACATAGTTTGCATAGTGGATAGCACTGGGCCTGAAATCAGGAAGACTTGAGTTTGACTATGTCCTCAGATACTTAGTAGATAATGTGACTTTGGGCAAGTCACTTGATCTTTACCTCAGTTTCTTCATCTGTAAAATGGGGATAATAATAACACCTACTTCCTAGGGTTATTGTAAGGATCAAGTAAGATAATATTTGGAATTCACTAAGCATGGTGCCCAGCACATTGTAGGTGCTTAATAAATGCTTATTCTCTATTATAAATTGCATTAAAAATAACTAAAATCTCTTGTAAAGCTAGCTTGGTTGTGAAAAAAAATGATGATATGTGAATTTGTACATAATGACTTTGTGTCTCCCAAAGGTAGGGCCTTTAGGGCAGGAACTGGGTCATTTTCCACCTTTCTATTCTTGGTGCCTAGAACAATGTATCACACGTTGTAAGTGCTGAATGAGCATTGGTTGAATTGATTTGGATTTAATATCTTTTTAGACACAGGATAAGCATGACTAAGAGCATGCAGGTTTCAGGAGCCTTATTCTAAAACAATACAATGGTTAGCATCGAATAATCCCACATTTCACACTACCATGGCCAGGGGACATATTGTCAGATATCTGATTATAGCCATGCTATGGGCTACTTTTACAAAGTTATATGGTAATTGCAATAGATGATTGCCAACCTCTCTATAAGTAGGCGTGTGCAGAAGGCAGCCCAGAGAGCTGAGTCATTCATTTATAAGGCTGCTCTGTTAAAAATAGCCGAAGGGAAAATCTAGTCTTCCCTCTTTGTGTAACCTGGACTGTTGGCTGTAACTGAAGACTACAATGTGTATCCCAGGATGCATGTCATAGGAAAAAACAAATCATCTAACAAAATAAGGGCATGCCATGGTAGAAGAACGAATGGATCAAGGGGGAAATGAAGAGAGACATTTGAAAAGAAAACAATCTAGACAAGTTGAACATTTTCCACAAAAGAAAAATTTCCCTATGAATAAGAAAGAGGAATGAAAAAAAAATTGGATTGACTAAGTCCTGGGCAGATATACTTGAAACCCAAAAAAGAATCAATACCCCAAATAGAGAGTGCTTCAAGAGCTTGAGCATAAGGTAGTAACTAAACCTAATATAGTTCAAAGCAGAGAGATGGAAGCAAAAACTGAGAAGTGAGTCCTGCATAAGACTCAAAGAGTTTTAGAAATCTACTCCGTAAATACGTCAGGCATGGTGTCTGGAACTGGATGCAAAATGCAGCTGTATAGCAAATGTTACCACCTAGAGTCACAGACTGAGTTGCAAAGCATCTTTAGAAGTCATTGAGTCAGCACTACTACTTCAATTTTATAGACAAGGAAAATATGGCACTAAGAGGTTAAGCTATTTGTCTAAAGTCACAAAGAGTCAGGTGGTATGGAGTCAGGGTTCAAATTAAGTCCTCTGGCTTCAACTGCAGCATCCATTCTACTCACTTTCTCTATCATGGGATCTCAAAGGCATACCTCCATTGTTTAGTAAAAGGTTAATAGAGGCAACTATATAAATGCTAGCTAATAATACCAAAAGATAGTTAAAATTAATGATATTGACTCAAGAATATTAATGAATACATATTAATCATAAATGATAACACTGAGTTACATTTAACAATAACAATAAATAACTAGGTATTTATTTAGTGTCCTATATTAGCCTTCTACTAAGCAATGAAGATTGAATGGTATGTATAGTGTGAGATCCAATAATATGTAAACGTACATACATATGTATTTCTGGGTGTTTATACATTCCGCAGCACCTAGCACAGTGTCTGGTACACAGTAGGTGATTAATAAATGCTTGTTGACTAATTAATTTGTGTGAATACAAAAAGTTTAGTATGTTTTCTTCTTTTTTTGATATATTAATTGCCTCCTCACATCATAGAAGATTAGCATTGGAAGGAATCTTAGAGCCTATCTAGTTTAAACTCTTCAGGTAATAGATGAGGATACTGAAAGCCAAGTAGATAATAGTAATAACAAGCATTTTATAGCTTTTTTGTGTGTGTGTGAGGCAATTGGGGTTAAATAACTTGCCCAAAGTCACACAGCTAATAAGTGTCAAGTGTCTGGTCTGGTCTGGGACCAGATTTGAACTCAGGTCCTCCTGACTTCAGAGCCAGTGCTCTATCCACTGCACCATCTAGCTGCCCGTATAGCTCTTTAAGGATTGAAAAGTACTTAGCAGAGATAGCTAGGAGTGGAGCGAAGATGGTATAGACCACAAACCAGCTGAACCTCTCAACATTCTCCTCTAAACAACTTTAGAATAATGCCTCGAATCAAATTTTGGAGCATCAGAGCCAACAAAATGTCAGAGGGAGACATGTTTTCCAGCCTGAGATGACTTAGGAGGTCCACAGGAGAGGTCTGTAACAGCAGGGTGGGCACAAGCTAGAGTGTGGCAGAAATACAAGCAGGAAGCCTTCGAAGTTCAGCAGCAGTAGTACTTCAGAAACTCTCAGCTGAGAGACAGTAAGGGGGTTGGACAACTAGTCAGAGAGGGATTACAGGGACTCTTTGCTGGCATTGGTTTCAGCTGGTACCTATTGGCAACTCTATTTCTCATAAACAGTTCTGGGTCACAGCTCCAGGATCACTAGTACTTGTGGCTACAGGGGAATAGGGGCCCAGGAGAGCAGTGATCACACCTCTCCCAGGATTATACCACCTTGGAAGCACTCAAAACTTGCAAACCCTCAGAACTAGATCTGAAAACAGCAGCATGAAAGAGTCTGATTCTTGGCACACTATGTCTCCACACCTAGGTGAGCAAAGCCCAACTTTAATATAAGTAAAGAAATAGCTTAGTAAAATGAGTGAGCAACAGAAAAGGAAGTTGACCATAAAAAGCTTCTATGGTCAGGGAAGACCAAGACATAAACTTAGAAGAAGTTAACTAGACCCAGGCCCAACAAGAATTCCTAGAAGAGTTAAAGAAATAGATAAGAGATGTAGAGAAAAAATTGGGAAAAGAAATGAGAGTGATGCAAGGAAATTATGACAAAAGAATTAAAGCTTGGTAAAAGAGGTACAGGGGGACAGCTAAGTGGTGCAGTGGATAGAGTGCTGGGCCTGAAGTCAGGAAGACTCATCTTCCTGAGTTTAAATCTGGCCTCAGACACTTACTAGCTGTGTGACCCTAGGCAAGTCACTTAATCCTGTTTGCCTGGAGGGCAATGAGCTCTCCAGAGAAAGGAAATGGTGGAACCGCTTCAGTACCTCTGCTAAGAAAACCCCAGATGGGGTTTCACACAAAACTTAAGAACAATTGAACAACAATAACAACAGAAGAGGTGCAAAACATACTAAAAAAAAAAAAAAACACTGAAACAGAATTGGCTTACTGGTAAAAGAGGCACAAAAATTCATTGGAGAAAAGAACTCCTTTAAAAGGAGAATAAACCAAATTAAAAAATATATATATATAAAAATTCACTGAAGAAAATCCTTAAAAAGCAGAATTGACTAAATGGAAAAAGAGATAAAAAAGCTCACTAATGAAAATAGTTCCTCACAAATTAGAATTGATCAAGTATAAGCTAAAGACTCCATGATACTTCAAGAAACAACAAAACAAATCAAATGAATAAAAAAATAGAAGAAAATGTGAAATATCTCATTGGAAAAACAACTGACTTGGAAAATAGTTCAAGGAGAGATAATTTAAAAATTACTAAACTACCTGAAAGCTAAGATAAAAAAAAGAGCCTAGGCATTATATTCCAAGAAATTATCAAGGAAATATATTAGATATATTAGATATATATTAGATCCAGAGACCAAAATAAAAATTGAAAGAATCCACCTATTACCTCCTGAAAGAGATCCCACAATGAAAACTCCAAGGAATATCATAGCCAAATTCCAGAGCTCCCAGGTCTAGAAGAAAATATTTCAAGCATCCAGAGAGAAACAATTCAAATATCATGGAGTCACAGTCATGATGACACAGGATTTTGAAGCTTCCACATTGAAGGAGTGGAGGGCTTGGAATATGGTATTCTGGAGGGCAAAGGAGGAGGATTACAACCAAGAAAAATGCACCCAGAAAAATGAAGTATAATCCTTCCAGGGAAAAAATGGATATTTAATGAAATAGAAGACTTCCAAGTATTCTTGATGAAAAGATCAGAGCTGAATAGAAAATTTGACATTCAAACAAGAGACTCAAGAGAATCATAAAAGGTAAGCATGAAAGAGTAATCATATGGTTACACAAAGTTAAACTGTTTACATTCCTATATGGGAAAATGATACTTGTAACTCCTAAGAACTTTATCATTATTAAGGTAGTTAGAAGGAGTCTGCAGAGAAAGAGGGCATGAGTATGAGGCAATTATATTGGGATGATCTCCAAAAAAAGAATGTAGGAGTAAAAAAGATGGATGCATTGGGAGAAGGGAGAGGTAGAATGGGGTAAATTTTCTCACATAAAACAAGAACACAAGGAAGAGCTTTTTTAGTGGAGGGAAAGATGGGCGGTGATGGAGAACAATGTTTAAACTTCACTTTCATTGGAATTCATTCAAAGATTGATGAATATATATATATGTACATATATATACACATATACACATATATATGTTTGTACACACACATGCATGCACAGAGTTATCCCTTCCACATAATGGAGATTAGGGCCACAACATCCCCACAATCTGGAAAATTTGTAGAAAAATTTTCAGCCCTCCTTTTGTACCAGAGAAGGTCTGAATTATTATGGCATTAAAATATAAAATATGATGATATTATAAAATGCGATACATGTATTTTATTTGTTTCTTCATTTCTAAACCTTTTCTATGTTTTCTGCTGGCCTTTGTGTGTTGTTTGCAAAACTCCCCAAAAATTCCTATTTCATTTCTTAGGTTGATCTGTGATATATCAAAACTGTGATGGGGAAAGTCACAATGTGGAAGGGATAACTGTTCACACTCAGTTGAGTATAGAAATCTATCTTATCCAATAGGGAGATAGGAGGGGAAGGGGAAAAGAGCCATGGGAGGCAGATGATAAGGGGATAGTTTTGGAGAGGCAGTTGTCAGAAGCAAGACAGACTTTTGAGGAGGGACAGGATATATACATATATATGTATATATATACATATGTGTGTGTGTGTAAGTATATATGTATATACATATATATACATATAGAGAGAGAGAGAGAGAGAGAGAGAGAAAGAGAGAGAGATGGGGTGGAGGGAAATGCATTTAGTGATTATACCTAATGTGAATGGGATGAGCTCATACAATGGCAGCAGATAGCAGAATGAATTAGAAACTAGAATCCAACAACATGTGTACAAGAGATGCACTTGGAACAGAAAGACACACAGAGTTGAAATGGAGGGCTGGAACACAGTCTAATATGCTTCAGCTGAAGTGAAAAAGGTATGGGTAGCAATCACTATCTCAGACAGACAAAGCAAAAACAAAAATAGACCCAATTGAAAGAGATAATCAGGAAAACTACATTTTACTAAAAGTTACCATAGACAATGAAGTAATAGAAAAAAGTTACAGCAAGATTCTCTGATAAAGGACTCATTTCTAAAATATATGAGGAACTGATTCAAATTTATAAAAATGAGAATTATTCCCTAACTGATAAATGGTCAAAGAATATGAACAGGCAGTTTTCAGAAGAAGAAATCAAAGCTATCTATAGTCATATGAAAATCACTATTGATTAGAGAAAGGCAAATTAAAACAACTCTGAGGTACCATCTTACACCTATCAGAAATGACAAATGCTGGAAAGGATGTGGGAAAATAGGCATATTGATAACTTTTGGTAGAGTAGTGAGCTGGTCCAGCCATTCTGAAGAACACTACGGAACTATACTCAAAGGGCTATAAAACTGTACATACCCTTTGATTTAGCAACACCAGTACTAGGTCTATATCCCAAAGAGATCATAAAAAAGGAAAAGGGCTTCACAATATAAATATAAATACAGCAGCTTTTTTTTTGTGGTGGCAAAGAATTAGAAATCAAGGGGATGCTTATCAGTTGGGGAGTGGCTGAACAAGTTGTGGTATATGGTTGAGATGTACTATTCTATAAGAAATGATAAGGGCAGCTAGGTGACACAGTGGATGGAGCACAGGCTCTGAAGTCAGGAGGACCTAAGTTCAAATTCCACCTCAGACCAAACACTTGACACATACTAGCTGTGTGACCCTGGGCAAGTCACTTAACCCCAATTGCCTAAAAAAAAATGGTAAGGAGGGATGGTTTCAGAAAAAAAAACATGAAAAAATCCCCTATATGAACTGATGCAAAATGAAGTGAGAAGAATAAGATCATTGTGCACAATAAAAGCAATGTTGTAATGATGATCACCTGTGAAAGACTTGGCTACTCTGATCAATATGGTGATCCAAACCAATTCCAAAGGACTCATGATGAGGAAATGTTATCCATGTCCAAAGAGAGAACTGATAAACTCTGGGTGCAAATTGAATATAATTTTCTTGGCTTCTTTCTACCTTTCTTCCTTCCTTCCTTCTTTCCTTCCTTCCTTCCTTCTTTCCTTCCTTCCTTCCTTTCTTCCTTTACTCAGGATAAGAGTCAAGCTTAGTATTAAGGTTTATTTATTTGTTCTTTTAAATTTATTTTTAAATATAGCTCTTATGAAACCATAGAATTGTCATCAATCATAGATCCTAACAGATAGGACTGGGTTCTTCTCCCATACTCACTTAAGTGGTAAAAGAAATCTGGTAAAAATGAACAATAAGGGTAGCATTAAAGGAAAGAAGATAACCCAGTATGCAAACATGTAGTCCAAGGGAATGTGTCTAAAGCTAGAGAAGGAAAACAAGATGGCACATTTTTGTTGGGCAACTGGACTTTGGTCTAAATAATAATCACTCATATTTTTGTAGTGCTTTAAGCTTTTTCCTCACAGTGTAATTCCAGTACAACTATCCCTATTTTATAGGTGAGGAAATTTATGCTCTGGGAGGTCAGGCTCCTGATAACGCAACTACTGAGTGTCTGAAACAGAATTTGCACTCTGTTGGAAGAAGTACAATTATCTACTATTCTACTGAATGTAACTGTACATAAATATTTCAGTTTTGTGTTGTTTTGTCCAAATCCTCTCCTTCTTATGCAATTCTAATCCTCTAGCATTCACTGTATCCCCAAAATAAGAGATACTTATTAACTGGTCACAACATTCAATCAATTGACAAGTATTTGTTAAGTACTTACTATGTTCCAGGGAGTATGCTAAGCACTGCAGTTACAAAGAAAAGAAAAAAAGTCTCTAACCTCAAGTAACTTACATTCTAATGGAGGATACTCTTATGGGAATTTTTTATTTCCTTTTATTATTTAGGACTGATGTCCATTTCTCCTATAAATTTTGGTTAACTAAAAGTCTGTTTTCTATTAACTTCATCTGACCAGAACCTTACTCATGGAATAATAATGTAAAGGGGATGTTATGGCTATTTCTCCTAGTTGAGAGGTTTCTGAATTGACTAAAACCTGTCCCATGAGATGTGAAAATTTACTTAAAACCTTAAACATTCCTGAGATAAGCCAGGGGAAGATTCTCAACTGTTCCTGAATCTTTGTTGATGTGTTCCCTCTCAATTAGCCTATTGGTGAACCATCTAGAAGTAGTTTAGTCTGTTACTTGACTTACTTTACCTACAGAGTTTGTTTGATGAGGCTTGTTTCCTTAGGAAATATATGATATTATGACTCTATTCAATTAAGTTTGTCCAATTTTATAATATTGAGGGAAGTATGCCAACTTATGGCCCAAGAGGAATGTACAAGATTGCAATATGTGAAAGAATTATTTCTCTGTCACTTTGATGTAATTTTGCCTATAAGAAGACTGGTTAGAATCCTAACAATTGTTTAGGTTTTCTCTGAAATCTGAACCTCTGCTTAAGCATAGTAATAAAACCAAGGTTTTTACCTCTATAATTTCTGCATGATAATAAATATATTTTGGCAGCAGTTACCTACGACATGAACTCAGAAAGAAGATATATAAAAAAATCTGGAAATATATTTTGCATGATTGCACACATATAACCCATATCAAGTTGCTTACTGTCTCAAGGAGGGGGGGAGAAAGGAGGGAGAGAGAGAATTTGGAACACAAAATTTAAAAAAAAGTTAAAATAGGTAGTAAATAGCTGTTGGGATTTTGAACTCAAGTTCTTTGGCTCTAAACTTGATAATTCCCACTGCACCTTGGACTCGTCATGCTTTGTTTCAAGAAAAAGTCAAATAACTTGTTTTTGTATGCCAAACTGACCTGCTTGCTATTTCCTATACTTGGTCTTTTACTGTTTTTCCTTTTTTCTTTAAGAATATCATTTTGCACAGGAGCCAAGATGGCAGATTAAGTAGTAAATCACTGTAACTCTTCCATATCCACCTCCAAACAACCATAAAATAGCACCCCAAAAACAAATCCCAGAATAGCAGAACCAGCAAAAGACAGGGTAAAACAATCTTTTAGCCCAAGAAACTTGGAAGATTGGCAAGAAATGTCTATCTCACTAGAGAAAAATAGGAGCACAGTCCAGGACAGAAAGTGTCCCACCAAGCTAGCAGCAAGCCCCACATCAGCAAACCAATAGGAAATCCTGAGCCCAAGCATGGTGGAGTAGGCAAACAGCCAACATCAGGACCCTTCACATGCCTCAGCATAGCTAAGGGAACTGGCAGACTCTAGCTCCAAGAATGACCAGGTTCTTCAGTGTATCCCCAGCCAAAAAAGGCATCCTCCAGCCACCAGACCTCCTCATGCTTCAGCCCTGCACCAGGCAAACAGGTAGATGCCAATTCTACAGGTGCCTAAGCAAATAGGCAGCCTCCAGTGCTGGGCCTCCACTATGTTTCAGTGTAGCCCCAGGCAAACAGACAGTGGTCACACTGCCACATACTTCAGTATAGAAACACACCACTGGCCCCAGCACATTCCACTACCACTACTAAGGACCCCAGCTCAGCAATAAATAAGCCGCCAGATCCCTATGGCCTCCAGCAGTGCCAGCCAACCCACTATCCTCTCAGCATAGTATCAGACATGAGGGTCCCCCTGTGGGCCTCAGGGTAACATCAGTTTAGCACCAGGCAAACAGCCAGAGTCTGCAATCACTGGTACAAGAAGCCTGAGGTAATTCCATTTCCACCCTAGGAGCAGAGATCAAATGTAAAAGAAAAAAAAAAGATGAGCAAAAAAAGAAAAAAAAAGAAACAGATCATAGAAAGTTATTATGGTGACAGGGAAGACCAAGACACAAGCTCAGAAGAGGACAACAATGTCAAATACCTATGGGCAAAACCCCAAAGAAAAACAGGAAGTGGTCTTGAGTCCAGAAAGAACTCATGGAAGAGCTGAAAAAGGAGCTTAAAATTGTATAAGAGGGATAGAAGAAAAATTGGGAAAATAAATGAGAGTGATGCAAGAGAATTATGAAAAAAGAGTCAACAGCTTGGAAAAAGAAAGCAACTGCTTAAAAAGTAGAATTGGCCCAATGGAAAAGGAGATACAAAATCCAATGAAGAAAATATGCCCTAAAAATGTACATTTGGCCAAATGGAAAAAGAAGTACAAAAGTTAACTGGGGAAAACTACTCCTTAAAAGTTAGAATTAGGCAAGTGGAAGCTAATGACCCTATGAAACATCAAGAATCAATAAAAAAAATTCAAAAGAATGAAAAAAAATAGAAGAAAATGTAAAACACCTCATGGGAAAAACAAGTGACCTGGAAAATAGATACAGGAGAGATAATTTCAGAATAATTGGATTACCTGAAAGCCATAATCAAAATAGGGACCTGAACAGTATCTTTCAAGAAATTATCAAAGAAAACTGCCCTGGTATCCTGGAACCAGAGGGCAAAATAGGCATTGACAGCATCCACCCACTCCCTCAGGAAAGAAATTCTAAAAGAAAAACTCCAAGAAACATTATAGCCAAATTTCAGAACTATCGGGTCAAGGAAAAAAATGCTACAAGTGGCCAGAAAGAAACAATTCAAATATTGGGGAGCCCCAATCAGGATTACACAGGACTTAGCAGCTACAACTCTAAAGGATCAGAGGTCATGTAATGTGATATTCTGGAAGACAAAGGAGCTAGGACTACAACCAAGAATCTGGTGAAATTAAGCATAATATTCTAAGGGAAAAAGTGATCATTCAATGAAATAGAAGGATTTCAAGCTTTCATAAGAAGACCAGAATTGAACAAAAAAATTGATCTCTAATATCAAGACCAAAGAGAAGCCTAAAAAGGTAAAAAGGGAAAAGAAAACATAAAGGATTCAATGGAGCTGAACTGTTTATATCTCTACATGGGAAGATGATACTTGTAACTCTTAAAAATTATAACACTAATAGTACAGCTAGAAAGAATATACATAGACAGAGGGTATGGGTATAAGGTGAATTCAAGGGAATGAAATGAAAAAAAAAAAACAATTAAAGTGTGAGAAAGAGGAGTACCCTGGGTGCAGAAGGAAGGGAGAGGTAGAATGGGGTAAATTATTTCACATGAAGGGGCTCAAAAGAGCTATTACAGTGGAGGGGAAAATGGGAGGGTGGGCATCGCTTGAACCTTACTCTCATCAGTATTGGCTCAAAGTGGTAATAATATATATAATCAGTTGAATATAGAAATCTATCTTACTTCACAAGAAAGTAGACAGGGAAGAGATTATAAAAAGGGGGGACTGACAGAATGGATGGCAGACTGGGGGAGGTGGTAGACAGAAGCAAAACATTGGTGATGAGGGGAAGGGTGAAATGAGAAAGAGGTCAAACAGGAGGAAAAATAGAATGCAGGGAAATACATAGTTAGTAATTATAACTGTGAATGTGAATGGGATGAATTGTCCCATAAAATGGAGGCAGAGTGCATCAAAAACCAGAATCTTACAATATGTTGTTTACAAGAAATACACTTGAAGCAGAAAGATACACAAGGTAAAGGGCCAGAGCAGAATCTATTATGCTTCAGCTTAAGTTAAAAAAAAAAAAGTAGGGGTAGTAATCCTGATCTCTGACAAAGCAAAAGCAAAAATAGACCTAATTAAAAGATATAAGGAAGGAAACTATATCTTGCTAAAAGGTACCATTGATAATGAAGTAATAACAATTATGCACCAAGTGGTATTGCATCCAAATTCTTAAAGGAGAAGTTAAGTGAGTTACAGGTTCATGACTAAACAAAAGATAGAGAGAATTACCAAATATAAAATAGATAATTTTGATTGCATTAAATTAAAAAGCTTTTACACAAACAAAACCAAAGCAACCAAGATTATAAGGAAAGCAGAAAGCTGGGAAACAATCCCTACAGCACTCTGACAAAGGCCTCATTTCTCAAATATATAGATAACTGAGTCAAATTTATAAGAATACAAGCCATTCCCTAATTGATAAATGGCCAAAGGATATGAACAGGCAGTTTTCAGATGAAGAAACAGGCATATGAAGAAGTGTTCTAAATCATTTTTGATTAGAGAAATGCAAATAAAAATAACTTTGAGGTACCACCTCATACCTATCTGATTGGCTAGTGTGACAAAAAAGGAAAATGATAAATGTTAGAGAGGATGTGGGAAAATTGGGACACTAATGCACTATTGGTGGATGTGTGAACAGATCCAATCCTTCTGGAGAGCAATTTGGAGCTACGTGCAAAGAGCAATCAAAGTGTGCATACACTTTGATCAAGCAATACCACTACTAGGTCTGTATCTGAAAGACAACATAAAAAAAGAAAAAAGGACCTACATGTGCAAAAATATTTATAGCAGCCCTTTGCATGGTGGCAAAATATTGGAAACTGAGGTGATACCCATCAGTTGGGTGACATTCACAGTTATAATTACTAACAGTGTATTTCCCTCCATCCTATTTTTCCTCCTGTTTGACCTCTCTCATTTCACCCTTCCCCTCATCATTAATGTTTTGCTTCTGTCTACCACCTCCCCCAGTCTGCCATCAACTGGGAAATGGCTGAACAAGCTGTGGTATATGAATGTAATGGAATACTCTTGTGCAATAAGAAATGATGAACAGGTACATTTCAGAAAAACCTGGAAAGACTTGTATGAACTGATGCAAAGTGAAATGAGCAGAACCAGGAAAACTTCATACGTGGTATCAGCAACATTGTGTGACGATCAACTTTGAATGACTCAGCTTTTCTCAGAAACACAATGATCTAAGACAAGTACAAAGGACTCATGAAAGAAAGTACTATCCATATCCAGATAAAGAACTGATGGACTCTGAATGCAGAACAACGCATACTTTTTTTCATTTTTTTGTGTTTTTTTTTCCTTTTGATCTGTTTCTTCTTCCCACAACTATGACTAATATGGAAATATTTTTTACATGATAGCACATGCATAACCTATACCAAATTGCCTACCATTTTTGGAGGAAGGGAAGGGAGAGAGGACGGAAGAAAAATTTGGAACTCAAAATCTTGTAAAAATGAATGCTAAAAATTGTCTTGACATGTAATTGGGAAAAAGCGCTATTTAAAAAAAGTATCATTTTCCATTCCTGGAATGCATATTCCTACTTCTATGCCTTATAAATCCATAGCTCCCTTCAAGGAACAACTCATCAACTGCAAACTAGAAGTCTTTCCTGACTTTCTTAGCAATAAATGCTTTCTCCCTACCCCAATAATCACATATATTGCTATCTGTTTGCATGTTGTAGAACATAATCCCTTTGAGATCAAGTACCAGTTTTTATATCCCTAGAACGTAGCACACTGACTTGCATATAGAAAACATTAATGCCTGTTGGATTAGATTGGATTCAGTGTCCATTTTCACATCTATGCCCTACTAGTCATATTTAACCCTGAAAACAAAGCAGAAAGATGTGAAATAGTTACACAAATGGTTAAATAAACCTTGAAGCTCTGGCAGAGTGGGAGTCAGGGTGATATAGCATAGATATCTAGTAATAGATTTGGAATTAGAAGATCTAGATTTAACTCTTACTTCTGCCACTTCCTGTGTGGGCTTTAGTTTTCTTAACTCTAAAATGTAGGGGGTTGGACTAGATGACCTCTAATGTCCCTTCCTGCTTTAAATCTTATGACCTGAATTACCATTGTTTTGCTCAATTTTATATGATACTGCGTCATATGAGAATGATTGAAGGACCTGGGAATGTTTGGCCTAAAGAAGACCTAGGGAAAATATAATTGCTACTTTCAAATATTTGAAAGATTCTAAATCCATAGTGACCTCATGGTAGATAGTAAGTCACTTCCCTCTTCAACCCTTATTGCCTACTCTCTCATCCCCAACTACCTCACTCTTACCTCACAAATGTCCCACCACAAGTCTTGCTGTTCATTCCCTTAGACCCTCTAGAACTCCTATTCAATAAGTAGCCATCTTCTCTTCATTTTAAACCTCTTGCTCTCATGCTCCTTCCATCTTCAGGTACTCACAGACACCTGACTTCCCCAGATCACACTGTATCCCTGATTATTCTTTTTAGTATTCATTGTACATGCTCTCACACCTTTTAAATTCCTTATCCAACTCACTGGTTCTGAAAGGGAAGTTTTACATTCCTTGCTCCTAATCCCACTTCCAACCTCTCCTTCTACTATCACTCAGCAACCTGTCTCTGTATGATGATCCCTTTTCCCAAAATTATCATCCAGTCTTGATTCTGGTGGCTGTTATCTATTGTCCTCCAGGAAACTTGCCCTCTTTTCCCAGTGAGTTCAGTGCCTGGCACTTTTGCCTTTCCATTTCTAACTCTTCCTCTTATATAATTATATTTAAGTGGTAATGGTTTAATTTAAATAGTTCCCTCCATACCTTAATGACCTAGTTATTCAGTCTACTCAGCTCTGCCTCTTGGAATCCCTGGCTTCCTTCAAGAGAAAGGTCAATCTCTTATTTTTGAATGTAGCTTTTCCTAACTCTGCCTCCCCTCCCCTCAGCTGCTAGTGCCTTTGCCTCCAAGGTTGCCTTTATCTGCTTTGTATGTATTTTTTAGATATCTCAAAGTGCATGTTGTTTTTCCCATTATAAAGTAATTTTCCTGAGGGCAGGAACTATTTCTCTTCTGCCTTTGTATCCATAGCACCTAGCCTAGTGCTTTTGTTGTCTTTGAGTCATTTCAGTCCTGTCTGACTCTTCATGAACACACTTGGGGTTTTCTTGGCAAAGATACTAGAATGTTTTGCCCTTTTCTTCTCCATTTCATTTTACAGATGAGGAAACTGAGGCAAACAGGGCTAGATGACTTGCCCAGAGTCACATTGTGTCTGAGGCTAGATTTGAACTCAGGAAGATGAGTCTTCCTGACTTCAGGTCCAGTGCTCTACCCACTGTGCCACCTAGCTACCCTAGCTTAGTGCCTAGTAGGGGCTTAATTACTATTAATTACTTATTTTGTGGAAGGATAAGACTTGTTTTTTCAGTATGTCTGTGATTCTATGATCTATGATAGATTTCCTCCCCCCTTAAAACAGGGTACTCAGAGTTAACTTTATTTTCCTTGAGCATGCATCAGGTGCAATTGTTTGTAGTATCTTACCCTTCTCCCCTCACTCTCTTTCTTCCATGGTTTATTTAGATTGTAAGGTCCTGGAAGGGCAGGGAAGGGAAGGTTGAATTCTAGCCATTTTTGTACAGTTATAGCTACTGGTGGGTACCTCTTAGCACTGTGCTCCTGGTTATTCTCACTAGTGAATCATCAGGCATTATTTCTTATGGAAATTCCATGGGTATAATTTCAGCGTGAGCTTTTAACGCATAAGAAAGTGGAAGAAAATGTAATGGTCATTT
The DNA here is from genome assembly GCF_900497805.2 of Vombatus ursinus. Taxonomy (NCBI): domain Eukaryota; kingdom Metazoa; phylum Chordata; class Mammalia; order Diprotodontia; family Vombatidae; genus Vombatus; species Vombatus ursinus. The sequence goes on from NW_020954590.1 coordinate 4,715,489, forward strand.
TAACTTCCTTTTAATCTATCTTTTAAGAAAATTGAGAGATAAAAGAACAAATAAAATTATGTTAGGGATATGGCATTTTGGATACATTAGTTAAATTGCCATCAACTATTCTGTATAAAACTAGTATAAACCTAGTTATTTATATATTGTCTCTCCCCCCCCATTAGAATATAAATCCCTTTATGTCAGGGACTAGTTTCTGCAAATTTTTGTACCCTCCAGGATTAGCACAGTACCTGACACGTAGGGAGTAGTAAATAAGTGTTTTTTGAATAACTGACTGATTACCTCATTTGAGCCTTGTAATAATGCTGAGAAATAGCACAAGCATTGTTATCTTTATTTTCTAAATAACGTCACTTAAGTTAAGTAAAAACTTAGGATTTTAGAGATAGAAGGGACCTTAGAGATATATAAGGGGCAGCTAGGTAGATTAGTAGGAGTTGGATTTGGAGTCAGCAAGACCTGACTCCAGATACTTCCCAGTTAGGTGACATCAGGCTCTCTCAATCTCAGTTTTCTTATCTGTGCAATTGGGAGAATAATACTATCTACCTTCCATGATAGTCATGGAGGAAATAAGATAATATTTGTAAATTGCTTTGTGAACATTAAACCATTATATAAATACTATATATTATCAATCCACTCTACTTTCTTCATTTCCCAGTCAAGGCAATTGTCCAAGATGATAGACGTAGTAAGTGGCAAAGGAAACATTTAAATCCAGGTCTTCTGGCTCTAGAATCTGTGGTTTTTCTGTCAACACACCAAACTAGTCATATAATTAGCAAATGGTGACACTAGGCTTGGAACCCAGTTTTTTCTAATTCCAAGTTCTTTTCTCTGATATATCATGCTACTTCTGCAAGCAAGAGTAGGTTTAACAGATAACTAAATTCAATGAATACTTATTAAGCACCTACTATGCCAGATACAAGTGACACAAATAGAGATGTGATACCACGTTTGCTTTTAAAGTGGTGACACCTTCTTGGGGAGAAATGTTACACAAATGACTCCAGGGAGAGTGAGACATGGGAAAAGGAGAGGTCCAGAGTGTTACAGAAAATTCAAGGAAACATCCTTTTCAGCAGGAAAATTATGGAAGATTTCATGGAGGAGATGCCACCTAAGCACTGTCTTGAAAGAAGGGAGAACTTTAATAAGCAGAGGAGAGTAGGAGGAGTCCATTCCAGATATCCCATCCCTGGAGAAAACATAAGCAGAGAAAAGGGGGGGGGGCAGGGCAAGGCAAACTAAGAATGGATGGTAGGAGAACAGAGTGGTTTCAATGCGCAATAGTTTGTAAAAAAGAGTAGTATGAGACAAGGCTGAAAATATAAGCTGAAGCCAGATTGTGGAGAGTTTTTTATTCCAGGCTAAGGAGATTATAAATAATAATATTATTATAATATTATGAATAATAAATAATAAATACTTGGTAGACAATGGGGAGCTCCTGAAGGTTTCTAAGGAGAGGAGTGACATGGCCTGATTAGTACTTTGGAAAGATAACGTAAAGGGATTAGAGAAGGGATAGAAAGGTGGTAAAAACAAACAAACAAACAACAGTTGCAACAATTGAGAAAAGAGGGATGAGGGCAATGGACTTAGAGTCAGAAAATCTTAATTAAAATCCAATTTTTTACTACTTTCCATGGACCTCAATTTCAGTAAATGTGGGGTCCATTTTAGCTTGAAATTCTGTGATCCTGTAATCCTAATGGAAGGGACTTGTCACTGGATATGGTGGTAGAGGCAGAGGCAAATATGACTTGAAGATTTTGAGCCTGGCTGATTGTGAGAAAGGTAATACTATAAATGGAAATAGAAAAGTTATGCAGAGGGCCAGTTTGAAGGTAAAAGGTGAAAAATTTACTTCTGGACATATCAAATTTGAGGTGGCAGCAATCAGAACATCTGGGTATGGATAGGTACACAGATAGTTTGTGAATATTTAAAAAGAAGTAGTATTCATTTTTATCAGTGGTGTGGATTGTGGCATAAATAGCACATTCATCCAATTTGTAGATACCTGTCTGGGAGGAAAAGCTAACCTAATGTATGACAGACTCAGGATCCAAAAAGGTCTTGATGGATAGGAACACTGGGCAAAGTTTAATAATTTAACATCTAGTGGAGAAAAATGTAAAATCATAGTTTAATTTTTTTTAAAAAATCCACTCAAATTTAAAGATGCAGTTTAAGGAAGGGGAAAATATGTCTAGATTGCAGTTCATATGCTATATATATATATATATATATATATATGTATATAAATATGTACATCAATGGACTTTAAACATTATGAGTCAACAGTGTGAAATGGCAATCAAAAAAGATAAAATTATTTACTGAATTGGGAGACATAGTGTTTGGAATGAGGAAGCTGACTGTCAGGCTGTACTCAGCCAGCGTCATAATGTATTTGGAATACTCTGTCCAGTTCTAGGTAATACATCTTAAGAAGGTCATTAACATTCAGTATTTTGACAAGGATAATGATAAGGCTAAAAGTCCATGCCATAGTAGGGTTAGTTGAAGGAACTAAGAATATTTATCCTAGATAAAAAGACCTGGTGGGGCAGGCATAGCATCTGACTTGAGGTACTTGAGGAGTTGTCATATGGTAGAGAGGTTGGTCCTATTTTTCTGGGTGAGAAGTACAGAATTAGGGGAAACTAGTAGAAATGACAGAAAGACAGATTCCTGCTTGGTTTATGGAAAAAATTTCCCAAGAATGAAAACTATCTAAAAGTAAAGTGATCTACTCAAAATAGCATAAAAAGATCAGTTACAGAGATAGAACAAACCTTGAATTTCAAGTCAAACCCTCTCATTTTATAGATGAAGAAACTGAAGCACAGAGGTTAAGTGATTTGCTTAAGGTCATACAAATAATAGGTGGCAGAGCCTTGATTCAGAACTAGGTTCTCCGACCTCGGCTCTCTACTGTATCTTGTTAGCTCTCTATAGTTGGAAGACAACAACGAGAACAGCTGCAGCAGCAGCAGCAAACATTTGTATTGTAATTTCAGGTTTGCAAAACATTTTACATACGTTATTTCATTTGCTCGTCAAGACAACATTATGAAGTAGACGTTACTATTATCCCCATTTTTCAGATGAGGAGACAGTATCAGAGAGGTTCACAGTAACTTGCCCCAAATCAACTAACAGTGTCAGAGAAAAGATTCAAATCCACATCTCTGCTGGCTCCAAGTTCAGTGTTTTTCCCTCTATATCCTTTTCCTTGTTGATGGATATCCAATTCATAGAATGACAAATTTAGAGTTAGACAGAAACTTAGAGGTCATCCAGTTCAGGGCTTCTTAAACTTCTCCACTGGCAACCCCTTCAGAACTACTTAAACTGTGAGTCAGGACTCCATATGGGGTCTGAATTCTAGTTCAACCCTTTTTTTTTTTTTTAACAAATGAGGGAACTGAGGTCAAGAGAAGTTAAGAGATTCATCCGAGGAGTAGGTGATAGAGCTGGGATTTGAACCAAAGCCCTCTCTATCCAAATCTAGTATTCTCCTCCCTCCACTCCCCAGTATACCACAGTGAAAGCAAAGGCTCAGTAACATGTTGTGGTTGTGGTGGAGATTTCAACACGGGTATGGGTTTTGGACAAAGGCATCTGAGGCCCCTTCTAGTTCTGAGATCTGTGGGAATATGATAGAGAGTGAACCATGTAGAAAGAAAAAAGGATGAGGGTATAGTAGTAAGCGCCCAGTTGAGGTTTGGCATACAGTCAGCAAGGCTTTGTGGTTTTCTTTTAGCAACAAGCGGTTATTCAGGAATAGAAATTGAGGTTAGTTTTACCTGGTAAGGTGGGTCAGTTTTGTGTTTAGGATATTGTTCCAGGAAGGAAGATAGACCACCTGTCATGACAGATTAGTTCAGGGGTGAGGAACCTTCAGCCTCGAGGTCACATGTGGCCCTCTAGATTCTCAAGCTCGGTCCTTTCACTGAACCTAGAGGGCCAAATGTGGCCTCTAGGCCTCGGATTCCTTACCCCTGGATTAGCCAATGAATATAATAGGATTATAGAGCTAGGTCTGGAGCTGGAAGGGGTCTCAGAGGTCACCTAGTCCAATCAAACACCCTCATTTTATAGTAAGAAAACCGAAGCCCAGAGAGGTTAAAATAATTTGCTCAACATCATACAAGTTTTGCATTTCAAGCTCAGCTCCTCTGACTTTGGGATGGGGGTTCATTGTACTATAACATGGTGATTTACTCTCCTTTTATAGTTACCAATGTGCAGTTAGAGGGCTATGGTTGGTTATTTGAGCCTATAATTTTTCTACATTGTGGGTTAGTTAAGCTAGAGTGTAAGCTTTTTGCAGGTAGGTCCTGTTTGCAATTTTTCTTTGTATCTTCATTACTTAGCACATAGTAAGTATTTAATAGTGCTTGTTGATTGATGTTGTTATTTACTCAGATATTCAAAGTCATCAATTTGGATGCTTTTTCCAGCTCTTTAGAGAGATCCCCTATCATCCAAGTATGGGAGCATATGGACCAGAGTTACCTAAAATGGGCAGGCGTGGTTGTATCACAATCATTGATCATTGTCATTACTATTTTTCCTGTATGTCTCAGAAATATTTTCTGTGAGAGCCTTATTATTGATTGTCACTACCAAAGGCACATTAACATTTTTACCTGAGCATTTAACAGTCCAGACAATGTGTCAACAGCTCATGTAGCTTCAAGGCTAGTATACTCAAGAAGCTAAATAGCCTATAAGCATTGCTTGGGGGCTTTTCTTCACTCCGAGGAAAACTGAGCCAATTTTCAGTGCTGTATTTCCACAGCCTAATGCATCTGGAGTGGATGTATTCTTTAGCCCTCCAAGAAGGCCACTGACAAAAACATCCCTTAATTAGAGGAAAAGGCAGAGCTGAGGGATAATGTTTAGTTTAACCAGAGTTTGATGATATCTTTTAACTCAAGTTTTCACTAAAATGTTAGTGTCAACCGTGGTGGCAGATTTGAATCAAGCCGGGTATATAGTTTCAAGCCAGAGTGGAGAAGAAATTGGCAAAAGTGACTAGCAATGGAAAGTGTTTGCATCCTTGGGTGCGGATGCTATGCCTCCTGGGGGACTTAAGGAATTAGCTGAATTTACTGCAACTACATTGTTAGGATTGTTGCAGAATTATCTAGCTTGGGTGACATTCCAAAGAAGAAAGAGTGATAGCATTGGCCTTTAAGGAGAAGACAAAGCAAAACTCTAAAAAAGCCAAGCAATTGGCTTGATCTATACAGTTAAATTCAATTCAATCGTAGCCCCCTGGTTCTGGCCCCTAGTGCTGAACTCCTTGAGAGAAAAAGCACTGTCTCTATCAATGTTTCAGCAAAGGGAGGTTGTAGGTCGGTAGGTCATCTGGTGCTGTAGTCCTTCCTTTTCGTTCCTCAGTCCATTTTTAAAATTCTCAGACCAGACTGTCTAATTCCCATGTACCCTGGCTGTTCCCACAATCCCCTACCTACCCAAATAAAAACCAAACAAAGCAAAAATATCTTGATCACCTGGGCAGAGGCTGAACACAAAATTCAATAAATAGGTGTTAAGTGCCTACCATGTGCTAGGCATTGTGACAGAAGACCTACCCTCAAAAAAAGACAAGGTATTTCAATGGAAACAAGGTTAAACACAGATCACTCGATCTGGACTCATGAGAATTGGAATCATGGGATCTGAATCTGAGTTCTGGCTCTGTCACTTATGTGACCTTAAAAAAAGACTGGTAACCTCTTTGGGCCTCAATTACTTTATATAATCAGGAAGGTTGGGTCGGATGACTTCGAAGATGTTTTCTGTTGAGTGATATATGATCCCATAAACTTCCTAGTTAGGTATATAAAAAAAAAACACCCATAAAAACATTTAAAAAAAAAGCTTTTGAAGCTTACAGTATGGTGGGAAATATAGTGTAGTGGAAAAGCTTGACTTTGGACTGGTAAAACCTACATTCAAATCCCAATTCTACGAGACAGGAAGTATGAAGCAGAACAGCCTATTTTTTTTTTTTTTTACCAGACTCTTTTCCTAGCAGTTTTTGTCAAATACGAAGTCCTTTGTCAGTAATTTGTGACCTTGGGTTTATCGAACAATATAATACTATGTTTGATTGCTTCTGGGTTTTGTTTTAATTTATTTCAATGTTTAACTTTTCTATTTTTTTAACCAGTACCAAAATAGTTTTGATGATTAGTGTTTTGCAGTATTGTCTGAGATCTGGCACAGTAAGCCCCCTTCATTCTTCTACTTTTTCATTATTTCCCTTGAAATTCTTGACCATTTGTTACTCAGATGAATTTTATCTAGTTCAATAAGGCTACTCTTGTATAATTTGATTGGTATGGGACTCAATATGTTAATGAATTTTGGCTGCATCATTTTAATAGAAAAACACATATTACTTCTTAAAATAAACAAACTATACAACAGACATTTGGCATCTTATATAACTACCTCTTTTGTCTTTTTTTTGGGTATATTGACATTTTTGTGTTTGTTGATGATTTGTTGTTCTTGTTTAATCATTTCAGTCATGTCCAACTCTTCATGACCCTATTTGGGATTTTTTTGGCAAAGATACTGGCTTGGTTTGCTATTTCCTTCTCCAGCTCATTTTACAGATGAAGAAACTGAGGCAAACAGGGTAAATGACTTGCTCAAGGTCACTTAGTAAGTATCTGGGGCCTTATTTGAACTACTGGCTTTCTGAATCCAGACCCAGTGCTCTTTCCACTGTGACAGTTAGCTGTCTTGTTCATGATTAAGTTTATAGTAAAAAAGGAAGCTAAAAAAATAAATAAGTGCATGATAAAGGCACACTAAAAACTATGGCAGTGTAGTATAGCAGGAAGAAGAATCCCAGATTTGCTCCTTATTTGCAATGAGATTATGGATAGGCCAAGGTAGCACAGTGAATAGAATGCTGGACTTGAAATTGGAAAGTCCTGAGTTCAAATCCCATTTCAGGTACTTTGGGCAAGTCACTTTACTTCTCTCAGTCTCAGTTTCATCATTTGTAAAATGGAAATAATCGAAGGTTTGTTGAGAAGATAAAATGAGATAATATTTCTAAAGTTTGTAAACTTATAAAGTACTATGAAAATGTTACTTATTATTAGCTTTCAGTTTTAACAAGGTGAACTTGAATTTACTTTCCAAAACTAATCTACTATGATTTGAGGAGGCAGAAATCAATTAATATATCAACAGGAATGAAAACATTTCAAACATTTTAAATTACACAAATCCATTAACAAACAAGATTTATTAATTGCCTACTGTGTGCCAAGTGCTGGGGATACAAACACATAAAAAATAAAACATTTCCTAAATTCTAGGTATTACCAATTCATAACATGCCCATCTAATTTTCTTGTATCTTCAAGATCACCAGTTGTTTAGACCAGAGACCATACCCATGAACCATACCCATGGAAAGGCCTACTTGTGGTCATAGTTAGGGTATGGATTAATATAAAAACCTCTTTGTAGAATGCTTTTGAATACTAAATGAAGGGAAGAAGGGACAAACCAAAAAAGAAATATATTGAGGGAACTTGATCTTTGTATTGTCTTAGAGGGAGAATCAACCTCAAATTGAAAACATTTGAGTTTTAATGAAAGGATGATCTTCATATGACAACAGTATATTTTTGCTTGGATAATTGGAAATGTAAGAAGAGCGTGTATGTATTCCATATGTTCCTTGTTAGGCTACAACTGAGAAGCCAAGCACAATTATTTTGTGGCTAAGGATTTCAACTCAGCACAAGTTATAGTGCATCTTTAAGACCGTCTGCTTCCTTGGAAAGCTAACATATTCTAGGGCACAGTCTCGGGTGCAATATTGAATCTTAAAACTCCCATGGGACAAAGCTTAAACTGTCTGCAGATATAAAGTTTCCACTTGTTCAGATTTGTTGTTCTATAGGAATTCAGTGATTCTGTAGCCAATTCCCATAGGCAGCAGGAATTTTCTGTGGTCTCCATTTAAGGATGTTAGCACAGATAGAGTTGCTAATAATGGGTTAAAGTTAGGAGCAATCAACTTCATATTGTTTCAGACAAGTAATAAACTCTGATACATTTTAATGACTAGTTTCCTTAAATACGACAAATTTTAGTACAGCTAAGAATATAGATTTTTATGTAGTTTGATAATTGAAACTAAAGTTGAGTTTAAATTATGAATATAGGCTATCATTATTATGGGTAGGGTTGAAAGAATTTTGTTTTGGAAAGTAAAATACTTTAGGTCTTTGGTTATCGTGGTAAGCATAGACATGTAAAAAAGGTAATGAAAATAGACTCACAATTTAAAAATATAATTTAGTTAAACAATAGAGTACTCCTCTTGGCTATGCTAAATCACATGCTTTAAAGTCATCTACTTTAATAAGTTCTAGCAATGGTTAGAGATGTGATAACCCTAGAATTTTGGGTAGTATTAGACTGGGAATCAACTTAGGGAGAGAAGGCCAAGGACTTAGCATTATGCCCTGAATGTTGGTGGCCAGACTGGTTTTCCATAGCCTCTTATGTACTGGATGTTGAGCTTGCAAGATGATGGCTTTGGCTATGGAGGTTTTTATCCTGACAGAGGAAAAGAAGCACTTTAGAACTGTAAATTTCTAAGCTAGATTCTATAAATATTAACAATGGAAAAATGCAAATGTATTGAGCTGCTGCAATTCATTCAGTATCATGCCACAGATAGCTGTCTTCAAGTATTGGAAGGACCGTAATTTGGAAATGGGTTAAGATTTGTCCTACCCAGAAGGAAGAGCTAGGAGCAATGGTTATGAGTCATAAAGATGAAAATCTAAGCCTTGATTCAAGGGAAAAATACTTCCTAACTATTCAAGATGTTTAAAGATGGAATTGGCTGCTTTAAGTGGTCATAAGTTCCCTTTAACTAGAGACTATTACGCAAAGTCTTGATTACTACATGTATATTGTAGGTGATATCCTTGTTCAAATACAGGCTGGACTAAGAGGTCTCTGAAGGTCCCTTCCAACTCTGAAATAATGTGATTCTGAATCATGTACAAACTCCTAAACTTGGTTTAGAAGGTTCTTGACAAGTTTCTTCTTCCATTTTTTACCTTCTTGACATCTTCCTCTTCCTCTTCTTCTTCCTCTTCTTTCTCTTTCTCCTCTGCCTCCTTGACATTTTTTTCCCCCACCGGGGTCTCCATATTAACATTTTCTTTGCATATCTCTATGGCCCTTAAAAACCTGAAACTCTTCCCCTTTCTTGTTTTCCTTAATGATTCTGCATTTTTCCTATGACTAAAGATTTAACACAGCCCATCTTTTCTAAAAAGTCTTTCCTAACTTTGTTTAGTTGTTTTTCAGTTGTGTCTGACTCTTTGTGACCCCATTTGGGGTTTTCTTGGCAAAGATATTGTAGCAGTTTGCCATTTCCTTCTCCAGCTCATTTTACAAATGGAGAAATGAAGGCAAACAGGATTATGTGACTTGCCCAGGGTCACACATCTATGTCTGAGACCAGATTTGAACTCAGGTCTTCCCAACTCCATGCCCAGAGTTCTATCCTTACTAGGCATAAGGAAACCTAAAAAACAGATCACATTGAACTAAAGTGTTAGTCTTCACACTGTATGTATACAAGTACCTATATACATATATAAACAATACACATATATATCTTGTTTAATTAACTTCAAGACATATGATTTAGAAAGTAACAAGTATTTTATTGTTTAGCCAAATTATATCTGTAAATTTTATCTATTTTAATTACCTTCTTATGTATTTATATTCATCATGATACCTAAAAACCTAAAGTATTTAACTTACCAAAACAAAATTATTTAAATTACACCTATAATAATTATAGAACACGAGGGGGGGTACAGTGGATAAATCATAATTTCGACTCAAGTTTAGATTCAATTATCAAAGTACCTACAAATCTATAATCTTGGCTGTACAAAAATTTATAGTTCCCTCAAGCTCTTGACAACTATTTGGCACAGTGGATAGAATGCTAGACCTTGAGTCAAAGACTTGAATTCTAGTCTGGCCTCAGATGCTTACTAGCTATGTGACCCTGGACAGGTCACTTAATCCTGTTTGTCTCACTTTCCTCATCTGGAAAAGGAAATGGCAAACCGCTCCACTATCTTTGCCAAAAAAAAAACCAAACTCAGATGAGGTCAGCAAGAGTTGCACACCACTGAACACCAACAAACTCTTTGTATCTTCCACATTACCTTATATATAAGAAGTCCTCAGTTAATACCAATATTTGTTAAATGAATGAATTAAAGTGATTGATCTAGATTATACTGCCTTCAGTATGCAATAAACTTATACTATATGTACATATATGTATATATGTATACATTACATATCTCATAGGGTTATTGAGGATATATAAAATATATATTACGTAGGGTATATTATATATTATAGTATATAGGGTATATAGGTATCACATAAGATATATATATATACACACACACACACATATACATATACATAATATATATGTGTGTGTGTTACAAAGCTTAACTGTCCAAATTCATGTTCATTGTTTCCAGGACACTATCTAGCCATCTCATCCTCTGCTGTCCCCTTTTCCTTTTGCCTTAAATCTTTCCCAATCTCAGGATATTTTCCAATGAGTCGTGTTTTCTTATTTTGCGGCCAGCTTCAGTATTTGACCTTCCAATGAACAGTCTGAATTAACTTCTTTAAGCATTGACTGATTTGATCTCCTTGCTGGCCAAGGGACTCTCAAAAATCTAAAGCACCACAATTCAAAAGGGTTAATTCTGCAGTGCTCAACTCTTACAGCCATACATTGCTACTGGAAAAACCATATCTTTCACTATATGGCCCTTTGTCAGTAAGGTGATATCTGCTTTTTAGTATGCTGTCCAGATTTGTCATAACTTTTCTTTCAAGGAGCAAGTGACTTATAATTTCATGGTTACAGTTGCTATCTGCAGTGATCTTTGAGTCCAAGAATATAAAATCTGACACTGCTCCCATTTCTTCTCCCTTTATTTGCCAGGAAGTGATGGGACCAGTTGCCAAGATTTTAGTTCTTTTAATGTTAACTTTCAAGTCAGTATTTTACATTCTCCTCTCTCGCCCTCAGCAAGTGACTTCTTAATTCTTCTTCACTTCTGCCATCAGAGTGGTGTCAGCTGCATATCTGAGATTATTGATATTTCTCCTGGCAACCTTAATTCCAGCCTTTGATTCCATCCTGGTATTTCTCATGATGTATTCTGCATATAAGCTAAATAAATATGGTGACAATATACAGCCTTTTCCTATTCCTTTCCCAATATTAGAACAATCAGTTGTTCCATGTTCAGTTCTAACTGTTGCTTCTTGGCCTACATACAGGTTCCCCAGGAGACAAATAAGATGATCTGGTACTCTTATCTCTTTGAGGACTTGCCACATTTTTTTGTGATCCACACAATCAAAGGCTTTAGTGTAGTCAATGAAGCAGAAGTAGATATTTTTCTGGAATGTCCTTGCTTTCTCCATAATCTAGTGAATGTTGGCAATTAGTTCTTCTGCCTCTTTGAAAACCAGCTTACTCTTCTGGTAATTCTCAACCAGGTTTTGAGGAAGGAGATAATAAGCTCTATTTGTGTATAAGAATGCCTAGTTCCAAGAGTTCTAAAACTGGGGTCTGTGAACTTGTTTAAAAAATATTTCAATCAATATTTTTCAATATAATTGGTTTTCTTTGTAATCCTATGCATTTTATTTTATGCATTTAAAAACATAATTCTGAGAAGAGGTCCGTACACTTCACCAAATTGCCAATGGTTCCATGACACATAATATTAAGAACATCCGATCTAGTCCAAGCTCCTAATTTTATAGATAAAGAAATTGAGGCAAGATAGATTTATGAAACTTGTCTCAAATCATCAGATTTAAGTGTGAAGATCAGGATTTGAATTCATGTCATCTGACTCCAGATTCAATAATTCTTCTAGTATTCTAGACTTACTGGCAACATTTTTGAACATATTGAGCTTAAGATGCTGGTGGCATGTTCAGGTAGAAATATTCAGTAGACTACAGCTCAGCAGACAGGTCAGGTCTGGGTATATGAATTTTGGTGTCATCTTAATAAAAGTAAAAATTCAACCCGTCAGAGTATCCGAGTAGATGAAAGTGAGAGACAATGAGAGAGAGAAAGAGAAAGAGAGCAAGAAAGAGAAAGAGAGACAGAGAGAGACAGAGAGACAGAGAGAGAGAGAGAGAGAGAGAGAGAGGGAGAGGCATTCAGACAGACAGAAGCAATATAGAGAGAAAAGGGCCCAAGACAAGGTCCTGGGGACATCAATGCTTAGGGGGGAGAATATGAATGACAATCCAGAAAAAGATACTCAACAACATCAGTTAGATAGATAAAAGGAGAACCAGGATAAAACAGTCTTGACAAACCAGTGAGGACACAGTATCTAGGAGATGTGTTTAACATCATCAAGAGAAGCAGAGAGGTAGAGAAGGGAAGGGCATTGAATTTAGCAATAAAAGGTAATTGGTAACCTTGGAGACCACAATTTCCTTTGGGTAGAACACATTGCATGGGGTTGTGAAGTAAATGAGGACAGGTAAGGAAGCAGTGACACCTTCACCTATGTGTACCTGAGGATATGTCTATTGGTTGAGAATTTCAGGCCAGAGAATAAAGATTAGAAGTGGTACAGATATTTGAAATCTAGTAGGCCTTTTGTCCTAAGTCATTGGTATTATTTGCCTAGGATTTTAATGCTAAAAATCCCAAGGAGAAAGAAAAAGAAAGTATTGAATTCTCCAGAGAAGGAACAGTACAGAACACATTTCCCTATTTCAGGGAGTAGTGAAAGAAAAAAAAAATCCTTTTTAGATGCCCCCATTCCAGCAATTGCTTTTCCTCTGGGCCAACTCCCACTTCCTTCTGTGATTTTTTTTTTTAAAGTACTGAATCTGATAGAATGTGAGAATCTCAATACCTTATGCTTCCCAATTTAAGACTTGCATATATCTCCAAGTAATGGTAGTTACATGTCTAGGTATGAATTCTATGAATATTATATGGGCTAATAAATCCAGTGGAGAACACATTTTAAAAACAAATTTTCTCATAGAAGTATTCCACATGCCCACAATGCCCTAGTATTGCTTTTTTTTTTTTTACCTCAAACACCTGGTAGTGAGATTTATTGACACATAAACTTAATAAGCTGCTAATTGAGTAATTATTGATTGAAGGAAATATGTTCTTAAAACTCATATTAACAATTGGCAGAGAGGCAAAAAAACATAGAAGGCAGCATCTTAACTCAGTTTAGAGCATTACCTTAAAAATGTAAAGAGTTAATCTTATCACACTACACATGGCTGAATTTATAAAAGATAAAATCACAAACGAGTAATGCACAGTTACTTGTTACATATTCTTCCCATTACAACTGACAGGTTCATTAATCATACAGTGTATTTCACTATTAGAAGCTATAAAGGAGATCAAATCTCTTGTAATTTTTCTTCTTCTCTTTCATTTGATAAGTGTGTTGTTTCAGTGTGCAGATAAAATATAGTGTCAGTCACAAACAGTCCCTGGAGATTTTCATTTCTCTGGCAAGAAATTTGCAATGTAAAAATTCCATAGAACATGCATCATTTCCCTTCCCCTTGACCACCAGATTAAGTAAAATGTCTGTGTTTGGGTATTCAGCAGAGTGGTCATCCAGAAGAAGTAGTGGTGGAGATGAACAACATTGAGATAATAGCGATATTGCTTACTGCATGTTGAAAGCATTAACTATGAATACCTCTATTCATAACACAACATAACATTGATTCATAATTAAGGCTCATGTAAATTATACAGAAAGCTGACAGATTTCATAAGCTGTTCTGGGGCGAGGTGGCAAATTTTACAGTTTGTCACGGATTGCCAGCGAAGCAAATGAAAGCCCAAATGAAATACAGGAATATTTGCCAATAAATAAAGGCTCTAGGATAATCGCTTTTCACTGAGTGTGATGAAGGAGGATGTTGAAAAGGCCCCATTATCTATACTGGAAACAAAAGAGTTGGTGCAGTTTAGGAAGAGGTTGGACATGGACAGTCTGCAGAATGGGGGAACAGAGAAAACAAAAGCAATGGGACATAATTTAATTGGAGTTTTTAATTAGGAAAGGAACAGGGGAAGAAGGAAAAAGATACTTCTCTCCCTTCCTTAACCTACAGAGGGGAAAAGTCAACCTATGAAAACACTTCCCTTGAGCTTGTATATTTTAACTTAAAAAAAAAAACAAAACACCTGAAAACCTAAAAACTGTATAGAAAACTCCTCCTGATTCTTTCTTTGGATGATTTGTGTGACATGGATGTATTATAATATATACGAGATCTCATTTTTGGTATGATCTCAATGCTCCTTGCCAACCTAAGTATTCTAAATATAAACTGAAAAAAAAAGTTGGCCTGGCACAAAACAGCTGATGAAATATTCTGGGCTTGTGTTCCACTATTTTTCCCTAAGACCTAGGAGAATCAAGGAATGTAACAAGATCTTGATTAAAGTGCAAAAAATTTGTGCAGTCCCTTGCAAATGGAGTCCATTTCAAGTCAAGCTTGTCTAGTGAGTGGCCTTTCAAGTCCATCAAATATCGTTTTGTCTCTGGAAGAGGCTGAGGAATAGGTTCAGTGGAGCCAGCTTGTGAGCAATAGTTAGTTTTCCTTGTTATGGACCCCAAGAAAAGCAATGCAATTTGGTCATGGCTGTCAGAAGCTATGTGGCAGATGGTACACTGATAACACAATGTCCTAAGCCTTGACCCACATTTGCCTTCAGTTCATCTCTTCATTGAGTGAAATGGTGAACAGAGAAACTATATGTTAAAATTGATCAGTGTAGATAATGGGAAGCACATCTCTCTCTCTCTCTCTCTCTCTCTCTCTCTCTTTCTCTCTCTCTCTCTCTCTCTCTCTGTCTCTCATTGTGTGATTATGTGGGTAATTTCTGGGATTGCAAAGAATTGGAACTGAAGTAGATACCCATTGATTGGGGAGTGGCTAAACAAATTATGGTACATGAATGTAATGGAATATTATTGTGCTGTGAGAAATGATGGAATTGACAAATACAAAGAAACTTGGGAAGATCTGTATGAACTGATGCAGAGTAAAGAAAGCCAAGCCAAGAAAATAATATACACAATAACTACATCAATGTAAATGGAAAGAATAACCACACATACACATATGCATAGATCAAAAGTGAATGTTGCAAAATTGTAAAGAGCAAATATTCCACTACCCTGACCCCTTTACATCCCTTTGCAGAAGTTAAAGGTCCGTAATTTTTTCACATTGCCCACATTTTCAGACTTTTTCCAATAATTGATCACTTATGTTGATTTTTTTCATCTTTTTTTTTTTGTCTTTCAGAATACTGTTTGCTATATGGGATGACTCTCTGGGAAGTACAGAAGAAGGGATACTGGAGTGGAGGAGAAACTAAGGGGATGTAAAAAACAAAAGACATCAATAAAAACATTTTAAAAAATTGATCAATCTTTGTAGTCTGGCAAAAGTAGTTGAACTCCCCCACCCACTTGTATTTGATCAATAATAACACTTCCCACTCTCTGTATTACCTCAACAAAGTAAGATAATTCAGTACAGAGGTGGTGTGCTGTGGCGAACTGAGAACTGGCCTTGGAGTCAGGACAACACAGGTTGAAGTTCCACTTCTGATGCTACCATTTGTATGAGCAAATCATTTACTTTCTGAGTGCTCCAAACAAATCTCTAAGCATATAAATTACAGAACAGTTTAAGATCTACATTGGTAAGAGTGTCCCTACTAGGGAACTCTACGCTGATAAAACCACACCCAGGTCAAGAGGGAAAAAAATGATAACAGTAAAATGTTAGCCCAGTGAAGACAGGTACTACTTTAAAAAAAAATCTTTATTTCCCTAGGGTCTAGAATCATCTTTTGCACATAGAAGATTCTTAAGAAATGTTTGTTGAATCATCTCAAATGTCCATGCATGTATAAGCATAAAAATTATTGACATATCTATATCTATCTAAATATATATATACATACATACATGTATATATATACATACATACACACATGCACACATACAAAATTTCAATCCACTTGGAAAGCATTAAGTTCCTAACTAGGTAAAAACATTTTTTAAAGAGGAAGAACTAGCAACTGGAGAGACCAAACTATGTGTGGTGTCTCTTGAATTGATACACATTTATGTAGGTCTGATCCTACACGATTTACTCAGTTACACAAAGAGTTAAACATGGAAGACTAGTTTAAAACAACAACTCCATGTGACTCATCTGTTCCTATTCACTGAAATCTAAAGCTCTTGCCTCGGGTCAAAATATCACTGAAACTGTGTTCGTTGAGTATGACTTCAGTGCGGATGCTTGTATTCTTGTGTTGCAATGTTTTTCCTTGGACATTGAATTTTTTTTTTTAAAGTGAAGCATTGTTAAGGGTACACAAGTGGGAGTTTGGTGATTCTTCAGAATTTAAGATTTCTCCAGAGAAACGATGGTCTATTGAACCAGGTGTGTGTCATGTTGAATGTAAAAATAAAATAGATTTGTTCTATATGATTATTTATACAGTCCTAGTATGCAAATATGGAAACCTAGATCGGGGGCTTGGAGTAGCAAAGATACTTTTGGATGAATGTATGATGAGGGGTATAGGAGGGGAGCACTGAGAAAAAGATGAAAGACCTATTTCATATTAATGTCAACCATTCTTTTTCTCACCTCTTTCATGATCATTTGAAGCTGAGAATGTGGTTTAGAAGTGAGGGAAAAGGGTGGAGGGTGAGACAAATGGTGGTGGGAATGGGAGGGGGATGATTGTTTTAACTTGCCACATAAGGAAAGAACATTTTGATTTTTTATTAAGTTTAATTTAAAACACAGGGTTTTAGAGCTTGAATAAAATGTAGAAATTGTGTCCTCAGACACCCTTCTTTTAGAGATCAGAGTGAGAGAGTTTAAATGATTTGCCCAAGGTCACGTGGCAAACAAATGTGGCAGGGCTGGCTCTAGAACCTGAGTCACCATCTTCAGTTTGATTAAAATGGCATTTAGGTAACCTTCACAGTTGATGTTTTGAGTTTTTTAGTATTTTTAAAAAATTACCCTCCAACTGACACCTTGACCACAGCACTGCTATTTATACAGAGTGGTGAGTAAGAGCTTACGGTGCTTTTCTTGTCGTAGGTGCTCAACTTAAGTTGAATTGAATCAGATTTAAGTAAAAATTATGTCAAATTGAAATGTCAAGTAAATCTGATTAACTTTTTTTTAATTTTATTTTTCTCTTGAGTCTTTTTCTGTGAAATGGGCAAAAAATAAGCAACAAAACTATTCATCCATCTTATCCATCCAGAGATAATATTGATATAATGCAGACAGCTGGATTTGATAAAGGTAATATCTAGCATTTTTATAGTGCTTTAAGGTTTGCAAAGTTCTGTAGAAATATTCTATAATTTTATTTTCACAACTTTGCAAAGTAGGTAGCATTATTACCCCTATTTTACAATTGAGGAAACTGAGGCTCATAAGATTAAGTGATGACTTGCCCAGGGTCACATAATAAGTATCTGAAGTCAAATTTGAACTCAGGACTCCAAGTCTAGCACTTCACCTCCTGTGCCACCTAACTGAACTTGGAGCTAGGAGTCATCTGAGTTCCAATCCCAGCCTTGGAAACTTATATATTATGGGACTCTAGGATAGTCATCTAAGCAATTTTAGCTTAAATTTCCTCATATGTAAGATGGGGATATCAAACCTATAATACTTCCTTTACAGAATTATTGTGAGAGTCAGAAGGAATAATGAGTGTAAAATATTTTGCCAACCTTAGATTACTATTCATCCATCACCCATTATTATTTGTTTCTTGTCCTTCAGTAGATACTTTCCTAATCATTCAGTTTATATTGCCCACCCAACAATGTCTGAAGTTTTTGGAGCAGCTAAGCAAAACTGTAGAGCCAGTGAAAACATGTAGCCACTGTTTAGCAAATACATTTAGTTCAGTTTTCATTGCAAGTGAAACTATGCCAAGCAATGGTTCTTGCTCATCATTTACAAAGAGTACACCTTTAAATAATACATTAAAAGAAGTTTGAAAAGGACCTAGCTTAACTGAAAAATTAAGGCCCCACCCTTAACAATTCTAGCTTTGGGAGCTATCTCTTTAATTGATCTATGAAAGGGGTTAGCAAAGGGTGATGATCTGAGCACCGAGGTATCTGTATAAGAAGGGGTCAAAATTGATATTGTGATAACAGATGAATAGAAATAGTTTAATCAGAGTATGTACATGATGCCAATACCACCAACTGAAAAGAGAAAAAAAATAAAAAGGATTTTAGGCTACAAGATGTCAAATAACTGGTTTAACTGATTTTTGAAGGATCTGAATTTACTGTTAGTTTGAATCTCAGTTTCTTCTGGTTGTCCTGCCATTATTTCAAATTCAGTATACCTAGAATGAAACTTATTTTCTCCATTTAAAGCAGCTACTTTTCCTAACTTCTCCATTGGAATCAAAAGCACCACCATTTTCTCATCAGCCAGTTTCAAAACCTTTAAGGACTGACATTTCCTTCATCCCCCATATCAAATGTTACTAAATCTTATTGATTTTTTCCTTTTAAATGTTTCTTGGCTCCACTCCCTCCTATCCATTTTCATTGCCCCACTGTGGTCTAGGTTTTATCAGCTCATGTTTGAATTATTTCAACTATCCCCTAGTCTATTTTTGACCTTTCCCCTCCTCTGGTATATTCTGCATACTGCTGCCTGATCAAGCTTCCCTTTTTGAGTTCAATAAATTTACTTTAATGTTTGCTATATGCAAGGCACTGTGTTAAGGGCTGGGGATACAAAGATAAAAACAACTGCCCCATCCCTCAAGGAGCTAACCTTCTGCTATGATAACCTTTTATTAAGATGATTAAAATTTACCAACCAATTCAGATCCTGATAGCTGTTATCTATCAACTTTCAGGATATTCTTTCCTTCCTCAATGAGTTCAGCTCCTGAATTTCTCTCTGTCTCTGTCTCTGTCTCTGTCTCTCTCTCTGTCTCTCTCTCTGTCTCTCTCTCTCTCTCCTTGTCTTGTACTCATATTAAGGGACTTTATCATATATATTGAGGCTCCTTCAAATACCTTTACTTCCTAGCTTCTGGACATGCTCAATTTCCCACTGCTCCTTTTCACATTTGCTATACACAGAGCTAGTAATATCCTTGGTTTTGCCATCAGCCACATAGTCAGCCTTCTTGTTCACACCTTATCCTCATCAAACTCCTTTATCTTATCGAGCTACCACAACCCTAATTCTATCCCTCACCACTTTTCTCCTGGACTCTTGCTTTTTTTTCTAATTGATCTTCCTGCCTCAAGTCTCTCCTCATTCCAATCTATTCTCTACTCAGCTGCTAAGTTGATTTTTCTAAAATGTAGGTCTAATCATTTTACACTCCTGCTCAGTGAACTCCAGTTGCTTCTTATTGCCAACAGTATCAAATAACTTTTCTTTGTTTGGTATTTTTTGTTATTGTTGTTTGGACATTTCAGTCATATGTGACTTTTTGTGACCCCATTTGGCATTTTCTTGGCAAAGATACTGGAGTAGTTTATCATTTCCTTCTGTAGCTTATTTTACAGATGAGGAAACTGAGGCCAATAGGGTTAAGTGACTTGCCCAAGGTGATACAGTTAGTGTCTGAGGCAAGATTTGAACTCAGGAAAATTAGTCCTCCTGACTCCAGGCCCAGCACTCTATCCATTGCTGACCTTTGGCCTTTAAAGCTCTTCAAAATCTGGCCCCTTTCATACCTTATTCTCTTCTAGGAATTCTCTGTTCTAGTAACACTGGCCTACTCGAAGTCCTTCTCTTGTTTCCATGCCTTTGAACTTGCTTGGAATGTTCTTCCACCTTTACCTCTTAGTTTCCTTGTCATCTACTCTAGGAGGCATTTCCCAATACCCACAGTTGCAAAAGTCTTCCATTCTCTGAGTGCCTTCAGGTTCTCTGTGTGTGTCTTGTACCTACCTAGTTGTTTACATGTTTTCCTCTAGAATTAGACTGTAAGCTCCTTGAAGGCAGGGACTTTCTTTTTCTTGCCTTTGAATCCCCAAGACTCAGCATAGTGCCTGGAACATAGTAAGCACTGACTAAATACTTGTTGATGTGACTCGATTTGCAGGTTGAGGATGTATCACGTATACCAATAAATAAATGTTAGATAATTTGAAGTGGGAGAGAGTAGTAAGGGGGAGGAAAGGCTTTCTATAAAGGCGAGGCATCTGAGCTGATTCTGAAGGAAGCTAATTATTATAAGACTCAGTAGTGAAGAGAGAGGGCTCTCCAGGA
Source organism: Vombatus ursinus (assembly GCF_900497805.2). Classification (NCBI taxonomy): domain Eukaryota; kingdom Metazoa; phylum Chordata; class Mammalia; order Diprotodontia; family Vombatidae; genus Vombatus; species Vombatus ursinus. Next base: position 4,735,979 of record NW_020954590.1, read on the forward strand.
AGCCCATGCAGAGCCACAAAACAAGAGGTGAAATTTTGAGTTCAGGGAACAACTTGAAGACCTCTCAATTAGACCTACACTTCTTACTAATCCTTTGGACCTCTGTCCCTGCTAGGAGCTGTGCAGAACATGTAGTAGGTTCTGACTGCTCTTTTAGTGTTCCATAATTGATAGTACCAAGCATTTTTTTGAATACACAAATGTTTAATGAATCAAGTTAAGAGACCATTGTATTTCCTGTAAAACCTAAAAGGCATAATGATTATATTGTGAAAAGAGCCTGTTAATTCTAAGGATTTGGATTTGAATCTTGACTCTACTGCTCACTAAACTGTATGCCCTTGGGCAAAATGTTTTATCCTTCTAAACTTCAGTTTCCTCACCTGTCAAATTAAAGGATTGAGCCAGATGATCTCTAAGGTCCCTTCCAACTTTAAACCCTATGGCTCACAAATATGTAAGGATACTCCCTTTCTAAGGATGCTTCGATGGATTGTAGGATACTCTCTTCCTAAATATTGTGCCATAATGTAATAGAAATAAAGTATTGTGTTAATAAAGTCTAAGGATCTGCTTGGCGGTGTTGGCAATAAGATCAGCATTACAGGATTATTGCCTTATAGTAAGTGAAGTGTCCCTTTGACTGTGAATTTCTCCTTTTGTTTTTATCATCCTTGAGATAAAGTAATTTAAATCTGTATAAATAAATTGCTCAAGAGAATGAAGCACAAAAAAGCAGTGAAGATCTTGAAGAAGGTAAGATATAGGTATGTATTATATATATATATATATATGTATATACACACACACACACACACACATATATACACAATAAAGCCTAAGAATGCCTTTAAGACTTTGCTAAGGCCAAAAACATTGTTCTCTGACCCCAGATAGAAATAGGTAGCAGTGGAAACATGGAAAGAAAAGGGGTCAAGCAGGTAACAATTCCTTTTCTAAAGCAATTCTACTTAAATCAGCCAGCATTTATTAAGTTTATTAGTATGCCACCACTATGCTAGGTGCTTAGGTTAGAAAGGCAAAAATGGAAGCAGTCCTTGCCCTCAAGGATCTTCCATTATGGAGGGGGAAGACCTTTCCCTCCTTCCCTTCCTCCTTCTCTCCCTCCCTTCTTTCCTTCCTTCTTTCCTTTCTTCCTTCCTTCCAGGCTGATCACTAGTAGGAACCAGCTGTGAGTAGTCTCTGAATTTCCATCCTGAGAGAGACAGGGAGATCTGTCTTTTTCAAAAACTGAATTGGTCCTTTTGGTTGTTCCAAACCTCACAAACATCACTTCTAGCCAACTATGTCCAAACCTGAGCTAGGTGAGCACCTGTGAGCAAATACTAACAAGTACCAGACTTACTGAAATAATTTACTTTTGTCAAGACTATTGCTAAGATGTTGAAGTGGGAAAGAAATATAAAGTTATTTTAAAACTAAAGATGGAAAAAAAGATTGGCCTAAGCCCGAATAACATATGGCAGAACACATTTCTGAACTACATATTGCTAGGCTAAAATACATCCTTCCCCACCCTTAGCTTTTCTTTCTTTTAGTTATGCTGGTGGAAGTTCCAAATATGTAAATCTGAGCAATGAGCTTTAGAAAGGTTATGGATTTTTGTGAATGATAAACAGAAACCAGGTAAGGGAATCTCACATCTATTGACAACACTTGTCTGCCCTCTAGCCTTGTTTATCTCCTATCAAATCTTGGGTTACTGGACTGGAGGAACTTTTATTTGGGAGTAAGCCTCAATTTCTGTGAAAAGAATTAACTATTTCAAGGCCTCAGAGTAGCATTTGATAGCTTTCTTTATGCTGGGCATAAAGGTAGAGTTCAGAGACATCTGTCTCAAATGCTTCTGCTCTTGTTATGATTATAGACCCCTTGCCCCTGCTTACCCTCTGCTCAGATTTGATTGTTTTTAAATGGAAAGGAACTTCTCAAGCTTGGGTTGTGTTTCTAAGAAACTGCACTAATATCCTTACCCTAGGGCTGTTTTTTAATGGAGTTCTACACCCTTGTCTCTCTCTTTAACATAAACCCCAAAGGAGGAGCCAGAAAAACCAGATAGAAAGAACAAGTTTACTTTTCCATTTAATATAGTTTAGTTCTAGCAAATGAGAAGGACACTAACGTATTCATGGGGGATTTTTCAAAATACAGCAAAGGAAAAAATTAGAGTGCTTCAGAAGAGAGTAGTTATTTCCAAAAGTATAAGAAAGAATGACCGACTAAAAGGAACTGCTATGACATTACTTATTGTAATGTCTAGAGGCTATTAACTCTGACACCAGTCAACTACAATAACATGGCTAATTTTATTATATAGCCTTTGAAAAGCTTGTGAGTCTTAAAGCCCGAGTGATTTATACAACAGCTGTAAAGATTTAACTTGACCTCTAGCTAGTATAGCAGATTTCCTAACGTCTGGCCCGTCTGGTTATGGTTGGGGCTTTTGACCTCTCTTGTTGACACTTTCCAAGTAGGTAACCCAAGGCCTCTGGAATAGACTGAACCACTGGGAATTAATTTTAGAACATTCTTGGGGAAACAAAGTTATTTGATTGTCATATGCAAGGGAAAACAAAACCAAAGCAAAAGTGGGCATAACTCCATTGTGGCACTTTGGTCAGGATTTAAAATAATAATAATAATAATAATAATAATAATAAAAGAGGTAAGTGCTTAATGTAGAAACATGAGTTTGGCACCTTCATCCAAGGGCACGTTGGGTGCCATCATCCTGGCAGGTCCCTGAATTAGCCAAAGCAAGTGCTTATTGACAGCTTGCTCCAGTGAGTTGGGCCTGCCAGATGAACCCAGCAGTTGCTTTGACTACATGCCCAGGAAATAAAAGCTTTCTTAACATCCTGAGACAAAGGCAGACTTCTGAAGAGTTGTCAGATTGGTCCTTGATCTTTAGCCATCTTGCTTGCTTCTCATCCTTCAGATCCACAGATTCATCTAAAAAACGACCTAATAGTGTGACATGAAACATAGATACCAGCATTGTTAATAACAAGGGCACACTTCTGCAAGATTCCAAAATAAGTAGCAAACTCAATGAACGTTTTTTTAAAATGACAGTTAAACATCAGAGGTTGAGATTTGTGTAGCTAGATGAGGTAACTAGGACAAACAGTGGTTAATTGACTTGCCCAGGGACACACAGCTAGTAAGCATCTGAGATTGGATTTGAACCCATCTTCTGACTCCAGGCATAGTATTCTTCTCATTGAGTCACCTAGGTGCCAAATGTACAAATAGGCTGTACATATAGTCAATGGCTATGCCATATGATACTTGAGGGTACTATAGTAGTGGAAGCAGCCTACCTCGAATTGTGTGCTACTTTCTATTCCCACCAGAGAGTGTAAATTACTCAAGTCATAGGCCTGGTGGTCTCAGTAGGGTCTCTGTGAAGTATGTACGAGGAATCTTTCTAGTGTATATGTATAAGCCACCAAGCTACATAGCTTCAAATAGCTAGAAACAAGAAAACCCTCATTGATAAGGTTTTAAAATTTTTTTTCTATTAAAAACCATTTATTTTCTCTACCTTTCACCCCTCCCCCCCCAAAATAAACTGAGTGTCCATTGATTAGGTAATAGCTAAATAAATTGTGGTATATGAATGTAATAAAAAAATATTGAATCATAAGAAATGGCAAGAGAGTCCCTATGACATTGTGGCATTGGCTTCTATCAGAGTTGAGAAGACCTAGTTTCAAGTACTGTCTCTGACACATACTAGCCGTGGGGCCTGGGCAAGCCTCTCAGTGCTGCAGGGAACTAAGAGGATAAATTGCAGTGAAAGTGTTGATCTTTGGGAGGGAAGGAGTTTTTCACTGGGAGCTTTCTATGTCAATGATATCACAGGCCTAGTTAAAAAGTAAAACCAAATGAAACCACTGCCATGAGGAATTCAGAGAAATTAAGGAAAGACTTGTATGAAAAGCAAACCTAGGAGAATGACATACATAATGATTACAACAGTATAAATGAAGAGATCTCTAATAGAAAGTCAAATTCTGAGTAAACGTAGTGATCAGTTTTGGTCTTGGAGGACTGATGATGAATTAATATAATTCCCCTGTTTTCAATAGAAAGGAGGGCTAGAATTGTAGGAAGTTATATATAGTGTCAAAACCACTATGTGGGTCAAGTTTGATATAAAGAAGGCCTCATTTGGTCATAGTGGTGGTGATGGTGGTTGTGATGCTTTATGACATATTTGGAAATGTTTGTAATATAGGACCATAAAAATTGCCTTTGAACATGTACATAAGAAGAGTTTCTTTACCAGTGATTCATATATTTACCAAATATATATAGCACAAAGTAAGGGAAAGAGTTGCTGGTAATAATGTTTAATTTGATTGATATAGACAGTTAATCAGGATCTTTTCAGCCCCAAAATCCCATTTATTTGCTCAATTGGTGACCTGCACTAATTAAAAAGATCTGAGGACCAGCAACATTCTCCTTCCTTAGGCCAGCACCTAAGCTGTCTGACATTTTTGTTCTTATCTGATTCAGCCATAATCATATTGATGCAGCCTATTAACAGATACAGAATTATTAACTAGTCACGTGAGAGAAAAGTGTAAAGTCTGCACAAATCTGTAGCATCTTATTGTGTGGTGAAGGTGATACTTTCTTTTTGTATCCTGGATAAGGAGCAAGTCACAAACAAACCAAAGAGGCAACAGTGGTCTATCTGTAGCTGGGTATCATGTGGTCCTTTACTTTTTCTGAGTTTCATTTAAATCTACCAAGAAAATGTCCTTCTCCTAATAACAAATTGGATAACTCTGGCTACCACCCTTCAGAGCAAAGAATGTGAAGATTCCAAATGGAATGAGTCATTTGTACCATTTCTCATTCTTATTACAATTATTTCCCCACTTCTCCTTTTGCCATTTTTGACACAAGAACAAGACAGAAGCATTTCGATGGCTGGTGTTATCCATGGAAGATAGTAAACTATTCTGTTCTTGTCTTTATGTAATTTCTATTTTTATTGACTGGCTATTCCACTGCTTTCTCCTAAGTTACCAGTGCTGTTAAAAGAGAACAAAAATGACTGTCCAATGAAATGGTAGAACATTAAAAAGGTCAGAATAGTGCAGTTGGCTGCTGACTTTCACAGCATGACTTTCACAGTGTATGAATGTGTGTGTGTGTGTGTGTGTATGTGTATGTGTTTTAAAGAGAAAAAAAACCTGTACTTGTGAAAACGATGGCAATGAGAACAGAAAATGTCAGATCAAGAATCTATTCATGTGACAGAGATTGTGACAGGAAAGAAAACAGAGTACATTTTATCCTTTCTTTTATAATCCTGGCCAAGTAATTTCACTTCTTGGATGCTGAACTTGAGACTTTTGAAACTGGTGAGTGTGTGTGTGAGAGAGAGAGAGAGAGAGAGAGGGAAAGGGGGAAGAAAAGGGACAGGAAGAGAGAGGAAGAGGGATATGGAAAGGGAGAAGCAGAGGCAGAAGGCAGGGCAGAAGGAGAGGGAGAGGGAGAAGGAGAGGGAAAGGTAGAGGGAGAGGACTTTAAAAGGAATGGGTAACTAAGGGTAAAAAGAATAAATTCCTAAGTGACCACCCAAGGAAAGGGGATTTCAAGGGAATGAGCCAAATAGGTTGCTCCCTTGTACTACCAAATGTGTGTATTTCAACTACAGGTTGGGCAAGATTGCTCTAGAGACCAAGTAGTAGACTTGTCTTTGGGAGGTCACATTTGAATACTTAAATTGTTTCTGGAGTCTTTAACTCTGACCTTGTCTTTGTTGTATCCATGCACAAAATTTATTTTTCTAAGCCTGTGGGGAAACCAATAAGTAGATAACACAAAAGACAGAGGTTCTTCCAGCTTGGTCAAATGTCCTTGACTAGGACTGATAATTTTACTAAAATGGTATCAGTCATTCAACAACATTATTAAGTGCTTAATATGTCAGGCATTATACTAAGAAATGGGAATAGAAAGAAAAGCAAAAATACTCCCTGCCCTCAAAAAGCTCATATTTTTCTAGTGGGGAGAGAGCATAAAAAATGCACGTATATAACAGGATAAGTCACTAAGCCTAGTCTTTGTGGGAATGCTCTGGGTGATACTGATATAATTCACCATGTGAAAGAAGAATTCACTGCTTCAAGGAGAGGTGTGATAGCATATAATAGAAATAGCTTAGAGAAAGTTGGACTGGGCATAGACAGTCTGTGGCTAGTTTGGGTCTGCTAACCAGGTAGTGAAGAAGAACATTTTAGATTATTTGGGGGTGAATTCAAAAGATACTTATCTGAACCTCAGCCCTTTTCTTCTTCGCTTGACATCTTTCTACTGTCAGTATTTGAGTGACAGGAGAGAGACAATGCTATAAGGGGGGAGGACTTAGGCCCTCCCTAGCTGAGGCTGGTATGTGACTGTCATCATTGGCTATGTTTCTTTGTTTTCATGGGACATTGTGGCTGTCCCCAACATGTACCATAAGGGCTTCTTTGTGTGGCTCAAAGGGAGGCAAGAATGGACATCCCTAGCTTCTTTTTATCCATCATTCTCCAAGGGAAACTTTAATTTCTTCAAGGAGAGGAATCAGGATATTGGACCTAGAAGCTTGGCCACTCTACTGTCCTTTGGGAGAGGGTATAGTGGGCAGAATCATATATATATATATATATATGTATATGTTTCTTTAAAGATAATTATTCTAAGGGATGTTGTTTTCAGGTTCAATCTAACTTCTGATTGCTGTTCATTAATTGTGGGGGAAAGAGGACCCCAGGCTTTATATCTAAGGCTCAACTTTCTTCCTATCAAATACCAGTTTTACAATATATGCTATTTCCTATGTGTGTACATAGGAAACAGCATAGAAACCCATTTATTCAAGTCAAATAGAAAAAATAAAGTATATATATATATATGTACATACATACATACATACATACATACACTGGACAATACAGGGTGAAGGAGCTCTCCATTTGGGATAAAGGTAGAAAGGTAACCTAGCTTAACCAAGGGAGTCCTAGATCTTGATTTCTTCCTAGAGTCTTTTCCTTTAGCAATCCAAAGTGGAATTGGCATCTTCAATCTTCTCTCTTGAAGCTGGAAGCCAGAAGCCCCTAAAATGTCTGAAAAGCTGGAAAAGACTGAAGAAACTCAAAGATGCTCTCTAGCTCAAGGAGGAATGAACCCCTCTACTCTCCCTTGCCAACTTCTTCCCATCCTTTATGTAGGCATGGGACAGTGATCTCCACCAATGGGGAAAAAGTCCCTTACCAATGGGCTTTGGGACTTGGTTTACATTTCTTTTGTTTTAGGTTAAGAGAGTTGTGGTTATGACCTTATGAGTTGTGAAAGATCAGGAAAGAGAGCCACCCAAAGTCTGAGAGTCCCAAAGTTGAGATCAGGTTAAGTTTTGTAGCCAGCCCAGCAGGGATGTTTTTAAGGAGTCATTGTTGGGGCCTGGTCCAGTCCAGGAGCAGCTGGGAGGTGGACTCATCAGGCAGTTATGCTACATTTGGACATGAGCTTGGTGGAAGCAATGGTATGCAAAAACTGCATTAAGTCTGAGCACATTCTCCTCAGAGACAAAAGTGGTAAAGGAAAAGTGTACCTCTGAAGTGTTAAGTGGGAAATATTTGTACTTCTGTTGCTTTATGTTCAAAATAAATATCCATTTGTCAAAGCTAATTGATGTCAACTGATTGAATGGACCTGAGCTTGCAAGTTATTGTTGATTAGCAGTGGAGTTGTGTAGAAAACATTCAGAATGGGGGCATCTTGTTCTGTGAAGTTGAAACCAGGCAGGGCAGCAGACATAAAGTACAGTGAGTTGAGTCTGGTGTCTGCCTGCTATAAAGGAAGGCACTGGGATGAGTTTGATACTATGTCCACAAACCCTTTAATTAGAGGAGAGAGGAGGCTGATGAGAGACAGGTGGTGTCCATCAAGGCTTGACTTAGCAGCCTGGTGGTGAGTTTAGAAATGATGAACTTATCTTGAGAGTAGTTGCTACTTAGTAGAGTCTTGCTCCATGGGAATTGAAACCAGGTAGGGCGGTAGATGTAAAATGCAGTATATGTATATACATATAGTATAAATTGAAGGTAATCTCAGAGGGACTTCATTAGCAGTGGAGGGATAGAAAAACTGGTTTAAGCTCCCTAACAAAGGTGGAATTTGAGCTGAGTCTTGAAGTAAGCCAAGAAATGGAGGTTAGGAGAGCTTTTGAGGCATGGGAGACCACCAGTGAAAAGGTATGGAGTTGGGAAGTTTAATAAGGCCAGTATTGTTGGATCGTGGAGTAGGTGAGGGGATCAAAGTGTAAAAAGACTAGAATGGTAGGCAGAGGGCAGATTAAGAAGGTCTTTAAAAGTCAAACAGAAGATTTTACATAAATGCTGCTTAATAATTGTTTCACATAGTGCCTTGCCTAGACTCACATACCTGGGATACTTTAACAGCTTCTTAACAAATGCAGAATTCAATTTTCCTTAATGAGAATGAAGGGGCCTTGGAACTTTGCTTGCTTTCACTGTTCTGCTGTTGGGATATCTAGGGCAGCCAAATGCCTATCCAACCACAGCTCGATCTGAGGGTCTCCTAAAAAGACAGGTCACTTTATTTAATTTGTCTTCATTCTCAGGTGGAAATGGAAAAGTAGCTAAGTCTCAGTTGAGTTCAGCAAACACTTTAAAAATGTAGGTATAAGGATTATGCTTGTTAAGATACTGTATGCTGGATAAGACTTGGTACTTGGACTCATGGAGCTCAGGATAGGGATCTGACACATACACCAAATTCTAGGATACAAAATAATGCACACTAAATGCACAAAGAAGACAGAGGCAAATACTCTATAAGAGCCAAAGGACAAAAGGCCATTATTGACCCCTATGAGGAAATTTGGGCTTTAGATATGGAGAGGAATCTAAACTATGGATAGGAATTTGGTAAGTGAAAGGGAATTTTCTTTTCAGGTATAAAAAACTCTCTAAGAAAAACAAAAGCTTTCCTCAGATTAAGTTGAGGAGATAATGACTTTAAACAAGTTTGGGACTGATTTTTTTTTTTTCAGAACTATGATTTAATTGATAAAAGACATTTTGAAGGAGGAATTCCACCAACCAAATGTAGCTTGGAAACTCTTCTGTATCTTATAGTTTTGAAGGGTTGTATAGCAACATAAAGATCACAGTACTTGTCAAGGGTGGGATTTGAAACTGGATCTTTCTGATTGAAGGTAGCTCACTAACCAATATACCATGCTGTCCTTCTAGAAGGCATAAAATGAGGGCAAATGAAATGATTATATCGAAAGTGAAATGGTGACGTTTCTAAATATTACTACAAGGATATTTAATAGATACAATAATCTGAAAAAACCAAATTAACACCTAATTGTTACAAACAAAGGTGTCTCTAGAATGTGGCAAATTAGCTTTTTCCACAGTTTCCTTGATTCTCCATCGCATTTCATATATACACATTACTGGAGGCAGGGAAGTTGACTTAGAAACATAACAGATGAGAGAAAATGGTTGATTTGAACCACTGGTGCTTAAAAAAAAAGCCTGCAGTTATTTTACATACATTAAGCCTCTAGAATTCCTACTACCACCTAGACAAAGTGAGACTATCTTTATCTCTTCCTCTGTCAGTACATACCTTTGGGGCACCATTTTATCATTTCGTTTCCTCTTCAAAGTTGTGTCTAATGTTCATTTTAACTTCATTTCATTTCTATAAAAATGTTGGGGAGAGAAGGAGAATGAACAGATTTTTTCCACCTAGGTCCCACACTCCACTCTCTGTGCAAGGCATTGAAAGGACTATATATGTGTAGTTTTTTCAAAGAATGTAAAGAACACAGCTATGGTATTATGGCATACTAGAATTTATGGTTCTTATTAGCATTATACATTTTGGGGGCTAATCAACAGCAGGTTGAGAATTTCAAACTTCAAAAGGATAAAGGTTTGATGGATTATTTAAGATTTCTGCTTCTAAATATGTGTTCTGAGTAGGGTACAAAGTAGTTATTATCCGTAGTACAATTAAGTCCTACTGGAAAATTGGGGGGTTGAGTTCCATTTGTGGAAAGAACCTTAAATTTTGAGGTAGAATCTTAACTTCAAGTATAAACTTCAATTCCAGAATGGTCTTCCATATGCTATATTGGTATTTACGCTGCATGATGTTTTATGTGTAAAAATAGCAAATTCTAAAAGTTCTGGAATGCACAGATTTGGGAAAAAAGGAAACCACTAAATTTCAGCTTAAACTGTTGCATGCATCACATTTCTAAGCCGATCACCATTGTACATACATTGATAACTACAAGGTTTATAGATATAGAGCATAGAAAAGACCTTAAAGGTCATCAAAGCAACTCCCTTCTGTTACAGATGAGGAAAGTGAGTTCCTATGAGGTGAAGTGACTTACCCTAGGTCACATAGGTCATGAGTAGCAGAGACAGTTTTTGAGTTCTGTTCCTTTGATTCCAGATCCAGTACACTTTCCAATGTACCATAAGAATTATATGAATAAACTTGATTTTTTTTTGTCTCTGAAACTTTGATACCTGGCATCATGCACTGGCATCTAGGGAAGAGGGCAAAGACAGGGAGAAAGAGGCTAATGAATGTGGCAAAGCTTATTCTAGGGCAAAAGTCCATCATAAATGTGAGAGGAGTTGTGTGGATTGTAGAGCAGCCTTCATGGTGGTGTTTCTGGGGCTTCAGAAGCCATCCTCTTTGCTTCTTTCCATAAGGCTACATATTTCTACCACCCATTGCTAGTTCATGAAATTTTCTGCTGTGGGAATTTGGAGGAAAGACTTTTTTTTTTGTAAATGCAAATGCTTCATGAAAAGTAACACTTAAGGTTTATCAGTTTATTTCCAGAGAGCAAGATTTCTCAGAAGGAGAACATAAAGCATGAGAAAACCTCTGACCTCAGGCAGATGATAAAGGGCACCCAGGGTATTTGAGAACAACCCTATCTACTTTATCATATTGAAGGGGCTACCATTTGACCCAATAGATATAATTCTGATGATAAATTTGGATCAATTCTACATATCTGCTTTCACTGCTATAAAAGGTTTTTTATTTTTATTTTTATGTTTCATTTTTGACTTATATATTCTTTATGCCTGAACTCCCCACCTGAAGCTATCCAAATTTTTACTTGTAATCATCAGCTTTAACAACTTGTTGGAGCTTTCCCTTCTCATTAACTGGCCCAGGAGCAATCAACAACTACTGGCCTATGAAAATAGGAAATCTGATATAAGTTTTTATTTATTTTTTTTTAATTTTCATTTTCCCTGTTGCAAATGGGAATGACATCTTTTACCTCAAATTTATTAATTGTTGAAAATAGTATTTATATCTGCAATGGATGTTCTAATCCAATGCACTTCAATCTATCTAATATTTATAAAGTGCTGACAATGTCCAAGACTCTATGTTTTAGGCACATGGAAAAACTGACAATTTTATTTACCTCTGCAAGGTGAAACTGTGAGCCAATCCATTTATCTGCAACTTTTTTCTGGTCTTCTGGTTTCATTTATAGCAAGAATATCAAGATTAATATGATTCAGTTCCTCCAGAATTATGTCCACTTGTTGGTTACTGGAAAAACACCTCACATTTATAATATCAACAGTTAAGTTAATGTTTTTAACATGGTTTAAAAATGGTTTGAGTTTCAGCAACATATGCTGCCCTCTTTTTTCAATCCAATCTAATTAAGCATATATTATAGCAAGGCATTGTGCTAGGGCAATAAAAGACAAAGTTTATACCTTATCATTCTGTACTTATTTCTGCAGAATGAGAAGGGGCTGCACAGGATTGCAGGTCTGTATTTTTTCTTGTTTGTTTTTTTTTGTTGTTGTTGTTTTTTGTTTTTTGGGTTTTTTTTGGTTGTCTTGTCCTAAGTGTTTAGCTCTCCACACTTGACTGGGATGGCCCTCTGAAAGCAAACTCAGTTTATTGCCAGATCCTTACTCAAAGCCTTTCTAGTATGGTAAAACTGGTCAGAACCTATTTCTTGCTGACAAAGCCTTCAATAAGCCAAGGTCATTTCCGATGTAGATAAAACATTAGAGAAGGAGCTCTTCGCCATGGTGGCGGGGTGGGAACTTAAAATATATTTTAAATTACTTTTAAAATATTTAATAAATATTTCAATATAATTGATTTCATTTGTAATACTATGTATTTTATTTTATACATTTAAAAACATTATTTTGAAAAGTGCCTTTACTAGACTCCTAACAGGTCCATGACAGAGAAAAAAGGACAAAAATTCCTTCATTAGAGTATTAATTTGTTGAGGATCTTTTTTTGTAAACGTGTAACATTCCTTCAGCTAGAAGATCATTATGGACTTGTCCCATCTGAATTGACCCAAAGGGTGAAGGCTCAGACTGTGATTCTTTTAAGGCATATTCCTGTTAGCCTCTGGTCATATTGATTTGACTTCCTGGTCAGCTAAGAGCATAAAAAGGCTCATCCATGTGGAGTCAGGGTACTTCATACTTAGAAAATGTGTTAAGGCTTCATGAGTCACTATATCCTGCCATGCTGACCAGATTTGTTTCCATATGAGGGGTTAGGGTGGGGGCAAGTAGATACCCTAGCTCAGTGGTGCACTATTCTTGTTGATTTTCCATTCTATGCTATGGCTAAGTAAACCTCCTTTTTTTAAACTGTTGAATGGCATTTGAATATCTCATTTCAGTTCTAAAAGGAACCTAAACTAAAAGGATATTGACCTGAGTCAGGCCCTCCCATTATCATATACGTGTATATTTATGCATATGTTATATTCGTATACGTATGCATGTATATGTATAGTAATCAACAAGTATCTGTTAAGCTCCTACTTTATTATATATTATACCAGGCACTGAGATGAAAATTTAAAGAATGAAAGAATTCCTGCTTACAATGAGTTTTTACTGAAGGAGATAAGTACATTTTAAATATATCTAGCATGAATATAAACTTAGTAAGTATAAGTGCTTATATTGATTAATTTATATTCAAATATATGTATATATTATTATATACATTATTTTTTTCATTGTTGAACCATCTATTTATTTTTGTCTGTACCTATGATTTCTTCAGTGTGTGGGACTCCATCAACGGATCTTGGCAATTGGTCTATAACTTAAAGTCTTAGAGAGTTGTCTGGGGCACTGAGAATTTAAATAACTTGCCTATGGATAGACAATTAGTACACATCAGTTGTTGTTTAGTCATTTCTTTGTGATCCTGTGGGGTTTTCTTGGCAGAGATACTGGAGTGGTTTGCTGTTTCTTTTTCCAGCTTATTTTACAGATGAGGAAACTGAGGCAAACAGGGTTAAGTAACTGGCCCAGGGTCATATCGCTAGTAAATGTCTGAGGCTGAATTTGAACTCATGTCTTCCTGAATCCAGGCCTGACACTCTATCCACTGTGCTATCCAGCTGCCCTTTGCATGTCAGAGGCACTACTTAAACCTGGATCTTCCTGACTCCAAGGTTGAACTATTCATATGCCATAGTGACTCATTATTGTTGAGCCATTGTTAAATAAAATTCATGTTAAGACTTCCTGTTTATTGGAATGAAAAAAATAAAGTAAAGTGATGGTTATAGGAGAGATGAAGCATCACCCTTCTGTGCTGAAGCATACATACAAGGGTACAAATCAGTAGGTCTATTCTATTACCTTCTCAAATCAGGAAGACACTAATGACATATTCTTCAGGATGTATAAAAAAGAAAAATCCCTCTACACACTTTCTAGTTAGCCAATCAATAAACATTTATTCAAAATCTATGTGCCAGGCAATTTGCTAAGCACTAGGGATGCATTAAAAGGCAAAAAACAATTCCTGCTCTCAAGGAGATCACAATTGAAACTAGGCTGTCAATAGATATGGCATAGACTCACTTTTGGCTGCACAGTGGCTAGATGAAAAATCCATCCACATATATCTAGAATCATGGAATCATAATGTTAGCATTGGACAGGGATTCATGTTTTAGGTGAGGGTTGAATTGTATGACCATAAGATCTTTTACAGCTCTGCAACAGTATGATTTAACCTTAGGGGCCATCTATTCCATTCTATCTCCCCAGGAAGAAAGTGTATAGGTGCTAGACTTGGAGTTAAATCAAGCTGAATTGAGTTTACATCCCACCTTTGACGTTAATTAGCTGTGTGATCGGGGGCAAATCATTTAAACCCTTGGAGCCTTACTCTCCTCATCTGTAAAGTGGGAATAGCAGTACTGGTAGGATGTACCTCACAGGGTATTATCATTCCCAGGAAAGAGCAAACTCCTTGCTGTTAGACCCTATTTTTCCTTCTATTTTTTTTTTTCATTCTCATCAGGTAGTACTGTGTCTTGTATATTGTGAATGAAATTCTTGTTGAACAGTAAGGTGTTACTTATGTTGTGAAGGATTTCCCCCCCACATTTAGAATAGAGGTATCATTGTATGACTCGAAGGGAGACAAGAATGACATCTCTAGTCTTTTATCCTTTCCCAAAGGAGACTTCATTTCCTTGTTGAGGCCACACTGAACCTTGGTCCTCTGCTCTCTGCAGAAAGAAGGGGTATCAGGCTAGAAGTACATCTGCTCCCTTAAATATTATTAATCTAGGAGAGATGGTTTTCATGTTCAGTTGAACTTCTGGTCATTGTTTCATTGTTAGGGAATGTGGGACTCCAAGCATTATACCTAAGATTTTCCCCCTTTCCCACCAAATACCACTTCTACAACAAACACACATAGAACTTAGTAAAGATAACCATTTATTCAAATTGGGAACAAATAGAATTCACAGAAAGTATGCATAGGAGAATATAGAGCAGACAATACAGACTGAAGAAACCCTCCTATTGGGAGTGAGGTAACAGTTCAGCAAAGAGAGAAAGAGTCCAAGAATTCACCAAACAGGAAGTTCCCCAAAGTCTCTACTATAGCGAGCTAGAAATAGGGACATGGTGGAGCTAGCTACTCTCATGTTGACTTCCTCCTAGAGTTTTCCTTAAACAAGTGGGGTTGGCATCTTTTATCTTCTCTTTTGAAGCCAGTAGCTAGAGGCACCCGAAGTGACAGCAACACCAGGAGAAGACTTGAAGCAATTTGAAGAAACTTGGAGCAGATCCAAAGACTGAAGAGATCTATACTCTTCCACTCTCTCACCAAGTTTACTCACCCCTCATGCAGACTCAGTGCATTAGTTTCCATGAATAAGAAGAAAGTTCCATACCAATGGACTTTGGAACTGGGGTTATACATATATAGCCAAATACCATGTCAATAGCAACTTTCTCTAAGTTGAATTGATCCATTAATAAACATTGTTTAGGTATAGTTGTTCAACCAGCCAGTAACCATATCATCGTTGAACTCATATTTCTTCATCTCATCTGCAATAATATCAGAGATATTATTATATAGAGAATTTTGTCAAATTTCTGGCATAAATGAAGAGAGTTTCTGTTTATGGCTTTTCCCTAAGCTGCCAGTGTAGTCACCTGACCTCTATAGGAAAAAAAAAAAGGAAATGCATTAATTTAGCATGGCTTTGGTTTAGATTATAAACTCCATGAGGGCAGAGACTGTGTTCTACACATATAATGTCTGTTGAACTTCATAGGATCACGATATGGTTAGGACCTTAGGGATTATTTTTGTCCAAACCTCCTCATTTTATAGATAAAAAAACTGAGGCCCAGAGAGCATAAGCAATTTTTCCAGTGCCACAGAGGTGGCAGAAATCAGAGTCTAACTTGGGTCCTTTGGCTCCAAATACAGCATGCTTTCTGCTATACCCCAAAGCCTCACATTTAAATTTGTTGATTTTTGTTCTTAGTGATCTTATTCAGAATTTTAGAAATTATTTCTTTCTTATCTTTTCTTAGAAAAAAAACATAGAAAACTGGAAAGCATATCCTGTACAACTGTTTCAGTAGCATGTTTATGGGTGTCAATCTATTTATCTCATTTATGCCCTAACTTCTCTCCCTATTTACAATAACTGCTCTGCAACAACTTACTAACTTTGTAGTGAGACCTTTCTTAGCTGTTAGGGAAGAAGACTGATTCTTCCACAAATGATCTTTTCTTTGCTCCATAAGAATACTGTGACTGGTGATGTCTCTATAGTCTTTCCTGTGCTCCCTTCCCATTTTCTATGCTTATGAATGCCCTATCTCTCCCATAACACTGTACATACTAGGGACCACACCCAGCAGAGCTTAATGCTTTGGTATTTCAATGAACTTGTGATCTCATCAGTGCCAGTATTTTCTCCACAAGTCCTGATTACAATCCATCTATTGCTTCTTATTCTATGAAATCCTCACATGTGTTTTCTTATTGATCCTTCACTGAGGATATACCCAATATGCTGTCAAATTTCCTTTGTCAGTTAGGTGGAACAGTGGATAGAATGCTGGACTTGGATTCAGGAAGACCTGAGTTCACATCCACTCTCAGACACTAGTTATGTGACATTGGGCAAGTTGGTTAACTTCTGTCTGCCTCAGTTTTTGCAACTGTAAAATGGGGATAATAATAACACCTACATCCCAGGATTGTTGTGAGGATAAAATGAGATAGTATTTGTAAAGCACTTTATCCTTAAAGCACTATATAAATGCTATTATTTGTTTGTTATTATTATTATTGCTACCAGTATAGCATTCAGTTTCTTGTCCTTTGATCTTGTTGCATTAATGGTCCACCTCTTTTTTCTGATTATACATTTCCTTGATGATAACCTCATATCATTTTTTGAGCATGGGTTCACACTGGAAATACAGTTCATTGACCTTTGGATCTCCCCCCACAACTTTAAACCTGAAGATTTTGATGTTCCAAGATTCCCAATCTTATAACCTCACCAAAATAGACGTCTGTGCAAGAGAATAGCTTGGGAACAGTGAAAGTACCATGTAACTTTCTAAATGTAATCCTGTCTTATGCTGTTTTAATTCTGGGCCTAACTCATTACCTTTCTGTAGTCTATTTGAAATGTATAAACAGATTACTAACTGGATTGTGCTTCTAAGTGCATATTATATTCTTGGCAAAAGGCATTTTTTTGTCCATTATGTTTACCTGATTATGCTAATTTATTTCAAATGATCACGGATCTCCTAGAGGAGGTCCTCTAATGTTCTGGCACTTGATACAGTCTGTACAATGTTACCTATAAACAGAAGCACCTAGAAGACTATGCCATCTGTGAAGAATTCTTCTTTTATTTAGACCCTGAGCAGACATCTTCTATGACAGGAGTGCACACTTTTGATAAACATTTGTATTTCTGGTTTATGCTCTACTTGACTTTAATAATCAGGGCTATTGAATATAATTTACCTCTGTGGTAGCATTTATTTAAGAAACCTCTATGATTTTAACATATGAATGAGAGGTTCTTTGTTGAAGGAGGGCCTAGAAAACTATGTTTTGTTCTAGCTACAAGACCTAATCTGTGAAAAGTGCCCCTGAAGTTGAGTAATTAGGTATTAATGGCTTAAAAGTTATCGTACTTCATTCACAACTCTGGAGTCTAATAAACCAAGCCAATCAAGGCTACTTTGGGACAAAAGAAAACATTTAATATGAATCCAGTTACATTTCTTTGAAAAAAAACTTTAAATATTTTAGAATCATGAAATAATAGGATGTGAGATCTGGAGGTGTCCTTCGATATCAAGTTCAATTTCCTTATTTAGAGATAAGATAATTCATGCTTAGAGAGGTTCAGTGATGTATCCAAGGTCATGTACCTAGTTTGTAACGGAGCTGGGGGCTAAACTCAAGTATTTCATAAAAGAAATTCCCTTCTAACGGAAATGGTTTCTTAAAAACTCTGTTAATGAGGCAGGAGGTTGGAGATCTATAGGTTTTACTAGAGTAACTTAGTTGGAAGCCCAATAGTTAGCTAAAAATAATTTTATGGAAACTTATTTAAGCAAGTTCTATTCAACCAACATTTTTTAAAACATCTACTATGGGCAAGGCACTGTGCCAGGCACTGTAAACACAAAGATAGACCTAACACTATCAATTCTCAGGTCACTAACCCCTGAAAGTAAAAACCTGATTCTTTTTCCACTGTGGAAGGGTATACTAAAATTACTTTTTAAAAAATTAATGGAAATAACAAGCAATGTAGGTGGGCTTTTGCCAAATATATAGAAGTATGGGGAAAATTATATTACATTTCATACTTTCTATTTGAATCTTCTATCCACAGTGAAACCCTTAGCCTTCAATTGTTCTTAGTTGCCTCTAATATCTAAAATATTCTGGTGCCTCTATCCCCTGAGGTTTTTTTCTTCCCCTAATTTTCATATTGCTATAAAATTATAATCTGACATTTTGCAGGAAAAGCTTATCCATAGTAGAATAGTTTTAAAATTCAATTCAGTGATAAAATTCGGTTCTGCAGCCTTGCTGGCTGCTCTTCTTGGAAATTCTGATGCCTGAGGCTTTCCAGCCCTTGAGGCTAATCCCAAATTCTGAACTGTTAAATTTATCCATCCTCTAGCTCAGTGGTCCTGCTCTTCCTCATTGGTATCAGTGACAATGATGTCACATATGCCCTATCGAGCTTGACAGCTCCTTTATGTAATAACAGTCTTAAAGTATACATTCCTTTCCCTACTTAACAGATATTCTGTAAAAAGATAAACATTCAGGTTGTCAGTTAGAATCAGCCTCTTCTTCCTCCTCTTTCTCATCATTGAGTCATCTAGTCTAACTCTTTATTTTTTTTAATGAATGATGAACCTGAAAAACAGAGAGTAACTTGCCCAAGGATATAAACAGAGTAAGAAGAAGAGCCGGGATTCAAACAGAGGTCCTTGGATTTCCAAACCAATGTGTTTTTCCACTGCTCCAATTTACTAACAACAGCAAGTGTTATTTAGTGGCTACTTTGTGAGAAGAGCATTAGGATAGTTGGTGTCCAGGACACAAAATTTACTTCAATTACTATCCTTGCTTTCATGGAGATGATGGTCTAGTAGG
The DNA here is from genome assembly GCF_900497805.2 of Vombatus ursinus. NCBI lineage: Eukaryota > Metazoa > Chordata > Mammalia > Diprotodontia > Vombatidae > Vombatus > Vombatus ursinus. The sequence continues at coordinate 4,755,071 of NW_020954590.1, forward strand.
AAGGTAAGATACCAATGGTGGTAGCTCTGAAATACAGTGTTGCATTTTAAGTGCCCCAGGAATTTAAACCAAAGTACTTGTGACTTCTTAGGGGAAATGTGGTCCAAGGGAATTGTGTAATGGTGCATGGTGTTCTGCTAGGCATTTTAAATAGAAAATTACATAGACCTAAACTCAGAACTCACTCACCAATTTATCACTAAATATAGATACTTTGATAGGAATAGAGTTAATAGGGAGAATGAATCCATGGAAGGAGAGGAATAGGGTATTTAGAGTTAGTGTATATTAGAGGAATGGGGTCCAAAGTGGATTTCAATATAAATATTTCCACTGTTTTAAAAATATATTTTTATTTATTTTGTTAAATATTTCCCAATTACATGGCAAAATTTTAATATTCATTTAAAAAAATTGGTTTTAAATTTTCTCCCTTCCTCCCACCAAAATCTCCCTCCTCTTTGAGAAGGTCAGAAATTTGATATTATCAATTATGCATGTGAAGTCATGTAAAACATCTTGCTATGTTAGCCAGGTTGCAAAAAAAACACACAGACAAAAATCCCAAGAAAAACAAAGTAAAAAAAAAAACATGTTTCAATCTGCACTCACATTTCACCAGTTTTCTCCTTGCAGGTGGATAACATTTTTCATCCTTGGTCCTTTGGAATTGTCTGGGATCATTGTCTTGATCAGAGTAGCCAAGTCTTTCTCAATCGATCATCCGTAAAATATTGCTGTTCCTCTGTACAATGTTCTTGATATGCTCACTTCACTTTGATAAGTTCATAGAAGTCTTTCCAGGTAATATTTACTCTTGTTAAAAATGGAAGATCAGACAGAGTACTGAAGAGGACTTCCATGTCCTCCATATTCTCTCCCCAATTTTTTTTTTTACTTTTTATTAATCCAGAAAACCAACTCTCCCCTAAGTAGCACAGTGGAGAGAATGCTGGGCCTGGAGTCAGGAAGATTTGAGTTCAAATCTGACTTCTTACACTTTATTAGCTATGTGAACCTGGGCAAGTCACTTAACCTCTGTTTGCCTGCTACGAGGATCTTGTGAGATAATAATTATAAAGCACTTGTATACAGTAAGCATTATTTAGAGGTTAGCTATTAGCTATAGGAGAGCAAATAGGTTTGTTGACTTGAATATACAATTTGCTATCTTTGTCATCATATTTTTCCCATCTGCATTTTCCTGCTCCTCTACCAAAACCACGCTCCTTTCTTCCGCTGGAACGTGACTTGAAACTCTCACCTCTTCCAGGAAGTGCTCCTGATTGATGCCACTTGGTCCTAGTCATTTTTGTTTGGCAGCCCCTCAACACTTATGTGATCTGCTATCACATTTAAGAATTTTGTAGTTAGAAAGGATGTTTGAGGGTACCTCGTGTGCTCCCTTGTTATGGAGGAAAAAATGGAATCTCTGAGAAAGGAAGTACCTTGTTCAAGATCTTACAATTAATGAATGGCAAAGCCAGGACTGGCACTCTAGAGTCCAAGGGAGGGCTGCTCTTCCCCACTAGAGTATAGCAATAACAACAACAGCAGCAGCAACAATAGCTTGCATTTATGTAGTGCTATAATGTTTGTCTAAGTGACCCTCATCTCTATGTTTCTTTATGCCATTTAGCTTTTTCTGCCTATAAACACAAATAAAATTTTACCTCTTTGATGGCAGAGGCACGATCTCCTCATGTAGCATCTGGTCCAGGATTTATTCACTGGGATGTTCAGAAAAGGTTTACCTGCCTACAGATGGCAAGGCAAAGGAGGCAGTTCCCTTTTGATCGATGCAGGAAGGCTTTATGGAAGAGAACAATTTGAGGAGCTATTTAAAAGATAAGAGAGATGGCCTGGTAGGCAGGAGGTAGGGAAGAAGGCAAGGCGTGTGGTCCTAATTTGGAAAGGCCTGAAGCTAGGGATGGGATAAGTGGACAAAGGATGCTTTGAGTAGGTGTAGGGGAGATGACTAGACAAAGGGAGTGAGGAGGAAGAAGAGGTGGGGAGAGAAGTGAAGTGTGCTCCAGTTAAGGGCTTTGAAGTGACTCAATCGAAATGAAAATCAGAGAGGCGCCTTTGATAGTGAGGAGAGACTCAAACCCGTCCTTGGGAAGAACAAGACTAGAGATGGGATTTCTGGTAAGAAGGACAGATTATATGACAGACTAGTGCCTGGAATGGGACAGACATGGTAAGTAAACAAGGGAGGGAGTGGATATAACACATGTTGGAATTGGAGTCTAGAGACCTACCAATTTTAGTTTTTGTTGCTTCAGAAGTCAAAGCAAGGTTTGTCAATGAGGGAGAGAATTCTTTAAGACCATCCTCCACCTATTAGATTCCCTAGTTAATTTCAGAAAGGTAGGACCTTCTATGTGAAGCTTTTCCTGATCCCACTATAGTGTTTTCCTCCCACTGCTCTCACAAATTATTTCATCTTTATTTTGCAAATACTTACATATGTACATGTTATCTACCGAGACAGAAGGTAAGCTCCTTAAGAGCAGAGGCTATGTCTTTCCATAACCAATGTCTCATTTAATGCCTGATGTTTTCTGCTTCCTGCAATAATCAACAGGTGGGAGAAAGTTCCAAGTCTGGATCTCATGACTCAGGGTCTTTCATAGCCCTTCATATTTTAATGATGCTATATCTAGACCTCCAGGCTACCTGTTTCAATGGCAGTGACAGGAATTGAGTTCAGGAAATATAACATTTGGTTATTAAAATAAATGAAACCATCCTGGCCAACAAGATTTGGTGAATGTTATTATTATTTTTAAAATCCCCTCACCTGTTTTAATTGTGAAACCTGCTTTTAAGGGTTATTTTTCAGTTCCAGGCATTCAATGAAAGGGGTTACTCATCAAAGCCAAACCCATCCAGCCACTAGCTCTAAAAATACTTCTGGTTTCTGCCAGTTTATTTTCTGCTATTTTCACAATTAGTGGTCCTGCCTGAAAACTAACTGCCAACATGCAAATCCTAGCCAAGAGCTGATGGAAATTTGAGACTGTGTTAAGCTGTAGAAGGTCTAAGACCAATATTATTCATGCGTTATTTGAAATATTTAAACAAATGTGAGTCAAAAAGGGAAAAAAAATGAAATCTCATTATAAAAAATGAACGACTGCTTTCCACCCTTTCTATAATAGAGCCTTGATCTCCATTTACATACCATTTGTAATATTAATATTATTGTAGTGAAATAAATCACATCCTTCACTTTTACATTTTTAATTACATTTTACTGCATTTGTTCTTTTGTTTATAGTTAACTAATAAAATATTTATTACATCTTACATATATGATGGTGTTTCTGTATTTTAATCAGATTTTACACATAATCTTTTCTCCCTCTTTTAGTATCTTTTTTATGACCCTACACACCACAGGATGTTGTTTTGTGGAAAACCTCATTATTTTTTAATGTAAGGCTATTTATTAATGTATTGTGTATATAACACACTATGCATTTCTTTGAATTGATGAATACATTTACATCCACTTGAGAATAAGAATTCCCTTAAGGGCCAATCTCACATTTCTCAAGCTGTGCTGCCAGAAGCCTATCCTGATTATTTTTCTTGTTTGGTTGAGAAGTGGAGAGAGAAAAGAAGGAAGAGAAAAAGAGAAAGAGAAAAGAATAAAGAGAAGTGGGATGAATAGGGGCCTTTTTATTTTTTTATAAGGTTTCTAAGAAGCCTTTGTGCTGAAGTATAAAATTACAGCTTCATTTCAGAACTCAATTTGTAAGTGTATTCTAATTCATTTACCCTTTGCAAAGCTTTGGATTCGATATGGACTTTATGTGGACCCATTGAACTATTGTTTCTTGAGTTGTTTTATTTTGTAATTGTCTAAACTGCTTCTGACTCCACAATGCTGTACTTCAGTGTTGGATCCTGATGGAATGAAGAATAAACAACACTAATAAATGCTGTAACTGATACTCTGTGCTGAATATAATTTCATAGCTGTGAAAAGCAAAATAACTTTTCTAATTTAAAATATTGGTTACTAGCAATCAGCCTGACTCTTCAGCTCACAGGTTGAAGAGTTTGTTGAAATCTGTAGAAGGATGCAGGCTATGGCTTTAATTATCAATCAATCAACAACCATTTATTGTGGGCTTGCTATGTGGCAGGCACTAGAAATAGAAAGACAGTGAAAATTAACATAATAATAGTTTATCTTTCTGTAGAGCTTTATGAGAGAAAATGACATTATTTCATTTCAACCACTCAACAACCTCACAGGGAATATAGTGCAGGTATTATTATGCCCATTTTATGGATGAAGAAATTAAGGCTTTTCTGTGGTAAGTGACTTTTCCAAGGTTAATTAGCCCCTAGGGGCCTCAAGTTCAGGATTGGGCAAAGTGTGAACATTTTCAGATTGCAATAGCACTAGTTATACCTTTCCTGAGAATCATTCAAGGGCACAGGAATCAAGAATACATGATAAAAAAAAAGTCAGAACCAGTAGCTTTTGTAGTCAGGTGGTCTCTCCTTGTCTGTCTCTGTCTCCTACACTGGCTTGTCCTGGGTTTTTATAGAAGCAGCTTCAGAGAATGGGGAGGGTATCAACAAGTCAGAGATGCCAGATTCTCTCCCCACTTTCCTGTGACTACTTTTAGCCACAAATCCTGGATACCATATCAGCCTAAGTATCACTCTGGCAATTTCTGGTTTCTCCCTCTCCTCTACTGTTTAACTTTTTAAAAATTTTTTGGACTTTTCCCCTCTTCATCTGTTTCTACATAGTTAAATTCTTAATATGCCCACTGCTATTGGGGCATTTCTTTCTAATTCTATGGAGATTCGTGGGAATTATAGGGCCTGGCTAAAACTGATTACATCAATTTGGTTGTTTGGTTGGTTGCCACACTTTGTTCTCAAAGAGGACCAAAATGACATCACTATGTTAGAATCAAGGTATAGTGTGTTTGATTGTGGCTGATCAGACCAAAATGAACTCAGAAGGCTCTAGCACAGGTCAGGCACAAAAAATCCACATGAATGTTTGGAGTAGAGATGTCTCTAAATTTGTGCATCTCATGTTTCTTTTGTGCTATTGCAATTCTGCTTTGCTCATAGAGCATAGCATCTTCTTTGATGCTGACATGCCATGCTGAGTGGTCCTTTGTGAGTGTCTCCCCTGTCATACAATCAATTCCAAACTTCTCCAGAGACATTGAGCATGTCATTGTATCACTTCTTCTGACCTTCATGTGAGTGCTTGCCTTGTTTAAGTTCTCCATAAAAATAGTCTTTTAGGCAAATGTACATTTTAGAACAATGTGACCAGACTATCAGAGCTGCACTCTTTGCAGTAGAGTTTGAATGCTTGGTAGTTTAGCTGGAGAAAGGACCTCAGTGTCTTGTACCTATCTTGCCAGGTGATCTTCAGAATTTTCCTAAGACAATTCAAATGGAAGCAATTCAGTTTTCTGGTGTGGTACTGGTATCCTGTGCAGGTTTCACAGACATACAACAATGAAATCAACACAATGGCTCGTAGACTTCAGTTTGTTGGTAATATAATACCTCTTCTCTCCCCCACTTTCCCTTGGAGCCTCCCAAATCCTGAGCTAGCTCTGGTAGTGTGTGCATCAAACTTATCATCTATGTGGACATAGATATGTGGAAAAATATGCTGCCAACATAAGTGAACTTATTCACAGCATTCAATGTTTCTCCATTTGCTTGAAACCAATGGTTCCACATATGGATGGTGTGATGCTGGCTGGTGGAGAACCTGTGTTTTCTTGGTATTTTTAGGTCAAAATCAGCACAAACAGCAGAGAATCAATCCTTATTTTGTTGTATCTCATCCTCAGAAGCTGCATTGAATGTGCAATCATCTGCAAACAAAAAAATCATGCACCAACTCTTCTTCCACTTTAGTGTTGGCTGGTAGCCTTTTCAAGTTAAGTAATTTACTATCAGTGTGGTAGCTGACCTTGATGCCATTTTAGTCCTTGTTGAAAGCATCTGACAACATTGCTGAAAACCGTGCTAAAAAGCATGGGAGCAAACACACAGCCCTGCTTCACTTCATTGGTGACTGGGAAAGCGTGAGACCATCCTCCATCATTCAGAACACGTGCAAACATGCCATCATGAAACAAAAATTTACACAGCAAGTAAGTAGAAGAACCAGAACCTTACACAAGATTTCTAGCTCCAACTCTGATCCTCTGCCCATTACTAATACTGTTTCCCAATAAGATGCCATAGTCTCCCAAATGAGGGCTTCTTCCTAGGGGCGTGGCACAGTTCTATTTAAGGATTATTCTTGGCATTTGGAATGGATGTGAATCAGCATATTGTCATTTATGAACAAGAACATTTATAGAACTCTTTCAATAGGAAATCCTTTTATTTTTCTGAAAAAGTTCTAGAGGTTTTAGTAGACTGCAAGATCAATATAAATCAATAATGTGATGTAGCAGCTCAAAATAATGAATGTGATTCTGGGCTGCATTAAGAGAGGCTTCCCAGGAATGAGGAAGTGATTGTAGTTTCTTTACACTGTGCCCTTGGTGGCCTTTGTCTGAAGTTATTTTTTTTTTGGTTTTTTTTTTTTTTTGGTTCAGTTTTAGCCATCCTAATTTAAAAAAGGATATTGACAAGCTGGAAAGCATCCAAAAGAGGGCATCCAAGGTGATGAATGGCCTTAAAGATTACTCTAGTATATTTAGCCTGATGAAGAGAAGCCAGAAGGAAAAGATTGCTGCTGTTTTCAAGTATTTTAAGGGCTGTTATATGGAAGAAGAATTAGATTTGTTCCACTTGTAACCCCCACCCATACAAGGGAGGAATAGGGCAAGTTGCAAGAAAAGAAAAATTAAGGTTTGATGTCAGGAAACAAACAAAATATTTCTAATGATGAGAGCTGCCCCCAAATTATAATGACCTGCTTTAAAAGATAATGGGTTCTCCCTCTTTGTTAAATATTTTTTTTTTTTACTGGGGATCTCTTTCAAGTATGAGGAAGATTAGATGGTTAAGGAGGTCCCTTAAACTCTCAACTTCTGCAGTTCTGTGACTTTGCAGAAGACATCATCTATAACATAGATGAACACCTTAGGGCCAGGGATTGGCGAACTGTGGTCCAAAGACCAAATCCAGCAGCTGCCTATTTTTTTAAAGTTCACGAGCTAAGAATAATTTAAAAATATTTCTTGGCTCATGGGCCATACAAAAAGAGAGGATAGGCCAGATTTGGCCCATGGACCATGGTTTGTCAATCCTAGCCTTATGGGAGCATGTTTTATTTTATGGTCTGCTTCATATTAATACTTAGGAAATCATTGAACAAAATTGTTTCCTGAATAACTTCAGTCATGGAGTCCAGTGAGATTTTAGCATATGTATGGGAGACATCTTGTTTGAAAGCTTCTAAGATTCTATTTTGTGATCATTAAACTATAGATACAGGAGATCTAATATTCTCTTAATTGTGTAATTGTGAAGATGTAACCCTCTGTAGAGAGTCTTCTGTAGAAATCTATTCACTCCTTTTTCATATTTTATCAAAGATAGCTTTGAAGCTAATTGTATTGAGCATTCATATACTACAAGGCCTCTTCAAAAATAGAAGAAATTGGCCTAACCATTCACACTGGAAAAAAACACAATAAATGAAAACCATATATTGCCCAAAGTATGACAATACGGGCGGCATATTTGGTTAGTCCATCAGTATGTATACTGTGGATACATACTTCAGATGAACAATAAACTGGTATCAGATTTGGACAGAAAAAGGGCTGGATCATATTTAACAAGCTATATACTCTAACACAGAATTAACAGACTGCAAAAATTACCCAATCCAAGCTTCTTCCTGTTGCAAAAATCCATTTTAAATTTTTTAAATTTTATTTGTAATTGATGCCTTTTATTTTTATCTGTTCCAATTCCTACCCAGAATATTTCCTTGCAACAAATATTAAAAATGAAAAAGAAAAAATGTAATTCATTAAAACCAGTACATTGATGGCAACTGGCAGCATATATAATATTTACCCATAGTTCTCCTCATCTACAATGACAAAAGAGATATGGTGCCCCCACTCTGAGTTAGGCTGATCATTATAGTTAAACAATATTCTGTTTTGTTTTTATTGTTCTTTCAGTTTACATGGTTACATTGTTATGGATAGAGCACTGGGTTTACAGTCAGGAAGATCTAAGTACATTTCTGGCCTCAGACACTTACTAACTATGTGACCCTGGACAAGTCATTTAATCTCTGCCTGATACAGTTTCCTCATCTGAAAAATGGGGATAATAACAGCACCTGTTGCTCAGGGTTGTTGTGAGGCTCAAATGAAATAATAATTGCAAAGTGCTTAGAACACTGACACATTTTGTGGTTGTTGTTGAGTTGTTTCAGTTGTGTCCAACTCTTCATGACCTCCTTTGGGATTTTCTTGGCATAGATACTGGAGTGGTTTGCCATTTCCTTTTCCAGTTCATTTCACAGATGAGGAACTGAGGCAGAACTGAGGCAACAAGGTTAAATGACTTGCCCAGAGTCACACAGCTAGTAAGTGTCTGAGGATGGATTTGAATTCACGAAGAAGTCTTCCTGATTCCTTGCAGGTACTATATACTCTATCTCTCTCTGCTTATAGTATATGCTTACACACACACACACACACACACACACACACGTATATATATGTATATATGTATATATATGTATGTATACTATATATACCTAGCAGGTACTATATAAATGTTAGCTACTATTAGTAGTAGTAGTAGTACAGTTCCTAGAATATACTAAGCACTTAATAGATGTTTTCTTAGTCATTCATTTATTCATTCTTCCTATATTTCTCTGAATTCTTCATATTTTAAATTTTTTGTGGCACAAAATATTCCATTTGTTTCTAGTTTCTTGCTGAAAAAGAGGTAATGGCCTGATTAATTTGGTATAAGTGGGAATTTTGTCTTTGGCCTCCTTGAAATAGGGGATGGGATCTTGTGTCAAAGGACATGGGTATTTTAATTTTAATTTTTTGGGGGGAGTATAATTACAAATGAAAGTACAATTTCTTAAATACTGGTATTCTCCACATTATGTTGTATGGCTCTGAATCATGGAACACCATGAACTTAGAAGAACAGAAATTGCAGAATACTCAACAGAAAGAGATACATAATGTGTTAAAGTAGGCTGCAATATTTTATCACCAATGACATTAAGGATGTGTGTGAAAAGAAAATGAGGTAGGACAGCCATGTATACCCTTAGATTTAGTTGATATAGTGGTTATTTTTTCTGAATTCTCTCTTTTTTTCTTTCTATTTCTCATTATTCTTTACTACCAGTTCAGCATATATAGTAGACTTCAGACTTACTGTTTTTACCCACATCTGCTCTGGCAGGTCAGGCCTCCAGAGCAAGGCTATTGTTCCCCTCACCGTAGAGCTCTAGGGGCATCCTTGATACTTATGTAATGCTTGCATAATCCTATAGCCTCACTGGTGGGCTTCTACCATGATTATTAGTTGATATCAATTAGTCAGCTAGTATCTAGCTCTTAGACATAGGGGATTAATCAAGATAGCATATAAAAACATTTGGGACAAAACATACCACCACAAAACACTTTCCCACCAGTACATATAGAGTCCAAGGAAAGAAGGCTCAATGAAAAAGTCCAAATCCTTTGGCTCTCTGATCATAATGTCCTCTTCTAGTGAAAGGGCTGAAGGGAAGCTAAGTGCTCTCACGCCCTACAGAAGTTTCCTTTTCAGAGGCTTGTCTGGGGGCTTTCACCACTAAGCTAGGTGCACAGTGGATATAGCACCAAGTCTGGGATCAGGAAGTCTTGAGTTCAAATCTTGCTTCAGATACTAGTTACAGGACTCTAGGCAAATTATTTAATCTGTGTTTGCTCACTTTCCTCATCTGTAAAATGGAGATGATCATAGCATCTATCTCCCAGGGTTGTTATGAGAATCAAATGAGATGATAATTGTAAAGTGCCTAGCACATGATTGGCACTATATAAATATTAACTATTATTATAAGCTTCCAGATGCTTAAATCCTTTGTTCTAAATGTGTTTGCTGGTTTTATACAAGCCCTACAGGTGATAAAATCCCTCAACCAATCTGAACATACTTTCTGTCACATCTGGTTGAGGTGACTCTGATTGATTCAATGGAGGTGCCCAGGTTTTGCTCACACCTACTTTGAACCTCTGATTGATTGGCTCACTAGATGTGTGTTCTCACTTGATAAAAGAATCAGGGTTAAGTGGCATGATTGATTGATTGACTCAGTCCGCTCCAAATGTTTCACAATGGATGGTTATCTGAATAAGGAGTTGGTAGGAGCATATTTGATAATAAAAGTTTAAAAAATGAGATTAAAAAAATCAACAATGTAAAAAAAAAAGATGAATTTTTTTAAAAGACTGAATGATAACAGTTCATCCCAGTCCTGCATTATTATTCAGGAAATAGTAAAAATACACACACACACACACACACACACACACACACACACAAAACCAACAAAAAACAAGAGGAAGGCTCTCAAACCTCTATGAAGTATTTTCAGAAAGGCAAGGGTAAGAACTGTGCAGGACAACGTATGTATTGAAATTTCCAGCCACATAGGGAGTGCCCACCCCGGTGAGATAACAGATCTATACAAACATTGCAAAATGAGTATAGTACAGATAGAGACTGACCATGCGTGACACTAGGTAGTCACATCATATTTGACCATGACTTTTTTAGCCTTGCTCTTATACCTTTCTGTACTCTTTGCCAAAATTGCAGAAAATATTTAGAGGTAATGGCTTTGTTTAATTCAGGCTTTAGCTAAATTATCTTTAGCTGAGGCTGGGCACAAACCGTGCTTAAGTGGAGAGCTGGTGAGCTGGAGGAACATGATGTTGAGGATGGTTTTCTCTCCTTCATGTTTGACAAGGGTCCTACTACTTAGGCATCTGGGTCTGCTGTGGTGCCAATGGGAACCACTTGGCAGAAAGCCTCATACTCTTCCTATTTCTTTCATCTTTATGTAAAATAAGATGCTTTACATAAAGTAAGAATTTCAGTGCCTAACTATATATGATTACATTTCCTGGTCAGTCTCTGGGGGTATATAGATTATTGAGGACCCAAACTTTTTAATTATTAGCTACAAATCACCAAAAGCTGAATATAAGAAATGATAATAAACTGTTATTTTGTTCTTTCTGGATATATTCTCTCATTGTTTGAGGATGGATCTAAATGGAATGGAAAGAATTGAATATCCTAGAGGGTGTTGAATATTCCTGAAGAAGAGAAGACTTGGACAGAATGAAAAATCTTAGCTTTATTACTTTTTTCTTTTCCCTTTCTTAGCCAGACAACCCTCAATTAAGTGTCTAATATAGGCTTATCTGAGTTAGTTTTATAATGGCTCACAAAATCCTACATGTTTCTCTATGTCTGAGAAATATGTTTCATTTCGGCATGGTGTGAATTGTATGCTGAGCATGCTATTTATTATTTGACCTCAAACTTCAATACAAAAGGAAATTTAAAATATATATATAGGTGTCTGTTTATTCAGCAGAGTGAATATTAAACACTCTTTTTTAAAAGCTACTTTTGTGGAAAAAGATGTCTGTCTAGTCACCAAGAGATGCAGGATTTGAAAATCTCTAAATTTAATGAACAGACTACTCATTGATGCATGGGCTTTTATGTAGACTATAGACAGGACCTCTGCTGCAGTTAGAGAAACACATGTTACTCTCTTACAGCCATAGGCAATATTTCAAGTGAGCTATAACTAGGCAGGGATAATGTTCTTGCACCAATATCATAGGGAAGTTTTCATGTATCAGCAGTTTGTCAGTATGTTCTGTCAGCATGTCACTGGTTTAGGAACACTGTTACAATTTCGCTTGGGAGACACTTATCATCCCACTGGCACCTTAGGGCCAAAGCAATTTAAACATAGTTTTAGAAAATAGGGGTTGAGATGCATCTAAGAACAAGTGGCCATGGCTTTCTACAAGTGTGTGATGGTTTCAGAAGGCTTTATAAGACTGTGGCCCCTAACAGGTTAATATACTGCATGTTACTTTAAATCAGAAAGACCTTACTTTTCTTTGACTTCTACTTTGTAGAGAAGATTCCATTCTATAAAATTATTTTAAATCTACTTTCTCATTTAATCCTCACATCTAACCCTGCATTGTAAGGAGGGTTTGGGATATCTAGTTCACAGGTGAGGAAACTGAGACTCAGCTTAACTGAGCTAATAAGTGGTGAACCTGAGATGAGTCCTAGTCTAATACTTTTTTCATTATATCATGCTGTCCTGACAATACTGAAGGAAAGGGAGATGACAGGCCTGGATGACCCATAGTGCTGGGGCCTCTCATAAGTCCACAAGCAATACAAGTAGACATGAACTTGGAAAGTGGTAAAGGCATGAGAGACACAATTTACCGTTGACTTAGGAACAATCCTGCCAAAGAAGTAATTGGTACTAATATATTCTGTAGCTCAGAGAATATAGCTGCAGATAATGTTTTAAGTCAAAAGATTAAATATAATGGTAGGAATTTCAGACATTATATCAGGCTTTGAAGGAGACATTTTAGATAAGCATTTTTTTATTATCTTTGAAATCATACTGTGCCAAGAGTTTTTTCTTTCACTCTTGTGAACAGGTAGCTCTTCTCCTTGGCATAGAATGGAAGAGACTTTTTCCATCTACCCCTCTTACCACTGGATACACCAAAGAGAATCTTTGAGGTCACTAGCAGGAGTACTAGGGCTTCATATTGACCAGGGTGGGAGATATTATCTATCTATCTATCTATCTATCTATCTATCTATCTATCTATCTATCTATCTAGTCTACATGAAGGAATTTAAGGGAAATGTTCATAATGAGTTTGATTGTCTACTTTTTTTGCCTGCTGTCTTCAGTTTTTGGATTCTCTCCTGTCTGTGGACCCACCAAGAATGTGATATCGTAAGGTCTGGGTGTATGTGCATGGGACGACCACTCAGTTTGATACTGTCCAACTATAATCATTACCTCAGCTTTTTTGTATTCTTTAAGTGGCACAGCAGAAAGAATATTGGATCGCAGAGTTCTTGGGTTCAAATCTTGCTTCTGTTACACACTACCTGTGTCATCTTAGAAAGTCACCTAATTGTCTTATGCCTCACTTTCTTCATCTTTAATATATTTGGGTGAGAGTAGATGTCCTTTGAATTTTCTTCCAGCTCTAAATCCACGTTCCTATGATTCATATAGGAAATGTTGAAGAATGTCTTCCTTCCCTCCCTCTCTTCATGTATTCCATAACAGCATGTCACCCTTTTTTGTTTTGAAAGGAAATTTGCTAAGAAGTGATCAGGAGCCTCTGTAACTGACACATAGAGTGATGGTTTCACAATTCACAGATTCTTATCATTTAACCCTGCTTGTAAGCTCCAACTAGAGGTACTAGATATGCATTGCATTTCTTACTTTCTTACGGCTTCTTTCCTCATCTTAATTCATTCTATCTAGTTCTCTAGTTAATTTGACTATCTTGGTTGTTTCATCTGAACTTTCTAGAATATGTTTCTCCAGCCCTAAATTATTGGGTGTAGAAATCTTAAAAGGTAGTCTTGTTCTATCATATTGCACTACTCACTGTTTTGGTCTAAGAAAGTTCTTCTTACACCCTTACCTTGACTCCCAGGAAATACTTTTCTTTACATTGTCCTCAAAGATATCTTACTTGAGGTTTTAGTCCTTGCTATCTCTGTTGCCCCTAATCTGCACATCTCCATGGGTTGGCTTCTGGTACCTGCTTGTTCTCTTGTCTTGACTTGGTCTTTTGGTTCTAGCTGGTCAATTGATTTGATCGTTTTTGAAATTGTGTCATCTCCAGTATAGATTTTTTCCCCATATTTATTCACTCAATCCTAACCATTCTTCCTAATTAATCTTGTGCCATTGGTATTTTTCATGAGTGGTTGCAAATATCTAAAAAAAAATTAAATAGAGCTTACACATGCTTTATACAAGACTCTCCAATCTGAAAATAGTATGAAATGAGGACTAGTTTAACAATACTCTTCATTTTCCAGATTACATCAAGAATAATGTATCCAGTTCTGAACATCAAATTTTATAAAGGATTTGAGAAACTAGAATGGACAGAGTCAAAGGACATTGACTGGTATATGGAGGTAGCATGATTTCATACTTAAGCAGAATTGACTGGAGAAACTGGGAGTATTTAAAATGCAAAAATATTCTTTTATCTCTTTCCTCTCTACCCTGGGAGGGATATGATGACTTTGTCACATATAATAGGAATTTTATTTGCTTTGTTTGGCACCAAAAGAAGATGTAGGACCAATAAATTGAAGTTGTAGGAAGATAGATATTCATCTAACTTAAGGAAGACTTTCCAAACAATTATGGATACCAAAAAAATGGAATGACCTATTGATTATAAAAATGAGTGTTCAGATAATGGAGGGATTCAAATATATACTGAATAACAATTTGACAGGAATATGGTAGAAGAAATTTATTTTATGTAGGTTCTGACTTAAATGATCTCTGATGTCTCTTCAAACTCTAAGATTCTATGATTCATAAGGCATAATAATAGTGATATATACATAATAAAATAATGTACATTTTCAAATCTTTTAATATAAGACAAGGAAGTAAGGCAATAAACATTTATTAAGAACTCATGTTAGACACTTCACTAAGCATTGGAGATACAAACTACAAACACAAACAAAAACAGAGGTAATCCTTGTCCTCAATGAGCTTACATTCTAATGGGGAAAAACAACACATAAAATAGACCTGAAAGGGTGGGAGTAGGGAAAGGTAGTCCTACAGGGTATGGTGTTGAAATCTCCTCAGAAGTGAAGCCAGAAGAAACCAATGAAGGTTGGCTGGTCAAGGACCCTCTCTAAATTGGAGCAACCAAGAAGAACTCAGTAATTAGAGAATGGGGCTGAGATGATGGAGGGATATTCCAGGGTGAGAAGATGACAAGCACTGAGGCTAGTTCCCAGGTGAGAATATAGCTATGATGGCAAAGTCCAGAAAGTCAGAAGTAGAGCTAAGAGAAAAAACAAAAGAACAAACAAACAAATGAAAACTAGAGAGTTGGAGCAGTGTTAGGTGGATAGAGTTCTAGACTTGGAATCAGGAAGATAAATTTAAATCCAGCCTCAGTCCCTTACTAGCTGTTTGACTCTTCCCCCCCCCCCCCACACAAAAGGCACAACTTCTTCCTCAGTTCCGTTATCTGTAAAATGGAGATAATAATAGCACCTACCTCCCAGGGTTGTTGTGAGGATAAAAAGAGATAATATTTGTAAAGCATTTTGTAAACCTTAAAGTGCTATGTACCTGTGAGCCATTATTATTATATAAGATATCATGGTGTTAGAATGCTTTTTTTATTAGAAAATAGAATTTAAATGAAGACGAGAAAAAAGAAAAAATCCAGTTGAACTTAGAAAAATTTAGTCCATTCAAGTGATGTGTTGTGTTTAGACAAAACTTATCTCTTCCTGACTGAGTACTTACATAACTACTGAAAATGAAAGGCAATTATTTTTGAAGATCAAAAGAACAATGACATTTGCCAAATAGTCTTATTTCAAAATTTAATGGGAATATTTTTGTAGTGTTGCTTACCAGCCCTTGGGCTATTAACATCAGTGACCATACCTTTCATCCACTGTCCCCATTTGAACTACCTACAGTGTATGACAGCTGTATTTCTCAACAATTGAAATAAGCAAATGATTTTGAAATTATACAGAAGAAATTTTGGAGCAGAAGGTATACTTTATTGATGTTAAATCTATTTTTTTCACTTTCTAAATTTATTGAGCATAGCACCTATCTGATTGTAACAAAATTAACTGAAGGGTTAAAGCTTCAAACAAATCTCTTTTGGTTAATATGACAGCAAAAGTCCAGCCTGACTTTTTAATTTTTGAACTAAATAAAAAAACATTTCAGTGATGTCCTGTGACATGAAGATGATCTGAAAGTTATGTCAGTAGCTTTATACAGGTTGGATCAAGCCTGAAGCAGGCTAGGTAATAATAATAATGATAACAATAGTAATTATTATTATAATGTTGATGATAGTGGGCTAAGCCTGACTCATAAGTGTTCTGTAGTAATTTAGGTCTCATATTGGAATGAAATGAGATACTTTTAGCTTAAAAGTTAACTAAAGGAAGTTAATTTAACCATAAAATAGAAAGGATACTCAAAAAAGAACACAGCAGCAATTAGCTCAGATGAGTAACATCTCTTGCTTACAGAAGGGAAACTCATCTGCTCAAGAGGGAAGAGTATGGTTACTAGTTCTGCCTAGATCACATCTGCTAAGTCTGTAAGGGCAAGTCTGTGTGTACTCCACATAGGCAGGGATTTTTAAGCCTTTAGGTAACCAGGAAGCCATATCAATAGGCCTGAGGCCACCAGGAAGCTTGTCAACAGTTAAACATCTTTAGCCTTAGATCCCTATGCCAATCAAAACTTGGAGACAGCTTCCTTGGCTACCAATTAGCACTTGTTCCTATATCTTGCACAAGGCTGGAACCTCTTTTTGCTGTTACATGATTCAGGTCCATATGCATTTGCTGTACTAGGATGCTCTGTGCAATGTGCTCCTGGTAATACCCTATCCACAGTGTCTAGAGATCTCTTTTTATGTCTCTTTATGCCAACCTAAGCTGGAAAAATGACTCATTGATTTTTTCCCCTTAGATTTCCTGATAACAATTTAATCTGGTGTGTTTTCCAGATATTTGTGGAGGAGTTGTGATGTGGAGGTATGCTGTCCTTCCTGTTACATCTATGCCACCATCTTGGCTCCCAATCCATTTTGTTTTAGAGTCCTTATTCCAAGCCTGAGCTGTATTGATTGGTGAGTGAGCAAAAACTCAGCTAGCCCATTATATCTTGTCTCTAGACCATGTTCTAAATCCTATCCACCCATCCATTCCCCTCCATTGTCTTACCATTTGCCCTGATGCTTAAGTATGTGCTCCATAACTGTACCCTTCCCTTTACATCTCTTGCTTTGGGAAAAATAACCAAATTAGAACTGCCATTGCTTTTGGAAAAAGGCATGTTAATCTACTGCTTGATGACTCTACTCACCATTCCCTTGACTTCTCAGACCAAAACTTTGATCTTCTTTGCTCCTATTCTCCATATGATATTTACTTCAATTAGAATATAGCTTCCTTAAGGGCAAGAGCTTTCTCTTGTAATTGTATATTTAGTGCTTAGCACAGTGCCTGGAACATAGTAGCTATGTGATCTATGCTTTTCATTCATTCATTCATTCAAGGGGAAGTTTGGGAGCAGCAAATGTCAAAATTGTTGCTAGTAGATCAAGAACTATCCAAAGGAATAAGAAAAAAATAACTAAATTCAGCCCATACCTCAATATTTCATTTTTGGGACATAGTGAATAAAGCATTATAGATGTAGAATTTAAAAATAAATTTTGAAAATTACATATGCAAATGGTTAACTAAATTGGGAAACACAATTTCATGATAAATTACAGTTGAAAATCTCAATTAGGCACCAAAATAGATTATGTGGTTCATTAGTTTCACTCTCCTTTCTTAGGTGCCCACTGAGATCCCAGAGGCTCACCTTCCTATCCAGCTACCAAGGTCTTTATCTAGAAAGAGGAGAGAAATCCCTTACTCCACTTACATCCTAGGTCAACCATTTCAATGGCCATAAGTAAAGCAGTTCTATCACTTTTACATGCAGATATTCCACTGAGTGGAAAATCTAAGCTGGTTACAAAGGGAATCATTTTATTTTTTTCTCTGCATCCTGGTAAGAAAGCAGGATTGAAGGTTGAGAGATGGTATCACTTAAGACCTTCTAAAAGAAGATGACAAATTAAATTCATTGTATCATTAATTTTTTATTTGCTTGAGGGATGCAATTTATGGAAGAATTTCCAGGGAGCTCTACTTGTACTTGTGAGGTACCTATGTTATTTAGATGTAAAGGATATATAGGGGATAGTTAGAATATAAATTCTTAATTTTATTGCTCTGAAGGTTTGTTCTGTGGTTGAGCTAATGTCCTTAAGATCAATTCTGTGGTTATTTGACCATAAGTTATTTCTGAGGCTTACTCTAAGGGAGAAATCCCAGGGAGAACAGACTGCTTGCAAATAAATCATTGCAAATTATGTATGTAAATGTATTGACTAAATTTGGACACACAATTAGATGAAGCATAATCCATCAAGGCTTCCAGAAGTGTCGGTGAGTTACTTAGGAGAAAGAGAACTCAAGAAATGATCTTATGTCTTTATCTACATTTTGCATTCTAACTACACTTTCCCTTTGAGAAGCTCCAGACCTTCCTGAAGACAAAACAAATAAAAAACATAAGCAATAACAATCAACCTCTTCTGGAGAACATCTGGGAAGGGAGATATTCATAGTAGTTGGTTAAGGTAGAAATTTGGGAGGAAAGTCAGGGGAGAAAAATTAAAAAGCTGAAGGATGGCCTACTGAGTATTATTAGTCCTCACCAGTTTCTTGTCTTGCTCTTGTCAGTTTTCAAAAGTGATGGAATTTCTTCAGATAAAAAAAACATCCCTATTACAGGGAGACTTTTGCTAGCCTGCAGTTATACACTGACTCTTAAAAAAAAAAAGGTAAAGCAAAGGATGATTACGATGCACTGAACTACATTATTTAAGACTTTAGGAAACTCAACCTCAGAAACCTTGGTTAAATTTTAATGCAGAAATTCTTGAGTTTGGCAAGTTTCTCAAATTATTGAACCCCAAAGGCATTTTAAAAATATTTGCCTCTCAATTTTAAACCCGAATGAAGAAAAATACATTATCATTTTATGTTCCTTTGATTAACAAAAAAAAATTTAATAAGAACTATTGGATAAGACTTCATAAAAATATGAAATTAACAGATGTTATCATTGCAAGAAGTGCTTTTATGAAAGCATAATTTTGTAAATGAATAAATGTTTCTAACAAGAGCACATATTTCTCTAGATTATTTCATTATTTCAGTATGTTTAGTAGGTTAATAGGCTCAAACACATTGTCATATACTCAGAGCTGTCTCAAGAATGGTGTGCTAAGGGAAGTCCACAAATAGTTAAGAGAGTTAGGGAGAATTTAGTGGTCTGGCAGTGCTGCTGAATGCTCTAATGTTGTTACCTGTGATTACCTGAACGGCACCCACCAAAATGTCTAAGGAAAGCTCCAATTCAGCCATGGAACTGGGTATATTTATTTGCCAGCTCTTTTGGCTATTGGACTAACTTATTAATATGAACTAACTGGCTGTTTGGAAGATGAACTGAAGTTCTCTCCCCTCTTCTCTCTCTCTTCTCCTTTTCCCTTCCTACCCTCCCCCTTCTGCCTTCTCTCCCCTTTCCTTTCCTCTTTTTCTTTCCTTCTTTCTTTGAAAAAGAGCCTTCAGTATCCCATTCAAATCTCTATTCTCCTTTCAGCCCTGGTTTGGTCAACCCTAGCTCTCTGACAATAGCCTGGAGTATCTCTAGGTCAATGGCAGTGAATCATCATAGTCCACCAGAAGTCGTTTTTCAGATGCCATTGATTCAAATCATAGAGAGTGCCCCCAATATTTTCTGTACTACTTTCTCACTTGATTCTTTAAGTAGATGAAAATTAAAAGGCATTGGGCAGAAAACATAGTTGAGTTAGAAGATTATGAGGTAGAAAACAGAGGAATAACAAAAAATCCATCTGCAGTGGTTAAGCATGAGTCAACAGGCTAAATGCACCAACTACTGGGAAGGTAATTATTTAGAAAAATACACATTAGCAGCATGGCATGGTAGACAGCCTGCCTCAGAATTAGGAAGACCTGGGTTCAAATTCTGTCTTTGCCACTTATAGCACATAAAGTAGCATGACATGATTGAAAGATGACTAGTGCATTTGGAATCAGAAGACCTTGGTCAGAATCCCAACTTTGCCTTAGATTGTCTGTGTGGCTCTGGGCAAGTCACTTTAACATCTTGGCGACCAGGAAACTCTAAGGCTATAAATTGCAGAACTGGTACTTATCTGCTTTGAGAGTGGGAATTGCTTCACACAAATGAAATTACATGACCAGACCAAACAAACAAAAAATAGCATTATAAGAAATCTCATCTATTGCTTTATTGATATTCATTACAGTGTTACAACAATTGAATGCTAACCTGTATGTCTATCAGTCATTTTTTTCTTCACCATGCTCATTTAATCAATATTTGCAACAACTAAATTACTACATACTTAGTTTGATCCTGGAAGTTTAATGTGAATTCTGTTTCAATAAACAGTGATAGGCATAATCAAACTCTTTTCTGTTAATGATAATCCAGAATTTTGAGGATTGATGATTAAGGAAAGCAGGCAATATGAGCAATAGGCATAATAATACTGGCAATAATACCTTATTTATAGAGCACTTTAAGGTTTACAAAGCTGTTCTTCACAACAAATCAGAGAAGTAAGTGGCAAAAGTATTTTTATTATACTTATTATAAATTATTTTTATTAATCACTATTAACATTACTATTGAGAGGCAGCTTGATTTAGAGCATAGAGAGAAGGTCTTAGAATCAAGAGGATTCAAGAACTACCTCTGACACATTCTGGATATGTGTTCCTGGGCAAGTCATTTAACTTCTTAATGCCCTAGAGCTATTTTCTTACATTATAAGTTTTAGAGAAGGTGCTGACCTATATCAGTACAGGGAGTTTCCTTATCTGGGAATTCCCACAGCAATGAAATCACAGGTCTATTGGTGTATGGAACTCCTGGTGAAGAAACTTGCATTACCAACACTTCTATTCAATTTATAGTCTTAGAAGGTTGCCTGGGGGTATTGGGAAATTAAGTAGCTTGCCCCAGGTCACACAGTCATTTTGTGTTAGAAGTAAGAATTGACTTTTCCAGGTTTTCCAGACTCTAAGACCAGGACTCAACTATACCATTTTCTCCCACCCTCTCTGTTTTTATAAATGAGGAAACTAAGGCTCACAGAGTTGAAGTGATTTGTCTAAGGTTATACAGATATCTGTATACATACATACGTACACATATACAAACATATATACATATATCTATCATCTATTTATAGATATATACTACCAAGTAATTGAAAAATTTGTATATTTTGATGCCACTCACATAATTTATCTTTCAGATCTGAGAAGAATTTAACCTTACAAGTAAATGCTATAATAAAATAACACTGCAAAACTTTCTATCCCTTTGCAAATACAATTGTGTCAGATCAATGGTTCAAATGAGAATGAGGGGCTTGAAACAATAGAAATACTAGGCTATGATTCATATTTCTAGCTTTTGGAAGTTTTTGCTTCCAGCACACTGCACTGAAGGTCTTTCTCATAAGAATTGGACTGGAGAGCTCTTGGAAATTTTGTAAGGTAACATATTTTTCTTTCCAGAAAGTTCATGAATACAATATTCCATGTCCATAGGACACGCCTTAAAGATTAGAATGAAGCCATGGTCAGGACTCCATGCTTAACCCGGAGTCATGACACACTGCCAAGATTTTTGGGTCAAAATGGACTTTCTGGGCATCTCTAGGTGACATCAGTCCTTCTATCAGTATCTGTGACTATTAGAACCTCAGGTCTAGAAAGTGCTTCAGAGCTATAATGTAGGTTAATG
This sequence comes from Vombatus ursinus, assembly GCF_900497805.2. Taxonomy (NCBI): domain Eukaryota; kingdom Metazoa; phylum Chordata; class Mammalia; order Diprotodontia; family Vombatidae; genus Vombatus; species Vombatus ursinus. The sequence continues at coordinate 4,776,846 of NW_020954590.1, forward strand.
GCATTTAAAGTGTCACTCAATGTTGTATGTTGAGTAATAGTTATATCAGGCAATGTGAGGCTTCCAGGGTACTTTTATAGTATGTCTCCCAATTTGTTAATCACCAATTTGAATTACTGGCTGTTTGTAGTAAATTATTTTGAGTAAAGGCCCTAGCCTCTTTTTGTCATTCAAAGAACAGAGTGGAAGATCCTGGTAAAGTGTGGGTGGGGCTTTTTGCTAATTTACAAAAAGGCTGATATACTCATCCCATAAACAAAATGTATACCAGAGTATTACACAGCCTTTGTTTGGGCCGTGGCACAGGGTTCTTTCCAATAAAACAAAGCTTATACTCAAAATGCTAGAAGTAGCTCAGCAAGCAAATACCTTGATGGCCTTATTCTCTGGAGATCTAGACCTATTTATCGTTTCTAGGTGTACTTAGCAAGGGAAAACTCAGGTGACAGGGGATTAGCTAAACTGAATATCTCTGTACCATTTTTTCTAACCAATTACATTGAATTGCTAATTGAGTCTTGCCAAGAGCCCCAGGCAACTAGGCAATGTTTTATTTTTTTTTAAGCTGAAATCAGTCATAGTTAATTAATCTTTTCTTCTTAAAAAGAAAACACATGGAAAAGCAAGACAGAGTAGCTTAGCATCTTGATCTTAATGGAATTTATCATTAGTCAACAAAATATGCCAATGTTTACAGTTATTTGTGGAGATGTTTTCTCTAGACCAAATATTTTTTTTTTACATTTTTTTCCACTTACATGTAAAAACAATTTTTAACATTCTTTTTTTTTTTTTTAAATTTTGAGTTCCAAATTCTGTCCCCTGGGAAGGCAAGAAATTTGATATAGACTATATATGTGCAGTCATGCAAAACATATTTCCATATTATCCATACTGTAAAAGAAAATACAGCCCCCACCCAAAAAAAAGAAAAAAAAATTTAAAAAGTATGCTTTGATCTGTATTCAGACTCTAACAGTTCTTTCTCTGGAGGTGGATAGCAGTTTTCATCATAAATCCTTTGGGATTGTCTTGGATCATTGTATTGTTGAAAGTAGTTAAGTTGTTCATAGTCGATCATCTTATAATATTGCTCTTACTGTGTACAATGTTCTTCTGGTTCTGCTCACTTCACTTTGCAATCAGTTCACATAAGTCTTTCCAGGTTTACCTAAAGACATCCTGCTCATCATTTCTTATAGCACAATAGTATTTCATTACAATCTTATATCACAACTTACTCAGCCATTCTCCAATTGATGGGCATCCCCTCAGTTTTCAATTATTTGCCACCACTAAAAGAGCTGCTATGAGCACTTTTGTATAAATAAGTCTTCTCCATTTTTTGACTTCTTTGGGATACTGACCTAGTAGTGGTATTGCTAGGTCAAAGGGTATTCACAGTTTGATAGTCCTTTGGGTATAGTTCCAAATTTCTCTCTAGAATGGTTGAATCAGTTCACAACTTTACCAGCAATACATTAGTCTCTTGATTTTCCCACATTCCCTCCAACATTTGTCATTTTCCTTTTCTGTTATATTAGCCAATCTGATAGGTGTGAGGTGGTACTTCACAGTTGTTTGAATTTGTATTTCTCTAATCAATTGCGATTTTGAGCATTTTTGTCACATGACTTTGGATAGCTTTGATTTCTTCTTCTGAAAACTGCCTGTTCACATCCTTTAACCATTTATCAATTGGGGAATGACTTGTATTCTTATAAATTTGACACTGTTCTCTATATATTTGAGAAATGAGGCTTTTGTCAGAGAAATATACTGTAAAAATTTCCCCCTAGTTTTCTGCTTTCATTTTAATCTTGGCTGCTTTGGTTTTGTTTGTACAAAACCTTTTTAGTTTAATGTTATCAAAAATTTCCATTTTACTTCCTATAATGCTCTCTACCTCTTGTTTTGCCATAAATTCTTCCCTTTTCCATAAACCTGACAGGTAAGGTATTCCATGCTCCCCTAATTTACTTATGATGTCCTTTTAAGTCTAAATCATGTATCTATTTTGAGCTTATGGTATATGGTGTGAAGTCTTAGAGCAAATATTTTTTCTGATTTTCTAAGGCTGTCTTGGTGTGACTGGGCAATTTCAAGATGACTTGTAAGGATTCTAGACTTTCAAGAAACAAAGGTGCAAAAGGCTGCTCTTTTCATAGGATAAACATCTAGTGTTATGAGGGTCCTGAGAGGCCATTTAGTTCAATTCTCTGATTTTACAGACAATTAAATTGAGACCCTTCTTAGTTAAGTGACTTTGCCAAGGTAATGCAGATAGCAAGTGCCAGAGGCAATATTGGAACCCAGAATATAGGACTTCAGAGCCAGCATATTTTCCATTCTACTACGTTTATATATCCTTAAGAGTGATAGGTGAAGTTGCAGTTAGGGCTTTTATAAGAACATAAAACCTATCTACTTTTGCAAGGCTAGCCAAGGATATATTTATTATGTTTGACCACTTTTACTATGGCCACATTCTTTGGAACTGGCCAGGGATCAACCATGAGGCTAAGTGGACAAGTCTCTTCAGAATCTCTTCCTCTTCTTGGCTTTTGCTCACATAAACAAAAGGCCACTGGGGACTCTAGACTAGAAGTTTGTTAATTGGACCAGAAATGAATTTCAGATCCTAAGAGGGTGGGAAAGGTAGAACTAACAATCCAGTGAGCTACAACTATAGCCCTTGTTACCATTCAGTTATCTGTATAACTCATGATAAGAGGCATTGTGGCATATTGGATAGAAGGCTGGCCTTGGAGTCAGGAAGATTCAGAAATTGTCTTTGCAGGGAGTTCCCCACACCAATATCACATATTCTGACTATACAGATGAAAAGAAGACATCTCAAAATATCTGGAACATAACACTATCTAAAAATACCTGACTGAAGGCAACTTAAATTTTCTAGTCCTTATACTTAAATTTATTAAATCTGAGCCCCTGTGAATTTCTAATTTAAACTATTATTACATTATTTACTTAACCATTTGTAACGCTTCACAAATCTTTCAATTTATAGAAAAAGCAAATGAGCCCTAGAGATTGTAACTTGCCCAGGGACATATAGACACAGATTTGGGATTTGATCCATGGCTTTCCAATCCCAAATTTGGTGTTCTTTCTATTTTAGCACACTGCTAATAAAACAAATACTTTTTTTTTATGAATTGGAAGAATTCTATTAAAGGTTTTTTTTTTTTGAGGGCGAGAAAGTACACTGTTGGTTAAAGTAAGTTTGGGGGAGGTGATGGTATAAGGTTTGTGGGCTTCTATTTGTAACCTGACCATTACCTCAGTGACCAAGTCTTTTAAGTTCTCCATCCATTAGTTTTCAGTGTAAAATAATATTTTAAAATAGTCATTTCATAGAAAATTTTAAGAGATAATTAAAAAATGCTTATGAAGTATACTGACTTTGATACGAAGGAGATCTAGGAGGGCATACACCATTACTACAGGGGCAGAGTAGATAAAGCATTGGTTTTGAAGTCAGAAAACCTGGGCTCCAAGTCTGACTCTTGTCAGTTGCCAGGCATGTGACACTGGCAAAGGTCTTTTACTTCTCAGGACTTCAGTTTCCTTATTTCTAAAAAAGGATAGTGAAAACTATTCTATCTTATAGGGCTGTTGTAAGTAAAAAATCCTTTTTAGAACGTGTCATCCACTTAGAGTCTAGTCACAAATTAAATATAAAATAAAAAAATAAAAATAAATAAAGGCTACTTGTTAGTAGTCAAGGCATATTTTTCCTCTACAACAAACAGTAGCAAATCCCTTAAAAATTAAAATGCTTTCTTAACCTTTTCTGAGGATACAATAGTCTTGCAAGAGTATATTGTATTAGAGATTGCAGTGAGCACTTGAAGGGTTTGGAAAGTAGTTTCAAAGATGTCTTGGACCTTTCCTTAAGTCATTATGTCAGCTTCCCTTACAAAATAATTATTCACATATGTGTCTTTCTCCCCATTAGATTATAAGCTCTTTGAGGGCAGAGTCTACATCATTTTGTAGGATCCCCAGGACCTAACACTGTGACTTGGTAACTGAGTTTCAAAGGGCTAGTATGATTTCTTCTCTTCCTTGTCAGAAATTTAACATTATAAAAATGTGTGAGGAAAGACTGTTTTTGGGGGCTTGTAGGAGAAAAATATTGCTTATCTAAAATAACAAATTGGACTATACAACTTTAAAAAATTATGATTCTTAGAATAGTCTATGCTTTTTTTCTGTCACCTTGCCACCATCGCTGCCAAAACAGGAGGACAGGGTGGCATATTATATTTTTATCTGCTTCATATGTCTTCTTGGCCAAAATAATTCACAGTATATTGTTCATTCTGGAGATGAGCCCCTATGTATTTAGGTTAGATGGGCCTTGGATAATGGGCATAATCTGTTGCTATGTCCATATTTGAAGACTTTCTAGCTTGGTAGAACATATCTGCCATTGCATGTTCTAGCTTCTTTTTTGGGATTTCAGGGTCTCCTTAGTACTATTATAAGACAATGGAGCATGAATTTTGGGATTCATGCTATCTATATAATTGTTGAAAATCTTTAATTCACCTTATATACATGACTTTAAAAATAATAATCACACAGGTCATGTGATTGGCAAGGTGGGGAAGAGTTATTTTCTTCTAATCTCTCCATCCTCAAACCTCAGAAAACAAAGGGGCACTAGGGGGTGCAGTGGATAGAGCACCAGCTCTGGAGTCAGGAGGACCTGAATTCAATTCTGCCCTCAGATGCATGATACTTACCAGCTGTGTGACCCTAGGCAAGTCCTCACCTAAAAACAAAAACCTCAGAAAACAAAAAAAAATGTGTCATATTTAGAGTCACTAAAGCTGAATAGATAAGAAGATAGAAAAACAATACAAGGTAAAACCTCATGCAATAACATGAAATAAATACTTAGAGCTCTCATTATCTCCACCGCTATATACTTTCCATACCAGGTATTGGTAGTAAAAACAATCTTGCATGCTTATATTTTAGGGTGTGGCATTGGCATCCCTATTCAGCCCTTTAATAGCAATAAAGTAGGCTTAGCATCTCTTATCCATAAAGTGCTGACAGACACTAATTTTACATAGTGATGAGAATGAAAAGGCAGACCAACTGGACAGGGAGGAGTGGAAGATGCAAGAAACACAAATGACAATGTAGAAGACATTGCATACTCAACTAGAGGGGAATGAATTTTCATGCCTGAGGGAAAAATGAGAGGAAAATAAGCTGGAACCAGTCCTTACCCTCTAGAGCAGACCAGCACAATTTGGCAGTAGGTAAGGGCCAAAATTAAAATAGGCTTCTTCAGGCTGCTGATAGGGTTTTTAGCAGCTCACTTTCCAAGTAAAGGTATAATTAATGATTAAACTATTTTGCAAATAAACCACATTAAAATGGAAATTTCAATTAATATCAATTAATTATACTTATTACTTAAGATTTTTATTCATCATGAAATCACATTAATGTTAAAAATATTTTGCTAAGCAATATAATTTTTAATGTATTTTTCAGGTTTTCTTACTGTTTACATTTAGATAATGGAACGTATTACATTTCTTGTCAGCGATCAGTTTATTGTACTTCGGAATCATTTTAGAAATCTGAAAACTAACCTTAGTAGTCACCTAATTTTTTGAGTTTATTTTCTTGAAAACCTTTTGTTCCTCATTGAGATTTTTCAACAATTTGGATGCTTTTATTTGTTTTTCATTGGTGTCCAATTTGCTTAAGACAGGATGCTTTTAATCGAAATGGTGACGAAGACTGTATTCCTTTGCAATGGCTATTACTTCTTGGCAAACAAGGCATGATATTTTATCTCTCATGCAAGTAAATAAGTATCTATTTGTCCACTCTGGATTAAACACTCTATGTACTGATTCGGTCTTCTGTTTCTTTTTATCTTGTAATTTAAAAAGTCATCCCCAAAACTTTAATGTTAGAACCAAAAAATCTCCACAGCAGCTGCTCACATACAAATAAATACTGAGCTGAGTGTCTGACCTTAAAGAAACACCAGACGCTCGTGTAACTTGGAGGGCAGCTGCACAGCAAGGGAGAGGAAGAAGTCCTCACATTGTTGCTTCTCATTGCATAGCAGGCATCAGCTGCAACTTTGTCCCTGTTCAATGCCAGTAATGACCAAAAACACAGCAAAAGGATATGATTCTCTCTCCTCTCAAACTAAAGACAGACTGACAATGGTTGGTTGCCCTGGGACCCATGACAAATAGGAGAGAGTACATGGTGGCAACCCACCCACCAATTTACACAATGGGCACAATAGTGACTAGTGGAAGGTGGGTTAAGCAGGGCATGGACAAAGCACTCCCAAAATCCTTTGTCAGGCTGCAAGTGGCAGGCCTGCTTTAGAGTCTACTCTGAGTGGGGATCCTGGTTATGTCCTTACATCTCCCAATGAGAGAAGGCTGAGGATACCCAACTTGGTGGGAATTCATAAAGCAGTAAAAGAGGGTAAAGACTAAAGAATAAGGAGAGAAATCAGAGAAAAGTTATTAGGAATACAAGAGGAAAGCTGGTTCTCAAAAATATGAAACAATAAAAAAGCTCATAAAGACTGAAGGAAGAATGAATAAAAATTGAGGGAGGCCAGAATAAATCGAACAATTAGTTTACTATGAAGGAAAATGCACCAAACTCCTCAATTAAAGATAAAATCCTATAGAATTACAAAAGCTCTTGAAACAATCACAAGAAATTCAAGAATGGTTTAAATTAGAATTAAAAATCTTAAGAGAAGACATTAGGTATGTATTTAATTTGAAAATCAGATATTTCAATGTGGAATTAATTTTTAAAAAAAGTATAGAATGAGAAAATATGGTATGGAACATATACAAAGAAATAGATAATCTGATGGACAGAATATCAGTTTTAGAACACAAAAATATAGAGGGGAAAAAGGCTAAAGAGAAATAAAAAATGACAATTTAAAAATAATGCCTAAATTATACACAAACCAAAGAAACTGACCTTTGAAGACAGGATGTACAAAAATAACTTAAGGAAAATAAGTTTCATGGAAAAAAATGTGAACATTCAAAAAATCTTGACTAATATACTATAGGAAACAATATAAGAAAACTTTTTGGAACTCAAATACAGACAAAACAGAGATTGTTTGAATCTACAAGTTGTTGCTAGAGGGAAAAATTGAAACTTTATGGCATGTAGTGGATTAAGTCCATAATTTCAATGACAGAAAAATAAATTTTGCAAGTATCCATAGAAAAGATCTCCACAAATGGAGGAATAGCCATTCAAATAAGTCAGGACTACTTCATAGTCACAAGGAACAGAAAATGATAATGGAGTAGTCCCTTCAAAGTAATTCAAAATAACATATATTGCGAAGCTGAGCCTAATTATCAATGGGGAAAAAAAAGAGAGTTTTGATAAAAGAATGGCTCCTGAGGACTTTTTGAAAAAACTCGCCAACACTACCACCTTGACAACAACAACAAAGTGGGTGTGGGAGATTATTAGATTTTCAAGTATCTTACAAAATAGACTTAAAAGCTAAATAAACATAATTACCAATGATTGGTTAGGTAATGAAATAAAATATCCAATGTTTATAGGATATTATTATTATTTTTAAAAAATTAATTATAAAAAAAAGAGGGATCAAACAACAAAAGGTTCGAAGGACCTAAGTGTTTTAGGAGAACTTCAAGAACTGGAAGATGGAAAACAGGACAAACTAAATCATTGACCAAATTTCACACACCTGTAAAAGTGGGATCTTCTGTTGCAGGGACACTGGATTAGAACATTGCCTGAATGGAAAGAGGAGCAGTTAGAGGCAGAGGGAAACTAGAGATGTTCCCCACCACAATCCACAGGAGAACAGAGAAGAGATAGTCATATCTTTAATTACTTAATGAATAAGGGATACAGATAATGAATAAGAGATAAGGCCAAAATCATGAGTGGAGGGATTGGGATGGTGGAAGTAAAAGACAGGGGAATTGTCCTGGAAGGGAAAAAGAATAGGTAATAGTAAAGGATGTTCTTATGGTGGGAGGAGTATATGTGTGTGGTAAGAGGTATGCATCTTATAATGGATTTTTTTTCTGAGAATTTGTACATTGGGAAATCACCTAGGAAAGAACTGTAATTCCAAGGATTAAATCCCACAAGAGAAGAGACCTGAGTTTCCCAGGACATGCAGCCAGCACATAGGAGGAGCACAGAACCAGAAATGGGATAACCCAGCTTTTACAGTGGTGAGTGAACATAAGACCAGAGTATAGAATAGGGATCACTGGGTATGGGAGGAGGAAAGGGTGTATTTTAAAAAATGAACATAATGTATAACTAAAACAAATCTATTTTTTAAAAATTTTAAAAATAAATCATACAAAATATTGAATTTATTGACATTACATATTCAATACATCAAAATGGCCAATAAGCCTTCTCTAGTGTAATAGTAACCTTTAACAGTAAAAGATAGAATTAAAGTACCTATGTGATGGTTCAATCTATGAACTCTGGTCTGCATTCTTTGTTTTGTTTATTTAACTCTCCACATTGAGTTCAGATCCTGCTTAGAGTATGGAAATCTGAATTTTTATCTACCCTTTTGGTTAAATTACCTATATTAAATGCACCTTGATAAGGCATGCACCAGTTTGATCTCTCTTTAGTAAAGTTTTCTGTTTTGATTTGCCTATTGACATAACTTTGACCTACTTTTTGTACTTTGGCTTTTATCTGCCTTGTCTCAGATAGGTTACCAATACTGCTTTTTTTTTTTCCTGGTGCAAGTCCTTATATCTTTTGCAGATCAGAAAAGGACATGCTTGCCTAAATCCCTGTCTTTGTGTGATATATCCCTCCATCCTTACATTTTCAGGAAAGTATGAAAGAATAGAGTCATTGGCAAAGTCATTACCTATCTTGCATCAAGAGAGGACTGTCAAGCAATCACATATGACCACCCTCTAGCTGCACTTGGCCCATCTAATTAGCAAAAATGACCAGTTGGCAACTGAGAATTATCCTCTCTAGGGTAGGATCATATCCCCACGGGCAGAAAACTAGTAGCTTTGAGGCCAAGTGGAGACAAGCCAAGTCCCTTTAGTCATCAAAATGAGCGCAGTAGAATTCTTCTGGTCAGCCAACTGAGCCAAAATGATTCTTGTTGTCTTCCAACTGGCAGAATGTTCAACATTTTGGTCAATGTCATATCTTGTAGAGAATAGTACCTCCCAATGGACCATTTGGAACAATTTTGTATAAGAACTCTAACATATTTTTGATAAATTGTCTATAAGAAGAGAATTCCAATTAGTAAATTCATTAGCTGTGACAAGGGACAAGGGTAGGTCCTGTAATAGAACATTTTCTTCTCAGTCTTAGCCTAGGAGTTCTCAAGAAATCCACTAATCTTTCTTGACAAGTTCTTAGAATCATTGAGGGAAGCTACTCAAGATAAATAGATCCATGTAGAAAGCTAACTAAAACTATGTTAATATTTATTCAGTAGTATACCAAATATCAAGATTCAGGTTAATTGCCAACCACAGCCACTCACTCTTCTTTTCTTCTCACAATGGACCTTGATAAATTCATTCAATCTATGGGGGAGTACAAACTCATATTTTCTAATCTAAATGTGCCTGATATCTTGCTAAGGGGTTCTATTTGTACTGTGACCTACCAGGGCTTTTCATCATCAGAGATCCTACTAAGAGACTAGGAAATCCAGAATGGTAATAAAAAAAAAATCCATAATAAGTAAAATTTTCCCTTGGGCTTATCAACCAGGAGGACACAATCTCAGAATTTCTAGAGAATACTAAACTCCTCACACTTGATTTAGCACAGTCCTTGTTACTTTCTATGGTACTGGAAATAAAGTGGTCAGCCAAGTACAAACTATCAATTGATGCTTAAAGAAATTCAATTTGTGGTCAACCACTACTATTTTCCATGCCATAGACTGAGTGCATAAGTTTAATTAGTTATACCTCCCAAACACCAAAGAGATATTCTAGCAGAAAAAGATGTCATTTAAGTTATCTCTAGCAGCAGCAGCAGCAACAACAACACCAGCATAGATGTACCTTATTGAGATGGCAGCAGGCGTGGGAATGTAAACTTTTTTTCTGGCTTAAAAAGATATTTTCAATAGTATAAAGTTAAAAAAAACCCAATAACAAAGTGTTGGTTAACTACCACAACAAGACTGTACTATACTATAGGTAGTTTACAGATTTTTGCCTTCTCATTCCTAATATTATTATCATAACTTTCCCAGGAAAACTTAGGTTCCACTAAGTATTTAGAATTTTCTTTTTGATTTGCATAGGAGTGAAAAGAACACTGGACATTTTAGAAAACATGAATTCAGATACCAACTCTGTCCTTCACTAGTGACTATGGGCATGTACTTTCTAAGCTTCAGTGTACCCCTCTATAAAATAAGGATCATAATAATTCCAGTACCTCTCTCGACGGTTCTTGTGAAGAAGGCCTTTCAAAAACTATGAAGTATTATATTAATGTGAGTTGTTATTTTCTACTCCTTTGGTTGTTTTGTCTTTGACAAATACTCCCTGTTATTACCTCTTGACTACTTCAAAGACTGTGATTTGCCCTTCCCTTCTTGGTTAAATTGCTTGCTCTAGTTTCTTTGATTACATGACTTTTTCCTACGTCAAAGACTCTGGCTTTGACTGGCATTTCCTTGCATAAGTAAATTGGCATCATTGATTTTTCTCTCACTCTGAGTTATACCACCATCCAAATTATTTAAACACGCTAGGCTTTCCAGTTCCACTCTGGACAGCATAGCCATCATTCAGAAAAGAAATTCAAGTTTCTCCAATCACTAAGGAAATCTTTTGTTTAGGATCTAGAGGCAACTAGATGGTACAGTGGATAAGAGTTCTGGGCCTCAATTCAGAAAGCCTAGAGTTGAAATCCAGCCTCAGACACTTACTATCTCTATGACTCTGAACAAGCCATTTAACCTCTGTCTGCTTCAAGTACCTGGACTATAAAATGAAATAACAATGACATTTACCTCACAGAGTTGTTGTGAGGATTAAATAAGTTATTTGTAAAGCATTCCTCACAATGTTTGGCACATGGTTGTTTCCTTCCTTCTAAATTATACTAAATTCCTAAATTATAACCATGTAATTGCCTGAACTCTACTGTTAGAACCAGGGGATGTTGTGGACACAGCAGGGAATTTTCAGAAAAGAGAATTCTAAAAGAAAATTCTCTAAATAATAGGTGAATTACCTTGACTTCAATTCCAGAGAAAATTCTAGAAAGGATCATTAAAACAATTCATTGATAAGCATCTAGAAAGGGAAGAAGTGATTAGGAGAATCAGTATGGCTTCATCAAGAATACATCATGCCAAATTAATCTCATTTCCTTTTGTGTGAGTAGGGCCCCAGTAACAGATTGAATCTCTTTGAAGATCAACCTCACTAAATATGGAGAGGTGCATGGCCCCTTGGTGATGAATATTTTTGGCTTTGGCAACACATGAAATAAAGAAAAGTAAAAAAAAAAATCACCCTTAAGCTTGTGGGCCCCTTTCTACTTCCTCAGTGACAGAGGAAGAGTGACAGGAGAGGGCAGAAAGGGTGTTAAGAATCGCACTACTTTCAGGCCATGAACTAGCTTTTATTTGACCACTAGTTCTCAAAATGTAAGATCCTTGTCCAGTGACCAACAACTGAACATATCATTGGAGCATCTGAATCATATCCACCTTCACATTGTTCTAAATGAAACCCAAAGAGAGCTCACAGGTATTCTTTACAAAGGCAAAGAAATAAATTTGCAGAGTGTGTTTTGTACTACACCCAAAGGCAACAAGAAACACAATTTCATGGTACATATGGTCATTGTATTTTACATGTACTAATGATATATATTTGCAAAAAAGACTATCATGAAAATAATTACATCTTTTGTACCATTGATTGCTGAGAATGAAGTGGTATAGAACATCTGTGAAGAAATAGGACATTCCAAATTTAATTAACATATATTTTGATACCTGGTGGCTTCAGTGAAAAGGTGGGAAAAGATGAGCCTAGGAATTTTTGGAAATATTTGGAAAAACATAGTTCAGGGGGAATGAATGCTTTGTATATTACACAGAAACCTCATGCTTCTAAATCATGAATACTTTCTTCCAGAAAAGATCTGTGGTGGCACTGGACATAATGAACACCAAAACACCATAAAGGACAAAAAATGTTATATATTAACCAATGCGAAAAGACTTGTTATTGATGTGGGAGTAATCCTTGAGTCAGCTATCTATGTAGTCAGTCCATTAACTCATCAGAATTAGCAAAAAACAAGCAGTATAACAAGTATAACAAAGAGAAACAGCTATGTAGTACTTAGATTATTTAAATAAGTGATTAAAAATAAAAGTGGTGGATGGACAATAGAAATGACATGTTGCTGATGTAATAATTTTATCCAGAAGTTTAACCAATATAAATTAATGCCACAAAGAAATCTCCCAAATCTAGAAAGCACCTTAGTCAGCAAACATCTGACTTACTTGACAAATGAAGAGAGATGACTGCCAAAGGCAACACTAGGCTAAAATGTAAACTCATTTGTAAAATATTATGAAGAAGCATGATGGATGATTATGAACAGTATCATCTCATTAAGCAGACAGAAGCAATGGAGAGTAAAACCAGTCTAAAGAAACCATGGCAAAATATCCAACTAACCAAAATTATCCCCAGGAAATTCAAGGGTAAAATTGGAAGGAGGACTACAAACCGAAGAAAAATGGATAAGATTTGCAAAGATTATGAAAACTCTTTTCTCCATCAAAGAAAGTGGAACAATGACAGCTGGACTCTAACATCATAGACCCAGATGTTCATAAGAGTATGTAGAAATGGACCAAAGAAATGAAAGATGTGAAAAACAGCCAGACTGGTCTAAGATGCCACTGTATATGAGGCATCTGAAATAGAAGATACCAAAGGTGTGGAAAAAAAAATCTTGGATCTTATTAATATCAAAAAAGGTAATTGTAAGAACATCAAATAACCACTGACTTTTTGGGTTATAATCCCACATATGTAAAATCTTGAGAGTCATGAATCATGGGCATCCTTGATAAGGACAGTAACAGGTAATAAGTAGGCTTTCCAAAATGATATTCAACAATGGGCCACGCTTTGCCACTGCAAAATTAATTGAAAGATGTAGAGAATATGATCTGATTGTGCTTATTTGTTTGTGGAAAGGTGAGTTGAAACCCACCCTTCTGATGATAGCCAATTGTACAGCTTGTGTCTCTAACACAACTACAATTCCCCTAATCCTTTGTCACTATTTTACTATGCCTTTCCTTCCATTTCAGAAACTTCCTACAGGTGTTCTTCAGGAGAAGTTATAACCTAATTTCTACCTGGGCACCCACAGCAGCAGCTTCAGAGGTACCATTGTGATTGACACTGCATTCCCCCATTCCCCCACCTTGTATGACAGTTCTGGCTACTCCCTTTTCATTTTGAGTGTGGCAGAATAAGAAGGGATGGATGGATTTTGATCAGCATTTATAGCCCTTATTACATTATATTTCTTCCCAAACTTCCTTATTACTGTCAAAGATACCAATATCTTTCTAGTCATATAGGTCCACAGCGTCTATGTCATCTTCTACTCCTCACTCTTTTCATTGACGTATCTAATTAGTTGTCTTTTCCACCTCTATATGTTTTACATTTATCTCCCTCTTTTTTTTTTCATGCAGCCACCAGCCTATCCCAGCCTTTGATTTGGACTTTTCCAGTAGCCTCCTAAAGGGCCTTCTTGCCTCAGTTCTCTCCCCTCTCCAATCCATCCTTTAATAGCTGCCAAATTGGTTTTCCTTAGGAGTTGGTCTGACCTAAGGATCTTATGAGACTCAAAAAAGACAATGGATGTAGAGCACTTTACCAACCTTAAAGTGCTATATAAATGACAGTAATTATTGCAGTCACCTAAAGTCACAGGTCTTCAGTCTGGTAATGATTTAATTTCCTGAGCTTTCTACTATACTCTTGCTGAGCTCACATAATGTTTATAGAGAGGAGAGGGCTAGTGAATATTTAACAACTGACTCTTAAGGAAAAATATGTATATACACACTTCTAAGTTTAATCTACATTATCGACACTTTCTTAAGCCTAGAAATCAACAAAACAATACACTGATATGTAGTAATCCCCAGCTTTTGCTGTAAAAATGCTCACCCTCAAAATTTGACAATTGGCTCTTACCAGCTGTTTAAAGGTCAGTCAAGTAAACCCATGGTGTGGCTGTGTCCCTCCCCTATTCAGTAAACCCCAGTAGTTTCCTAATGATCCTGTTGATAAATATTGTTTTAACTTTTACCTCAATCTTCTTAATTTTCTTTTTATTTTACAATGCACTATTTTTGGTGTAAGTTTATTAGTAAAGTAGCACATGTGTATAATTTATAAAAAAAGTAAATATATACACACTGGGATAGTATATTCAGTTTTTTAATGGATGGAGGACTTAAAGAAATTTGGGCTGCAACAATAGAGACAAAATTGTACAAATCTAATTTGTGGAGGCTAAAAATCTGGGAACAATAAAAGAATTAGGATTTAAAAAAAAGAGCTGAGCATAGGCTGTTAAAAAAAAATCTTGAAAGTTCTTACTTATCCCTCTCTCATAACAACCACAACCATAACAACAACAACAAATGTCCCTTGGAAGACTATATCCATAACAAACTGGTTTAAAGAAAGGGATTAAAATCAATCATTCAATCAACAAGCATTGTTGGAGTGGGCCAGATATTAAAACAGTGACAGTGAAGATTTGTTGTTGTTCAGTCTTATCTGATGCTTTGTGACCCTGCGGACGATAGCACACCAGTACTATCCATGAGGCTTTCTTGGCGAAGATACTAAAGTGGTTTGCCATTTCCATCTCTGGTGGATTAAGGCAAACAGAGCTCAAGTGATTTGCCCAGGGTCACACAGCTAGTAAGTGTCAGAGGCCAAATTTGAACTCAGGTCTTTCTGACTTCAGGCCCAGCACTCTAGCCACTGAGCAACCTATCTGCCTCTTAACTGAACCACCTAACTGCCTCCTGTGGAGGGCACAAAGAGCAATAAGATGTAGTCTTTGTCCTCAAATGGTTTATAATGTTCCAGGGAGATAAAATTTAAAATGTAAGCTCCTTGAGAGAAAAGATGTTCCCTTATTTCATAGTATTTAATGTGTTCAATTAAATGGAAATAAAAATATACATATAACAATACAAAGTCATTATTATTCAGTTGTGTCTACTTCATGACCCTGTGGACCATAGCATCAATACTGTCTATGAGATTTTCTTGGCAATGTTACTGGAGTGATTTGCCATTTTTTTTCCTCCAGTGGATTAAAGCAAACAGAGGTAAAGTGATTTACCCAGGATCACACAGCTAGCATTGTCTGAGGCCGGATTTGAACTCAGGTCTCCCTGACTCCAGACCCAGTGCTCTATCCATACAACTATCTAGCTGCCTAATATAAGATTACATTAATTCAATACTGAAAAGTTATATAGACAATTATTACTTCAGGGATTCAGAAAAAGGGAGTGATCACTGTGGACTCAGATAATCAGGAAAGACTTCTTTGAATAGTGGGTCTGAAGTTGGGTTTTGTTCCTGACCATAGAGTTAATCTAAATTATCACAGTCATGGATGTAGCACAGGTTCTAGGTCTGGGAGTTCTAGGTGGGTTATAGGATGGGAAGGATGTTTGGGTAGAGCTGCTGAGGAAACAGTGGTGGCAATTTTGTATATAGCTCTACCATCTATGCTGATAACATTTCTTTCTTGGTCTTCAGCCAAACAGGAGGTGGGGGGGAGTAGATGATGAGAGGTGATTCATCCTTCTTAATTTGAGTGACTAGATGAATGAAAGCATAGCCCAAGGAAATGCATTCCCCTTCGTACACCAGAAGGCCCATAGTGATTGAGCTCCTTTACCCTATACACAGGAGGAAGGATGTGGCCTAACATGTTCTGCACCATCAGAGATAGTAGAAGGAAAAAGAGGGGCAAGTATAGATTAGAAACTCAAGTTCCCCATTTCACTAGGCAGAACTGTAAATTTGTATATGGTAATATTAATCTTCTTGACTAGTGAACTGTTGCACTCTTGGTTTTAATTGGCCCCCAGGACAATAAAAAGACAAACTTTACTAATTTTCATACCAATAATAATAATGCTAATTAAATATTTTGCATTTCTGAAGCATTCTACATCATCTATTAATAAACATTAACAGATGAGAGAATCACTCTATGTAGTAATTGTTTTAATATGCAGCTGCTTTGATCTGTGGGTCCTGAATAGACTGCTGAGGTTACCTTGGAGACTCACAGATTTAAGCAATGGGTGGTCTGGAGCTGGGCTGATTCTAGAGGTAGACCAGCAACATACAGGGAAATGGGTATTGAGGGGTATTAAAAATCACTTTTTGCAAATGTACATATTTTGAATGCCAGGAAATTTTGGCATCTGTGGTGCCTAAGTATTAGATCTGAGATAAGTCAAATTAGGTGTCTTGTGTACAGTGGTGTCAGATGTTCCAGTGGAGAATAACACACAGAGAAGTGACAATTTTCAGAAATTTTCACAGATCCCTTATTCTACCCCTAACCTCCATTCCTCTCTTTGTTCACAATAAATTCCTCCTGCCTTATCTATTGGATGATAAGGCAGAGTTGACCAGAGAGATTTATTTGAAAGGAGTGAACAGAGAGAGTCAGTTGGAAGGTTTGAAAGACAAACTTGTCATATTTCATAATTTTGCCTGGAGCTCAGCCATCTCCTTCAGTCATGCTCTGGCCACCTGGTGGCTGGGAGAAGGATTCCCAAAGTCAACATAGCAAAACTCATGAAAAGGAGTGTATTCATGGTTTCTGACAGTTTTAGAATTGTAAGGACCTGTAGGGCATCTAACATAAGTTAAAAATCTATATTTCCGGTGATTCTGTCTTTTTTTTTTCATACTTTTCTTTCCTTGAAAGCACAATGTCTATTGAGAGCTTTACTATTCAAAACACTGCTTTTGATGTGTCTCTAATGTACAGGGAGCACTCCTTTGGACAAAAAAATCCAACAATGGGTAGTCTTTGCTAAAGGCTGTGTTTTTAGAAAATCAAGAAGAAACATTTAAAATAAATCAGACATTTTATGCTATACCTCCTCCCCTCAAAGATCGTTTGAATTTTATCTCCCTTCTTTTGTTCTTTTGTTTAGTCCAATCAGTTGCGTGCTAAAACATGGTCCAAGATTTAGAGTGAGAAGGGACCTCAGAGACCATCTAGAGAGACCAACCATTTCATTTTTACAGATGAAGAAACTGAAGGTCAGATAAGTTAAGTGCTTTGCCCAAGGCTACAGAGTGTCAGTGATAGAATTTGAATGCAGGTCTTCTTCCTATATATTATACTACAATCCCTCTAACAGGGGCAGAGAATACTTTCAGATCTCCTCTCATTTCTCCCATCCCACATTTTTAGGTTCTTAAATTGAGGTGCCAGATAGTCGTGGGGGAGTAGGAAAATGCAAAACAATGAAGGGGAAATCTATTTAGCCAGATCCCTCCTCTGTTCCCTCAGGTCCACTAGCCAATCAGTTGTGGAAAAGACGACTGCCTTTCCTTGATACCTCTTTAACATATACCCTAGGGCCTTACTTTAGTTTGGTAACCGGGGCTACCATTCCACTCTTCCACTTCAAGAATGTGGTTGGTCTCTTAGGAAAATTTATGGTAATTAGGCAATGAAAAGGGTCAACTAGAGTAATAGCTTTCAGAGATTGCCCTAGAGAAGCTTGGAGAGAAGGTTTAGAGAAGCATAGAGAAGACCTTAGGCCTTTAGTCTGGCTAAAGCCATTTTCATTTCCTAGGTGTTCACTATTATCTTGTCACATTTTGTTTTTCCACTCCTGGGCACTCAGTGTTCACTTTTAAATGAGCCTCCATAGCTTTTCACGTGATGTCATGCAGGAACTTTCATTTACTCTTTCCCACCATGTGGCAATACACCTGAATGAATCCTCAAATATGGGCATAGTAGATGAAGCATGGACTTCCACCACATCGCAACGTCATTACCATGTCAGTCAAATGTGCCAATGCAAAGGTTTGGATCCCTGAGGATTTTCCTTTAAAAGGACTTCAGCACAATATTTGATGGGACACTCAGGTGCCCAGAGTTTAGAAGAATCAGGGCTATCGTTCTTGCTAGAATGGTTGATTTGATGAGTATTGCTACCAAATGTTCTCCAGGTAGGAGGTTTGTTATATCATGCTAACTACATGAGATTTGAAAGAGGACAAACCCAACCATTTGACACAAACCTCACGATGAAATTATTGGACCCTGAGCCATCCAGTTAGGCATTAAATATGTATGACTGCGTTAAAATAACACAGAGCAATACACTCACACCTTGTATCAATTTCCTGTGACTAATATTTGCATCATTACAGAACTTAAGTCCTAACAGTATCTGAGTTACATGTCTTCCTTAATGTTGCACTCAATGATTTTTAAAAAGTTACATCATACTTTGTCATCACCCAAATCCTCATCAATTCTCAGCTTCCATGGCACATGCCTGTTTGCATAAGCATACACAGAGTAGATTAAGGAACCGATCTTTGTCCTTTAATAGCGCTTCGTATTTAAAATGAAGTTAGGGACTAAGGCCTAGAGTGGGAAGACCAGGCCATCCTACCACTGTTTGGATTTATTGCACCATTCCAAGCCCTATTTCATGTCCTGCTGCTGGAGTCTGTCTCCTTTCAGGCAAGGTTTAGCTCAAGTAATGCAAAGTGCTTTGTCATCCATGATATATGCTAAAATCACAGGTGGGGAGGTGTGAAAAAGTTCTATTCTTGCAGTCTTTATGATGTAAATGATTCACTCCACAAAACCACTTTATTTTATGTAAAATTAAAAATTCATAACCTGAGAAATCCTTAAGGACTTTGTGGCAGAAAACCAGCCGCTATTTGTCCAAGTGTGTCTCCTCAATTCTGTCTGTACTTTTATAGACAAACAGGGGGTAGAAAGAAAAACAACCAACCCTTTAAAAAATTCTTTGACCCTGCTTTTTGCCATCTGAATGGTCAT
The DNA here is from genome assembly GCF_900497805.2 of Vombatus ursinus. Classification (NCBI taxonomy): domain Eukaryota; kingdom Metazoa; phylum Chordata; class Mammalia; order Diprotodontia; family Vombatidae; genus Vombatus; species Vombatus ursinus. Next base: position 4,796,067 of record NW_020954590.1, read on the forward strand.
GGTTGAGTGGAAAATCAATGAAGTACTGTGAGAATTGCAGCTCACTGTTGCAGACAAGCCACACAAAAATCCAACTTTTCACATGAGATGAAGATTGCCTTTGGTTCATTTACTCTCTTAAGACACATTAAAATCAAATCTATCACCCCATTTGGCCATCTGTCAATTCTCACTGCACAGTAAACGGGACGACTTTGTTCCTTGATCACCAGAATGGGAGGATGTTTTGTTGCTGTAATAAATGGTTTTAGGCCGAAGAGACAAAAATAAATCAATGCAATTTATAAAGTTGGGGTGAAAATGTTAGATGCAGTTTTAGAAACTACAGAGAATTATGTATGGATGAGTTGCAATAAATAAAGCACAGCTTTAGCAGTTTAGGAAAATAAATAATGAAGATGAAAGAAATTAATGCATAGTCTTTTATTGGGAATCCCTTTTTCCTTTCACAGAATTCATACAAGAGTATTTTGCACATCAAAGGTGCGACTGCTTTGTAAATTTCATTTTAAATGTGAATACGCCAAACAACAGTCCCCAATTTTCCTTCTAAGGCATCCAGTGGTTTTGGACTAACAACCTGAAAATCCAGGTTCTGGCAGTATCCAGATAATTGTTCTGCTGTTTATTAACAATGCAATGCCTTTCAACAATAGCTTGTAGTTTCAGATGGAACATTGGGAGTCTAATGTGCTGACCCTGGGCTCTGTTAACTACAAGTGCCAGCCCTGCAGGTGCTGATTAAGGAAACTTGTGTGGCCAACATCTTCCCAGCTTTCCCAGCAACAGTGGCACCCGTGGGCCTTGTTAGTAGCCCCATGAAGTCTCTTATTATCACCACTCATGAACATCTAAATTCTGTTTCCTAGGGAGGCAGCATGGTGTAGCCAAAGGGGCCTTGGACTTGAAGTCAGAAGTTCTGACTCTCCCACTTAGTAGCTATGTGACCTTAGGTAAATTATTTAACCTCTTTGAGCATCAGTTTCTTCCTTTATAAAATTAGAATCAAAACTGTGTCATGTTGAGAGAATCACATGATAATATGAGTACTTTGTCAATATAGATGTATAAAAATCTAAGCTGTTATTTATTTAAAATATATTTATATTGGTTCTTTTATTTTTTATGTAATCAGATTTTCTGCCAGTATTCCCTTCCCTTTTCCTTCCCAGAGAGCCATCTCATATAACAAGTAATATTTTTAAAGAAATAAAAGAAAAGGAGGAAGAAGAGAAAAACAAGCTAAATTGATTTTTAAATAAATTTGCTGTCATTCTTAGTAGGCTCTCCTAATATCATTAGGTTTTTACTAAGTAGAATTTGAAAAAGGACATAAGAACTATGGTATAAGCAACTGATAATGAGCCAATCAGTCACAGCAGCCTTCTGAAAAGAAAATTCTTTACAGATATCACAATATATCCATAAATATATCTATCTATATTAACTACTACTATTTTTGTCTAAAAGTTTAGGAATGACAGTTGCTGACACAGCATACTGGGAAAATGTTGGGTCTCAGATGTTTTCTTCAAAACAATGGTGGATTTTATTAATTAACATTAACACTAATTTAACTTATTTAAAAATCCTATAAAGTCCTCCTCTGATGCCTCATCATGACTGACAGGTGGCCTGAGTTGTCAAAGCTGTGTGCTAAGAACACAAGCTCTGTCTGGTCCTATCAACTTAGAAAGGCTTTGAGCATGGACACAGTATACTAAAATGTTTGTCTTTGTCCAAGGCTCAATTTAGCTAAGTTTAGAAAGATTTGCCACTGAGTTAATCATGTGTTGATGGCATTTTAGCCAAAATAATTCTACCAAGGAAATTCTACCAAGGAAATCTACCAAGTCATGGGTGGTGGTGGGAGGAGGCTGGACTTGAAGGGTTTAAGAAACACATTGATTTCATGGCTTCATAGATCATTGTAATAAGAAGGGACCATTGAAATCGTTTAGCCCAGGTCCTCTTAATCTTTTTTGTGCCATGGAGCCCTTTGGTAGTCAGCTAAAGCCTTTGGACATTGGCTTTCTTTTAGTCACAGCTAATGTTGCAATTTCTGTAAGAAGACACTCCCAGTCCCTCTTAATTTTAATGCCTTTCCTCTGATATGATTATGGCAGCTAATTGGCTAAATGGAGAGATAGTTATTGTTGTTGTTTGTTCTTCATTCTTAAGAAAACCAATGACATCAGGAGGGTGATGTGCTGACTTGCAAGTGAATTGGATTTAAATAAGGCAGAGCTATGCAAAATCATCAGCCTCACTATCCTCCAGAGTCATGGGAGTTCAGTGGCAAGACATAAGTCAAGAGGACTAGTGATAGTCCAGAATGCAGTGGGAGACTGCCTTTTTAAACTAAGGACTTTCCCAGGTCTCAGTTTGTCTGAGGCAATACCCATTCAGATATCAAAAGCTAGGTAAGAATTGAGACAAAAGATGGCCTAGTTTGTTTTCCCAAAAGAATCAATCTGGGAGGGGAAGACCCTCAGAGTTTCTGTACAGAACAGAAAACAATTGCCATTTGCACTCAAAACCCAAACAATGAACAAGTGAGGCTTGGACTGGGACCTATTATTAGCTAATCAGTGAGAGCCAGAGTGATTTGGGTTTAAAGACACAGTCAAATAAGCTCTGTTTGAATCACAATGGGTTTTTTCAAAGCCTGCTTTTCCAGAGTTATATTTCAAGAAATCATAAATGAAACTACATGAGATAAGAGAGTTAAATGTCTCAGCTTTAAAAAAAAATAGAATAAATAGGAAAGAGAAAAAAAATATAGCCCCCAGTCCCAAGATACCTTGCAAATTATAAGTGATCAAAAATTGTATTCCTTTGTACAGAGCACCCACATGTAAGGGTATGATTCCCCATGTGGATAGGGGGAGAGAAAGAGGAAGAAGGAGGAGGAGGAGAAGACAAGGAGGAGGAAAGAAATAGCAGCACTGCCAACTCAAACTGGCCATTTGGGTCCCCAGCTACTACTCCTCACAGATTGTTGTTTGTCCTTCATTCTCAAAGAGGACCAATTGGCTCAGTGGATTGCGATCTGGCCCTGGAGACAGGAAGTCTTGAGTTTCCTCAGATACTTATCAGCTGTATGACCCTGGGCAATTCATTTAACCCTGTTTGGGTCCATTCTTTTCATCTGTAAAATGAGCTGGAGAAGGAAATGCAATGCACTCTAGTATGTTTGCCAGGAAAACCTCAAATAGGATCATGAAGAGTTGAATACAATTGAAAAATGACCAAATAACAATTGAAATGATTCTCAGTTTACCTTGTACATATTTTGTTTCACATAATTATTTTCATGTTGACTTCCCCATTAGACCCTGAGCTCCTTGAGGGCAGAGACTGTTTGTTTTCACTTTTTTTTTTTTGGTATGCCCAGTGCTTATCATAGTTCCTGGCACATAGTAGGTACTTAATAAATGTTGGGTCACACTGACTTGGCTTCCTCTCAGAACAATGTGTCTGAATGCATGAAATAAAACCATAGAATTACAAAGGAAAACAATTATAATACAGATATGGAAATATTAATTAAAAAACAAACTGGTAGACCTGAGGTTAAGAATCTCTGATCTAGTCTTACCTTTCCCCATATTTTACAGATTAAAAAAATTAATTTAGCCCTTGATAATTCCTACTTTGAAATATAATCTGAAATATTTTGCTGCCAAAATTCTTATAAATTCTCTATTATCATTAATTTCTTGGATTTTAAAAATTTATCTAATTATATAAAATATCTTCCTAATTTGATTGGTATATTGCTAAATATGTAAATGTTCATAAGATGATATATTAAGAATTAAAAAGGACTTTGGAGGGCATCTAGTCCAACCCCCTTGTGCTATAGATGAGGAAATTGAGGCCCAAAGAAGTTAAATAATTTGGTTAAGGTCACACAGCAGCCCAGCTGATATTTTAACCATCCTCTCATTCTGAATCCCACATTCTTTTCACTATATAGTATTGTAATAATTCTTTTGATATTGATGGGACTGAGCAATGAAGATTTTGCATTATGAATATATTTTGTATCTTGATATTTTTATTGAAGCTATTAATTGGGTTAATTTTTCTGTTAATTATTGATTTTTAATCAGTCAACTAGCATTTATTAAGCACCCAACAATAAGGTTGGAAGTCAGAGGGAGAGATGGAATGACAGAAGATTATGATCATTCAAAGGGATTTCAGAGTTCATGATCATGGATATGGAACACATAGACTTTCCTCTTTTTAAATTCAGTTTTATTTTATTTTTAGTTCTAAATTCTTCCCACCTCTTCCAACCCCATCCATGAAGAAAGCAAGAAAAACAAACCTGTTATAAATAAGTATAATCAAGTAAAACAAATGCATATATTAGCAGTGTTGAAGTCCCCTAATACAAAGGCAGGAGTTGAGAAGGGAAAAATTTTAAGCCAGGTATAGAACTCATTGAAGAAGAATGGGAGTGACCTGGAGATTTGTAGACAACAGACACCAGCATTTTGATTGGGGAGTAGATATGAACAACGCGAACCTCAAAGGAAGAGACGTAGCATAACTTGTTAAACTATTCCCCCAGTTGATGAGTATCTCTATAGTTTTCAATTCTTTGCAACCTCAAAAATAGTTGCAATAAATGTTTTTGAATATAGGAGTCATTTTCCTCTTTCTATATATCTCTGGAATATAGACCTAAAAGAAGTATTGCTGGGTCAAAGGGTATGTACAGTTTAATAGCTTTTTATGCATAGTTTGAATTTGCTCAAAATGGCTGGACCAGTTTATAGCTCCATTATTAATGTATTCATTTACTTATTTTCCCATGCCCCCTCTAGCATTTGTCATTTTTCTTTTTTGTTATATTATCCAATCTGGTTGGTATGAAGCGGTACTTAAGAGTTGTTTTAATATACATTTCTCTAATTATTAGCGATTTAGAGCATTCAAAAATATGATTATAGTTTGGATTTTTTTTTTCATATCTGCTTCATTTCCCTATGTATTTTAGAAATAAGACTTTCCTCAAAGAAACTTTCTACAAGAATTTTCCCCTTCAAATTCCTGCATCTCTTCTCATTTTAAGAGAATTGATTTTATTTATTCAAAAGTTTTTAAATTTTATATAATTGAAAATTTCCATTTTAGCTAACTGTGAATCTCTATATCTCTTGTTTATTCTTGAACTTTTCATCTGTCCACATATATTATAGCTAATTTTTTTCAGTGTTCCTCTAATTCAGTTATGATGTCACCCTTTGTGATATCTAAATCATGTTCTCATTTGGAGCTTGTCTTGGAATTTGGTATGAGATATTGGTCTATACCCAATTTCTGCCAGACTGCTTTACAGTTTTCCAAACATTTTTTTATCAACTAGTGAGTTCTTACCCCAGTAGCTGGTAGATTTGAGTTCATCAAATGCTAGGTTATGCTTCTGAATATTGTGTATCTAATCTCCTTCACTGATAATTTCTTTCTTCGTGACTATCAAATTATTTTGACTATTATAGCTTGTTCCTCCAAATGAATTTTGTTACTTTTTTTTTTCTAGTTCTATAAAGTAATCCATTGTTAGTTTGATTAGTATGGCACTAAGTAAGTAAATTAGTTTAGGTAATATTGCCATTTTTATTATATTGGTTAGTCCTACAAATGAGCAATTTTTCCCTTAATTATTTAGAATTGTCTTTATTTGTGTAAAGTGTGCAGTGTAATTGTGTTCATACAGTGTGTGTCTTGGCAGGTAGACTTCCAAATATTTTATACTGTCTGTAGTGATTTTAAATGGAATATAATAATAGTTTGAATTTATGTAGCACCTACTGTGTGCCCGACACTGTGCTAAGCGCTTTACAAATATCATCTCATTTGATATTCATAACAACTCTGTGAGGTAGGTACTATAATAATCCTCATTTTACAGTTGAAGAAACCAAGGCAGGCAGAGGTAGATGTCTTGCCCAAGGTCATAGAGCTAGTAAGTGTTTAGGGTCAGATTTGAAGTCAAATCTTCCTGGAGTCATCCAGGCCTAGTACTCTATTCCTAGTGCCACTTAACCACCTTTCTACCTCTTCCTGCTAGATTTGATGGGTAACATTCAGAAATTCTAATGATTTTTGTGGGTTTATTTTTTATCTGCAATTTTATTAAAGTTAATTTTTTAAATTAGATTTTTAGTTGATTTTCTTGGTTATTCTAAATAAGCTATCATGTTATCTGCAAAAAGTTTCTTCTTTCCCCATGTTTATCTTTTAGTTTATTTTTCTTGATTTATTACTATAGCTTACATTTCTAGCACTATATTGAATAGCAGTTGTTATAATGGACATCCCTCTTCTTATTGGAAAATCCTCTACCTAGTCTCTATTACAATTCATGCTGGCTCTTGGTTTTACACAGGTAGTACTTATCATTTCAAGGATAATTCAATTTATTCCTATGCTTCATAGTGTTTTCAACAAGAATGAGTATTGTTTCTTGTCAAAAGCTTTTTCTGAATGTTTTGATATTGCTGGCATTTTTTTTCTTCTATCTATATGGTTAATTATGTTTATAATTTTCCTAATATTGACCTAACCTTCCATTCCTGCTATAAATCCAGCCTAATAATAGTGTGTAATCTTAGTGATATTCTTCTATAGTCTCCTTGCTAATATTTTATTTATTCATTTATTTTGCATCAATATCAATTAGGGACATTGGATTATCATTTTCTTTCTCTGTTTTGACTCTGCCTAGTTTAAATATCAAGAATAAATTTGAGTCATAAAAGGAACTTGGTAGAACTTTTTTCTTTTACTACTTTCTCAACTGATTATTTTAAAGTAGAATTAAATATTCTTTAAATGTTTGGTAGATTTTGCTTGTAAATCCATTTCCACGAGTTTTTTCTTTGGGATTTCATTTATGATTCAGTTATTTTATTTTTTTACCTGAGATAAAGCTGTTCAAGTATTTTATTAACTGTTTGTTATCTGGGTAATTACTATTTTTGAAAATATTAATCCATCTCCTTTACATTGTGACTTTTATTAGTGCATAGTTGGGCAAAATAATTGTTTTTATTTCTTCTCCATTGGTTGTGAATTAACTTTTTAAATTTTTGATATTGGTAATTTGGTATTCTTCCTTCATTAAAAAAAAAAAAAAACAAGTTAGTTGACTTCCAGGGATGGAGCAAAGATGGCAGCAGAGAAGCAGCACAGTAACTGGCCTCTTCTAATATTCCCCTCCAAACAACTTTAAAATAACACCTCAAATCAAATTTTGGAGTGGCAGAGCCAACAAAAGTTCAGGGTGAGATATTCTTCTAGCCCAAGACAACTTAGAAGGGAGGAAGGAGAGATTGGGGTTGAGGATGGCCTAGAACCCACATGGATGTAACACCAGTGGTGGGAATTAGTGGTGACAACAACAGTAGCACCAGTTTTAGGAGCTCTCAAAACAGAGAAGGGAAGGGAATTGGACAACTGGTCAGAGAGAAATCATAGGAGCCCTATGTGCTAGTAATGGGTGTAGGGCCAGATGCTATTTGACAGCTCCATTGTTTATACACACTTCCTGGTCACAGTTCAAAGATAGAGAGGAACACTTTCAGTCATGAGGTAACAGGGGCCTGAGGAGCAGTATTACTTACTATACCAAGGGATCAGAGACTCTCCCTGGGAAGGAATCAGAACATAAACTAGGACAGCAGTGACCACACCTCTCTCTTAATCACACAGCTTGGAAGCATTGAAAACATCCAAATGCACAGACCTACCTCTGAAAACAGCAGTGCAAAGAAGTCTAAAGCTTGGAACAGTGCCTATCCTGCCCTGACTCCCCAATTCCAGGAACACAGCCCAAATTTAACATAGAGTTCAAAGTCAAGAAATATGATGGAAAAGGGAGAAAACCTCATCATATAAAGCTACTATGGTGACAGGGAAGATCAAGACAAGGACTCAGACAAAGACAATGATGTCAAAACAACTCCAGGCAAAGCCTCAAAGGAAAAAAAAATAGTGAATTAGACCAAGCCTAACAATAATTCTCAGAAGAGCTAAAAATGATTTTAAAAATCAAATAAGAGCAGTACATGAAAAATTGGGTAAAAATGAAGACAAGGGAATAAAATTATGAAGAGATAATAGCTTGGTATAAGAAGTTAAAAAAAACTGAAGAAAATAACATCTTAAAAAACAGCTCAGAGGAAAAAAAAAAGGTATGAAATTTCACTGATGAAAATAACTCCTTGAAAAAGCACAATTGTCCAAATGGGGGAAAATAGGTACAAAAGCTCACTGAATAAAATGATTTTTTAAAAATGAGAATTGGACAAGTAGAACTTAATGACTCCATGAAACATCAAGAAACAATAAAACAAAGATTAAAAAATGAAAAAGAAATTAGAATAAAATGGGAAATATTTCATCAGAAAATCAACAGACCTGAAAATAGATTGAGGAAAGCTAATTTAAGAATTATTGTACTACTTGAAAGCCAGGAAAAAAAAAAAGGCCTGGACATCATATTTCAAGAAATTATCAAGAAATACTACCCCAATATTCTAAAACTTGAGGGTAAAATATAAATAGAAAGAATCTACTGAAGAGAGATCACCACCTGAAAGAGATCCCCAAATTAAAATTCCCAGGAATATTATAGTCAAATGTGAGAGCTCCCAGGTCAAAGAGAAAATGCTTCTAGTGGACAGAAAGAAGCCATTCAAGTATTGTTGAGCCACAGTCAGGATCACACAAGATTTAATAGTTACCATGTTAAAGCAATGGAATATGATATTTTAGAAGGCAAAAGAGCTAGGATTACAATTAAGAATAATGTACCCAGCAAAACTGAGTATAGTCCTTTGAGGGAAAAAAATGGATATTTCATGAAATAGAGGATTTTTAGGCATTCCTGATGAAAAAAAAAACAGAACTGAAAATTTGACTTTCAAATACTAGACTCATAAGAAGCATAAATATGTATATGTGAAAGAGAATTCACAAAGGACTCAATAAGTTAAGCTGTGTACATTCCTATATGGGAAGATGACACGTTACTCCTATGAACTTTATCATTATTATGGCAGTTAGAAGGACTCTACATAAAAAGAAAGCATGTGAGTGAGTAGACTATGTTAAGATGATACAAAAAAAATGGATGGGTGAGAAAGAGGGATGAATTGGGAGAAGTGGGAAGAGAAAGGAAGAATGGGGAAACTTATCTCACATAAAAGAGGTGTGCAAGAAAAAGTTTTTGCTGTGGAGGAGAAAATGGTGGAAGGGTCTGGGGAAGCAGTTACTGAACCTCACTCTCATCTAAATTGGTTCAAAGAATAAATATATCTATATATCTATATCTATACCTATCTATGTATGTCTGTATCTATGTATCTATATATCTATCTCTCTATCCAGAGACACACACACACACACACACACACACACACACACACAATCAAGTGGGTATAGAAATCCATTTTACTTAACAGAGAAGCAGGAGGGGAAGAGGATAAGAAAAAGGAGTGGGTGATAAAAAGCTGATAAAGTAAGGTAGGGCTCAGAAGAAATGGACTTTAGAGGAAGGACAGAATAAAAAGTGAGAAGAATAAACAGGAGAAAATATGATGGAAGAAATTGTATACATAGTAACCATAATTGTGGATGTGAATGGGATGATTTCATCCATAAGAAAGAAGCACATAGGAGAATTGATTAGAAATTAGAATCCAATAATGCAGTTTACAAGAAGTACACCTGAAATAGAGACGCACAACATAAATAAGGAGCTAGAGCAAAATCGATTATACTTCAGTTGGGGTAAAAAAGGGAGGGGTAATAATCATGATTTCAGACAAAACAAAAAGAAAAATAGGCCTAAGTAAAAGAGATAAGCAGAGAAATCATATCTTGCTAACAAGCACCATAGACAATGAAGTAATGTCAATACCAAACACTTATGCACCAAATAAAAGAGTACCCAGTTTCTTAAAGGAGAAGTTAAATGAATTATGGGAAGAAATAGTCAATAAAACTATACTAATGTGAGACCTCAACTTTTGCTTCTCAGTGCTAGATAGATCTAACCACAAAATAAATAACGAAGTTAAGGATAGGAATAGAATTTTAGAAAAGTTAGTTATGATGGACCTCTGGAGAAAATTGAAAGAGAATAGAAAGCAGCTTACCTTTTTCTCATCTGTACATGACACTTTCACAAAAATTGACCATATATTAGGGCATAAAAACCTCAAAACCAAATCCAGAGAAGCAGAAATATTAAATGCATCTTTTTTAGATCATAATGAAATAAAAATTACATAAATGGCCATGGAAGTTCAGATTAAAAATTAATTGGATACTAAATAATAGAATCCTAAAGAATGAATGTCAACAAACAAATCAGAAATAATCAATAATTTCATTAAAGATAATGACAACAGAGACAACATACCAAAACTTTTGGAATGCAACCAAAACAGTACTTAGGGAAAAATGTATATATCTAAATGCATACATCAATAAAAGAGAGAAAAAGCAGATTAATGATTTGAGCATGCAACTAAAAACTAGAAAATGAAGAAATTAAAAATCCCCAACTAACTACCAAAATGGAAATCCTGAAAATCAAAAGAGAAATTAATAAAATTAAAATTTAAAAAACCCACTGAGCTAATAAACAAAACTAGGAGTTAGTTTTATTGGAATAAACCCCAATATGATAAATAAAACTGCTTAATTTGATGTCTAAAAAGAAAGAAGAAAACCAAATTACCAGTGTCAAATATGAAAAAGGTGAATGCAGCACTAATGAAGATGAAATTTAAGCAATTATCAGGAGTATTTTGCCAAATAATATGTCACTAAAGCTGACAATCTAAGTGAAATTGATGAATATTTACAAAAATATAAATTGCTCAGATTAATAGAAGAGGAAATAGAATATTTAAATAACTCTGTCAGGAAAAAAAATGAACAGGTCACAAATGAACACCCTAAGAAAAACTTTCCAGGACAAGATGGATTTATAAATAAATTCTACCAAACATTCAAGCAATAATTAATCCCAATACTATAATAACTATTCAAAAAATAGATAAAGAAGGTATCCTACCAAATTCTTATTATCACAATAATAAGTTTTTAATACCTAAACCAGAGAAAGTAAAAACAAAGAAAGAAAACTAAAGGCCAATTCCCCTAATGAATATTGACACAAAATTTTAAAATCAAATTCTAACTAGGAGACTATAGCAATATATCACAAAGATATAGATAAGACTATGTAGGATTTATACCAAGGTGACGCTGTTTCAACATTAGGAACACTATCAGCATGGTTGACCATATCAATAACAAAAATGACAAAAAATCATATCATTAGATCAATAGATGTAGAAAAAGCTTTATGATGAAATACAGCACTCATTTTTATTAAAAACAAAAGAAAACATAACAATAAATAGAGCTTTCCTTAAAATGATAAGTAGTATCTATCTAAAACCAAGAGTAAGTATTATCTATAATGGGGGATAAACTTGAAGCTTTCCTAATAAGATCAAGCATGAAGCAAAAATATCCATTATCTCTATTATTATTTAATGTTGTGTTAGAAATGTGAACTCCAGTAATAAGACAAGAAAAAGGAATTGAAGGAATAAGAATAGAAATGAGGAAACAAAAACATCACTCTTCACAGATGATATGATGGTATAGTTAAAGAACCTTAGAGAATGACCTAAAAAAGCCAAAACAATTAACAACTTTTAAAAATTTGCAGCAAATAAAACCCCTCAAATCATCAGCATTTCTATATATTACCAATAAAACCTAGCAAGAGGAAATAGAAAAAGAAATTCCATTTAAAATGACCACAGATAACATAAAATACATGAGAATCTACCTGCTAAGACAAACCCAGGGATTGTACAAACATAATTACAAAACACTTTCCATACTAATACAGTTGCACACAGGAACAGTAATATTATGATGATGATTAACTATAAAAGACTTAACTATTCTGATCAAGACAATGATTCAAGACAATGCCAAAGGACCCATTCTTTCTATTTCATGTATGTTTCCAATAATCAACATATTGGACTCTGGTTTTTAATCCATTCTGCTATCCTTTTCCATTTTATGGGTGAGTTCACCCTTTTCATATTCACAGTTACAATTGTTAATTGTTTATTTTCCTCCTTCTTATTCTCTTATACTTTTCCTTCTCTTTCTCCTACCTGCTTTTTAAGATTTTGTTGTGAGTCTGACTAATCCCTCCCTTTATATTCCATCTCTCATATTCCTTACTCACTTTTCCTTTAACCTCTGTCTATCCTGTTTCCCCATTCATTGAAATCTGTTTCTGTACCCAACTTTTTGTGAGTGTGTATGTGTGTGTGTATTTTTCCCTTCTTTGATTAGTTCAGATAAGAGTGATGCTCAGATATCTTGAAAACCCCCACTCCCTCCTCCTTGTTGAATAGACTTTTATTTTCACACCCCATTTGTGTGAGATAATTTTATCCACTTTCCCTCTCCTTTCCTCCCTCTCTCAATGTATTCATCTTCTCTATTTTTTTCTAGGATCATAAAAAGACAGGCTTTTTCTTTAATTAGGTTCACTCTGTCCAGTGATGATAATAAAGTTCTGAAGGACTATATATATATTATCTTTCCATATAGGAATACAAACAATTTAACTTTGTTTAGTCATTCATGATTGCTTGCTCATATTTATCTTTTTGTACTTTCCTTGGTTTCTATATCAAATTCTCTTCTCAGTACTGATCTTTCCAACAGGAATATTTGAAAATCCCATATTTCATTTAAATTCCATTCTCTCCCTCACTTTCCCTCTCCCCTGTGTCTCTTTGGTAATGGAATTTTTTTCTTTTTACTTGTAGCATTTTTTTGTGAGCCCGGGAGCTCAGAATTTTGGCTGCAATATGCCTGGAAGTTTTTATTTTGAAGTTTCCTTTAGATGGTAACCAGTAGATTCTTTCAATTTACACTTTAATTTCTTGTTCTAAAGCTCTGGGCAGTTTTCCTTCATGGTTCCTTGAAATAGGTTATCTAGGCTCTTTTTTGATCATGGCTTTTAGGTAGTCCAAATTATTTCAAATTATCTATTTCCCATATTATTTTTTGCTATGACATACCTCACATTTTCTTCTATTTTTTCCCAGTGTTTTGACTTAGAATATTTCTTGATGTCCAATGAAGTCATTAGCTTTTATTTGGTCAATTCTAAATTTCTGGAAGTTATTTTCTTGGACAAAGTTTTGTGTCTCTTTTTTCCAAGCTACCAATTATATTTTCACATATTTCTTCCACAACTCCTTTCTTTCATTTTTCTACCGTTCTCATTTGGTTTTAAAAATCATTTTTTAAGTAATTTTTTAAATGCTCATTTTAACACTTCTGGGAATCCTGGTTGTACTTATATCCACACTACATTTTTTTTTCTGTGAGTCTTTGCTTGTAACTTTTTCTAGGTAATTCTCTTCTAGAATTGTGTCTTGAACTTCCTTGTCACCATAATAGCTCTTTATGGTGGGATTCTTGTTTTAATTGTTCATTTTCCTAGATTATTTCCTGACTTTGGACTATCTGTTATTGTTGAATTCTGCACATTGTGTGTGTGTGTGTGTGCGCGTGTGCGTTTGTCTGTCTGTCTGTGTGAATGTCTGTCCTGAGCTTCTGTTTTCTTGCATTCTGCTGCTTTCATAGCTTAGGCTGGGGAGAGGTCTGCTTACTGCCTTTCTGGTCTTAGATCTGCAAATTCTTCAATGAAGCTTGAGTCTGTTGACTTGTCCCTGGTTGGGAGTTTCAGTAGGACATTGCTGGAGTCAGTTACATTAGCCACCTTGGAGGCTCTGAAGATTAAGAGTGACTAAACTTCAGGCTCCTCTCTCATTTGGAAATTCTGCCTTGATTATTCTCTTGCAGGCTTCCCTGCCAGGCTGGAGGCTAGACACCTGGGATTAGAGCCACACAATTTCTGTTTGCTTCCAAACTTGATCTCTGTTAAGTACTCAAGTAGTACTAGTTAGTGCCATTCATATGTGCAGATCCCTCCCCTCAGTCTGATCTAGAACTGGGTAGTGGGTGATAGAGTTGCCCATTTTATACCCTATTCTAGTTATGAGATTCCCTGGAATTTCTTCCTACCCTAATCCTTCCTGCCCAGGCTGGCTCTCTTTCAATCCCTAGGCACTGGAATAGCTCACATGCTACTGTGTGCTCCCAGAAAGACTCCCATGCCCAGTGTCCCCAGATCTTTCCTCTCTGTCTTCCTAAATATCTCCAGGCTGGGAAAATGACTCATTGTGACTCTTGGATTTCTGGATCAGAATTCAGTTTGATGCAGTTTCTAAATCTTTGTGGACTTCGTTAGGGAATTAAGCTGTACTTCCTGCTACTCCTCCTTCTGGTCTGAGCCACTTGAGTTTTCTAAGTCAACTGTTATCTGAAAATAAACAAGCATTTGCCCCCCTCCCCTTTGCCTATGATTATTCTATTAACTCCTTTTTCTTATTTTATTCTTATAGCTATCTTTTCTAGTAATATGGAAAATTATAGAAATAGTGGGCATTCTTGCATCAGTGAATTTACTGCTTACTCTTTCAGGGTTTCTTTATAACAAATAGTTCTGTTCCTTATTTTGAGATAATTATTTGATTGTGATCATATTAAAGAAAGGTCCTTAAATTGTTTTTCTAATATAAATGAGTATTGTATTTAGTGAAAAGCTTTTTTTTGGATTTATAGCTATTATCCTATGATTTGGGTAATTTTTATTATTAATATAATTAATTATGGTTATAATTCTCCTAGAGTTGACTGATCATTGCATTTCTGACATAATCATAAAAATAATTTTTGATATATTGCTATAGACCCTTTGCTTTTGTTTTCTTTTTTTGTACCCAAAGTGTTGAGTTCGAAAGTTTAGTGTATGATAACATAGAAAATAATTCTATGTTATCTCCCCCTGTTTTGAATATGTTCACCATATTTTTCTCACTTAAGGAAGTTAGTAGAATATTATTTTTTCTATTTGGACTGAAAAAATAGCATCGAAGTTATTTCCCCCCTTAGGTGATAGACAAATTGACTGGAATATTCAAGAGATACAACACATATTTTTTATTAATTTTTCAATTTCCTTTTTTTGAGATTTTTCTAAATATTAAGTTCTGTTTTCCCCCATCTTTCTCAGTCATTCTTAAACTTTTGTTTCTTTCTGAGATTATCTCTAGTTTATCCTATGTATATATATTCTTTGTACATAGTTTTTACATACTATCTTCCCCATTACACTCTGAGTCCATTGAGAGAAGTAACTTTTTTTTTCTTTTTTGCCTTTCTTTGTATCTGCAGGGCTAAGCACAATAGATCTCACACATAGAAGGTTCTTAATAAATGTTTGTTGCCTGTGCTTGACTTGATTCTAAATTTCTTCTTTTGCTAATTTGGATATTTTATATCTATGCACATATTTACAAACTTTGTTGAAGTTTTCAGGGTTTTTTGTTTGTTTATAAATGAAGACAATAGTTTCTCCTTTTTTACTGTGAATTCATCTCTGATCATTTTTAACATAGTAATTTTTCTTTGTTCTCATTTCTCTTTCTCCCAAATCAAATTACCAAATGGTTTAGATGTTTTGTAACCCTTTTGCAAAATAGTATTTTATCTATCAGTCTTTTTATTTTTAATTGTGTTTTTCTTCTCTTTATATTTCCAAAATGTATTTTTGGTTATTTTTTGAAATTATCAGAATTAATCAATTTTTTCATCTTCTGGCATTTTGGAATTGTTTGCTAGTGAAGCTAGGCTTCATCAATAAGGCTGATCAGAGTCGCCTGACCACTCTGCTGGAGGATGCTCTAAACAACTTCAATTTTGCAAGGAACAACTCAGCTGCTGTCATTGTCTCTTCCTAGTGCTTACTCCTATGCCCTGGGCTGTGACTGTCATTAGACCTGCTGCAGCCCCTTGTGCCCTGTTCTCCCCAGGGAGTCAGTATTACCCAATGCAGTTCCTTCATTCCTTATTAAGAGCAGGTGAGGATGGCTCTGGTTTCGAGCATCATCACTTCCCTTCCCCTTTCTCCCTTCTTCCTTTGTACTTTGTTTATTTGTTTTGCCTGAGTACCCCATACCCTCCCAGGGATATTCATAGAGGACTAGCACTCTAATGTGAAGGCTTGTAGAGCCCTTTTCGGGGCTGCACAAACACCTTTCATGTTCACATTTCACCGAACTCTCAAAGTGGTTACAAGAAACTACAGTTTCTTGCATGTGCAGCAGACACACCCCAGCAAAACTGTCTCAGCAGATGGGCTAACCCAGGTTAAGGGTAACCAACAGGTCTCAGGTCCATTGGTGAGTTAGGGGAATATGTGCTCCAAGAATGTGAAGACTTCCCCCAGTGGTATGGATGGATAAGAACAATTTATTCTAATGGCTATGAAGGTGACTAAAGCACCATATTGAAATACTTAGAGCTTGGTCAGTCATTGAAGACACCAAAGTCATCCATTGCATCCTGAGCCATCAGTAGTTATCTTGACTTTTGTTTTGCCACTGGGCTTTGATGACTATGGAAGAGACAGTGAAGCTGATGACTGTTCAATTCTGTATCACTTAAATCCAATTCACACAAAAGTCATCACTGTGTAATGTCATTGGTCCTCTTTGTAAACAAAGGACTAACAACAACACACTTCATTTCTTATCCTTCCCCCACTCCTACCAGCCTTACCTAGTTTGAGATTCCTAGAGATTATCGTTTTGAGAAATCAATGGAAGATAATGCTTCTTGTTTTGTTTGAAACAACTCATTTCTAATCTTTACCTTCATGTCTAGACACCCTCCCCACACTGACTAGCCCAGATCCAGATCCAGATCCAGATCCTTGCATTCTTTTAGCTACCTAATATTTTTTTTGTTTATTTGTTTTTAAAATCTTTCCTTTGTTAAGACTAGATAACAGTGTGGCTGAGAACCTCCTATTCTCATCATTTTTAGTGAATGACTTTCACCTCTGGTTTCTTCATTCTAAAAAATAACTTTTCCCTTTTTTCTTGTCCTTTTCTTCTTTGATTTCAAATATATATTTATATATATATTATTTTCACTGGGATTAGTATATATATGTATACATACATATACACACATAATACATAGATCATATATGTACATATACAAATACAACATGTTATATTATATAACTCACATATAACATTATATATATATGTATATATATATACACACATATATATTTGTTCTCTAGATGAAGGTTACATATCTTTGGACTTTTATGAGACTAATCTTCCTGAAATATTAAGCCATCCCTTAGCAAAAATAAGTTCAATAAAAATAAGTAGGTCATAAAACATTGAAAGACTGAGTTACTTTTGTTTAATTGGAAAAGGAGTACAACAAGACTGTATATTGTCATCTTATTTATTTAACTTATATGCAGAGCACATCATGAGAAATGCCAGACTGGATGAATCAAAAGCCAGAATTAAGCTTGCCAGGAGAAACATCAACAATCTCAGATATGCAGATGATACCACTCTGATGGCAGAAAGTGAAGAAGAATTAAGAAGCCTCTTGATGAGAGTGAAAGAAGAGAGTGCAAAAGCTGGCTTGGAGCTTAACATGAACAAACAAACAAACAAACAAACAAACAACAACTGTGATCAAGACATCTGGTCCCATCACTTCCTGGGAAATAGAGGGAGAAGAAATGGAAGTGGTATCAGATTTTATATTCTTGGATTCAAAGATCACTACCATGCTCCTTGGAAGGAAAGCAATGGCAAATTTGCTCAGCATACTAAACAGCAGAGACATCATTTTGCCTACAAAGGTCCATATAGTCAGAGCTATGTTTTTTTTTTTTCCATTAGCAATGCAAAGTGTGAATGTTGAACTATAAGGAAAGCTGCATGTGGTAGAACTGACTCTTTCCAATTGTGGTGGTGTAGAAGACTTTTGAGAGTCTCTTGGGAAGCAAGATCAAATCAGTGAATACTTAAAGAAATTAATGCAGACTATTTACTGGAAGGTCTAATACTAAAACCGAAGCTGAAATACTTTGGCTACATAATGAATGAGAACATGGGACTCATTGGAAAAGACTTTGATGTTGGGAAACACTGAAGGCAAAAGGAGTAGGGGACAGCAGAAGATGAAATTGATAGAAAGTGTCATGGGAACAATAAACATGAACTTGGACAGACTTTGAGAGATAGTGGAAGATAGAAGGGCCTGGCATCCATAGGGTCAGACGCAACTGAATGACTGAACAGCAACAACTTTTGTTTGCTGAATTTGCACATGAAATCTCATCTCTATTCATCTCTGACGGAATGACTGGAAGACAATGATTCTGTCAAATTTCTATTTTTTCTTATGAAAAGAATATTTAATTTCGCTAGATATACTATTTTTGGGTGCAAGCCAATTTTATTTGTTTTTCTGTATTTCATATTCTAGCATTTACTTTTATTTCTCATTTGTGTCAATGAATTGAATAGTAGCACAGCAAATTGTTCCAGGATGGTCTGAACCCCAGTGAAAAAGATTCAAAAGAATAACTAATATAATGATAATAACAACTGAAATTCATGCAGCACTTTAGGTTTGTGAAGCACTTTATATTTTTTCATAATTATTTCAAAATTAATATTTAGCCATGGTTCTCAAAGTATTACATAATTGTCACTTTTTATTAACTTTTCCTTTCATCTGAAGAGATAATATTTAAACTTTTTTATTATTGCACAGATAGATAAAATAACTGCTTTTTTGGGGAGGTGGTAATTAAATATAAGTGTTGGGATGTAATCTTACCTTCTGTTGGCTCATTGAAAGTATGATGACTCTAGTGGCAGAGAAAATGATGGGGACAATAAGTACTTCACACTATTCCCATAGTTTTGATTTCTTCTGCTATGTTTCTGTATTTTGAAATCTTTTTATTCTATGTTGTTCAGAGGTTATGAATATTTTGTGTAGTAGCATTTTAGAAACATTGTTATTAAATATTTATGGATCAGTGTAAAACTAGGTAATTGTGACAAACTGTTCCATTGGTGATAATAATCTGGTTCTAAAAAATTTTATTTTGTTGAATTCTTAAGAATATTTTTAAGTCTTTATTTTTAGTATAAGATGTTATTTGTTAGTTTATGAAAGGCTTGGGGCTTCTGATGTATAATTCTGGTCACCAGGTCAGTGGATTTCACAAGGTATGTTGTGGCACACTTTCAGTATGTGCCCTTCAAACCTCTTTTGCATACCTTCATACTCCTACATTCCTAGGTGCAACCACCGACTCTAGTTTACCATCTGCTGTACCTAGCTTGCTGTAGGGAAGATCACAACGGAAGCTTCATCCAAAGAGGCACAAACCTGTTTCCACTTTTGTGAGCCCTGAGGAAGTAACGAAAAGAAGTGATTGGGGGAGAACAGAAGGAGAGACAGAAAATCCAGATAATGGGTCTGAAGACCACAGTGCAGGAGAACCATACTTTTTCCTCTAATGTGACTATTCGTAATTCATCAAAGTAAAGAATACTGAGTCACAAGCAAAATAAATTTGAGAATCTCTGTTCTAGGCATTTGACAATTGCTAAATTTTTTACAACCTGCAGTTGCACATTACCCTTTTCTTTTGCTTCCTCACATTACCAGATTGATCAATAACTCTTGTTTTTTTTAATGAATAATCCATCTCCTATAATTTCTGTTGGTGATGGCCAGATCCTGAATGTACATAATACACTTCCTACATCTCTGTCAAGGAACCTGCATGATTCAGCCATTTGTTGGACTCTTCTTTATCAACATGTGGTTGATTGTCTTCAAGTGGATTTTGCCCACAGGGGACTTTTTGATTTCACTCTCTAATCTTAGCTGTTTTATAACCTTGACTTCCAGAAGCAGAAAAGAATGTAATGATTTGAAAACTTTAATGTGCTATGTAATTACTAATTTCTTCTACTTTTCTCCTCCTGAGGTATTATTTGTAAGGATGTCTTTGCTTCTCCCTCTTTTTCTCATGGTTTTTTTTTTTTTAACATCATTTGATGCATATTTTTTTTTCTTGTTTTGGGCTTTGTCACAAACACTCAGATATTTCCCTGAAAGTTCCATCCTACTTTTGGCCAGCTCTAATGCTTAGGAAGTTTTTTCTTTATTTTAAGCTGAACTTTTGCCTCTTAAAACTTGACCCATTGCTCCTAGTGCAGCCCTCTTAGGGCAAGTAGATCAAGTTAGATTATTTTCTTCCAGGTGATAATCGCGTATATATTTGAAGACAATTGTCATTTCTGGTTTCTTATCTCAACTCTAACATTGAGGCACCATGATCTTAAATATGTTAGAAATCTTCCTTGCTGGAATTTTGATTCATTGGACCTTATTATCTCCTTTGCCAATATTCTATCATTTAGCATTCAACAAGGACTTAATAAGCTCCTACTATTGGCAAGGAACTGATAGACGTCAGAGGACATAAAACAACAATAACAACAACAACAACAACAACAACAACAACAACAACAACAACAACAA
>NW_020954590.1:4816671-5021537 GCF_900497805.2 Vombatus ursinus
AACAACAACAACAACAACAACAACAACAACAACAACAACAACAACAACAGGACAGTGGCTCTGCCCTTAAGGAGTTTTAGTCTAGTAAGGGCAGAATAAATTTGATCCTTCTTCTCCCTGACAGCCCTTAAAATAACTGAAGGTAGCTATCAAGTGCAATGGAAATAGTGCTAGAATTAGAATCAGAGGTGCTGGGTTTAAATCATAGCACTGCCATTTACTACACATGTGATCTTCCACTTAACCTCTATGAGCCATAGTTTACCATCCCCCTATAAAGCAAGAAGGATTGGTCCTGTAAGTAGGAGGTGGGGCCTGAAATCAGGAAGACCTGAGTTCAAATCTGGCCGCAGACATTTACTAGCTGTGTGACCTTGGGCAAGTCACTTAACCTCTGTTTGCCTTAATCCACTAGAGAAAGAAATGGCAAACCATTCCAGTATCTTTGCCAAGAAAACTTCATGGGCAGTATGGTCCATAGAGTCATGAAGAGTTTGACACAACTGAACACCAACAAAATACAATGAGGGAGTTCAACCACTAAGATCCCTTCTAGCTCTTAATCAATGATCTTATATCACTCATAAGTATTTTCTTTTATAGGCTGAATATTTCTAGTTGTTTGAATTTATATAAAAAAAATTAAGTCTCTTTACCACCCTGGTTGTCCACTTTTGGATGTGTTCTACCTTGTCAATGTCCTTTATAAAATTTGATGCCAATTTTCACATGTCTAAAAATGTGTCTCATTCTACATATTTAGTCTCTTTGTTTTGTCTAATTCCACATATTTGTTATGAGGGTTTCCTCCCTTTTTATTTTATTTCTTTTTTTCAGTATGGGAGAAGTGGGAGGGATAGAAAATACATGCTTCTTAATTGAAAAAATAAAATTTAATAAAAAATATTGGTGCCAAGAAGCACAATATTTCATTTATATTTTGACCAGGGAAAAACCTAGTGAGAATATTGCCTCCTTCATTTTGGTCACTAGGCTTCTATTAATGCAATTCA
Source organism: Vombatus ursinus (assembly GCF_900497805.2). Lineage (NCBI taxonomy): Eukaryota > Metazoa > Chordata > Mammalia > Diprotodontia > Vombatidae > Vombatus > Vombatus ursinus. The sequence continues at coordinate 4,817,685 of NW_020954590.1, forward strand.
AAATTGAATTTTTTTTTTGGCTGCAATCTCAACATGCTGAATCCTATGGAGCTTATATTATTAAAATTCCTGAGTTGTTTTACATGAACTATTGTCTAGCCATGTCTAAACTTAGTTGATATAGGAGCCATTCTGTGGTTTGGTGCCCAACAGATAAATAATCTAGATGAGTAAAAATTTAAATTTCTTTTCTTTGCATATTGGAATATGTAACTTTTTTATTACAATTGCATGAAGAATCAAACTGTTCCTTAGATGACATTTCTGTGGTCTGCATTAGTGAATCCATATACAGATAGACGTTATTTTTTAAATTAGGCTTTTTTAAAATTAAAAACATGATTTTTTTCTCTTTCTTCCATATTCTCGTATTAGAAAAACCAAAAATAAAAATCTTATAATGAATATGCATAGTCAAAAAAAATTCCCATAGAGGCCATTTCAATATATGTATATATACATATATACATATATATACATATATATGCATATATACATACATATACGTATATATACATACATATATATGTATATACACACATACATATATGTATATACATACATACACACATATATGTATATACATACATATATATGTATATATACATATATACACCCATATATATGTATATATACATATATACATACATATATATGTATTTCATTCTGTACCCTGATTCCATCACCTTTTTATCAGGAAGCAGATACCATATTTTGTCATGTGTTTTCTACATTGATTATAATTCTTAAATCTCTTGAAGATGTTTAACAAAGTTATGCAATGCAATGTGAGTGTAACTAACCCCCAAAGATTAATTCTATTGTCTGTCATTTCACTATCATAACATTATAGGGGGTCTGGAGGATAAATATATATCTTTAAGAGTCTCCTTAAAATGAAAATAGTTCAGATAAGTGTTAAGTCTTCAACAACAACCCAATAATGTTTATTGAGCCTCTACTATGTGCAAATCACTGTGCTAGACATTTGAGAGAGTAAAAAGATAAATAGGGTACAATGTGGTTTATTCTCTCAAGGAATTTACAATGTAGCAAAAAATAGAAGTGTCTATATGTGGCAGAATATATTAACAATGTTAAGAGACCTTTGAATATATAGATGTTCATCAGATGGAGAATTTGCATCCAAATGGCAGAAATCAGGGAAGGTTTCATATACGGGGGGACATTTGATCTGAATATTGAGGATTGATAATAATAATAGCTAGCATTTATGTAACACTCTAAGGTTTGTAAAACACTTGATACATATCATATCTGGGTGCTATTATTACCCCCATTTTATGGATGAGTCAACTGAGGCAGGCATATTAAGTGGCTTTTCCAGCTACTAAGTATCCATTGCAGGATTTGAATTAATTTCTTCCTGACTCCAGGTCCCATACTCTATCAACTATGCTAACCAGTCACCTCTCTGATTAGCAGAGATATGAGGTTTAGAGAATGTAATTTATGCTCAGGGACCTGAGATGTGGTAAAGCACAGATTATGTTCAAGGAACAGTGAGTAATATAATTTGTCCACCATTCAGAGTACATGTAGAGAAATATCAGAAGATAAGGATAAAATGGTAGCATATTATGAGGGCTTAGAATACCTAGATAAAGTGTTTGGACTTTATTCTATATGTCAGGGGAAATAATTGCAGGAATTTAAATTTAGGGTTAGGGTTAAGTATCACAGAGCATCAGAATAGAGAGAGACCAAAGGGGTCATCTAGTTCAGGATGAACAAGAATTATCTGAACAAGAATCTCCCTAAAGCATACTCAACACATGGTCTTTCATCCTTTGCTAAAAGACATTGAGTGAGAGGGAGTCCACTATGTCTCAAGACAGCCCAGTCTACTTCTGGAAGATCTTTTTTTGTGACATTAAGTCCAAGTTTGCCTCTTTGAAACTTATCTCCTCTGCTCCTACTTTTGCCCTCTGGGCGCCAAGCAAAACAAACTTAATACTTGTGAATTTCTTCAAAATTTGAAGGCAACTGTATTATCTCATTAATTCATCTTATATTTATGTATCTAACTGTTGAACTCAAGTGTAAGATTTTGTTTTATCCCTATTAAATCCAACCTTATTAGATTCAGCCCAGTTCTGAGCCTGTCAAGATCTTTTTGAATCTTGACCACCATCCAGTTTTTTTAAAAGCTATCCTTCCCAGCTTTACGTCATCATGATATATGCCTTTCATGTTTTTATTTAAGTCATTTGATAAAAAATTCTAAAAGGTCCAGGAGCCTGCACAAATCTCCAGGAGACTCCACTGTAATTGGTTGGCTGACACTTTTTAATGTGAAATTAAGAGAATAACATTGTAGCTAGAAGGTATGAGTGGGACATGTCTGCTTTCCTTAGCTACTCTGTTTTTTCAATAGTCTCTATATGTTTCTTTTTTTTTTTTGTGAGGCAATCAGGGTTAAGTGACTTGCCCCAGGTCACACAGCTAGTACAGGTCAAGTGTTTGGTCTGAGGCCGGATTTGAACTCAGGTCCTCCTGGCTTCAGGGCCGGTGCTCTATCCACTGCACCACCTAGCTGCCCCAGTAGTCTCTGTATGTTAAAGAAAGGTACTTGTACTCGTATTTGCCAGATATAATTTCTATTCATGAAGCTGGGCTCAGCAATACCAAAACGAAAACCAAAGGATGAAAAGTATCTTTAGGGCTTTGGGCACAATCTTTTCATGAATCTGTGCATTCTTAGGGCCTTTGTATCAAAAAGTCAACTAAAGAGATGAGGGCAGTTCTTCCTTTCCAAGGTGAAAGTGGCAGTGATGGGAAAAGAGTCAGTTGGTTTTTTGCAGTTGGTGGAGACACAAATCAAAACAAAAGCAAAAGCACCAGAGGATGGAAAGAGCCATCAATGCTTTTCATGCAGGCAGAGGGAGAAGAATGATAGTTACGTCCAAACATTCAGGAGACTGAAGTAACTTTCATTTCATCCATTCTTCTGCTGGAGAAGTTGACATTATAGTGATGAAAAACAAGTCAGATAGGTGAGATGTGAATAGAGTGGGCACATTTGTTAGCCTTTCTCCTTGCTGCTTGGGTACTTTTGTTGATGAAATGAAGTGCTCTATAATATTAAATCATTATTTCATGCCACTTATATTAATGTTCTGAAGGGCATTGCAAATTATACTATTTTTTTGTTTATAATTGATGAACATCATCATGGGCCACTTCCTCTTTAAGAAATTTGACTTCTTTTTGGAGAGAAAAGGACTTCATGCAATATATTTGATTATCTTTCCTCATACATTATGATTTGACAGAGAACATTTTTATAGGCAGAAACAAGCAGAAGGGAAAGCAAAGAGGGAATAAAAAAAAGAGGGACAGAGATGGAAATTGAAAAGGGGAGAGAAGGAAAGAAAGAAGATAGTCAGAAAGCAAGAAATAGAGGGAGGAAATAGAAGGAAAAAATGGTGTTTAAATTTTTTTTTTTTTTTTTTACAAATGATATTGTTATTTTCTTCATTATTTCTATGTATGTGTATGATGCTCCCTCCAGAGGCCAACAAGAAGCAGAGGATTGAAGACTAGGGAGTGTGGGTTGCTCCTACATGCAAAATCTTCAGGATCTCACTGACTCAGTGGAATGATGGGTTTCCATACAGAAACCAGAGTGACCATACCATAGGACTCCATCTTGCTTGAGTGAGTTGGCATCTCCATTGAGTGAGTAGCAGATCTCCATTATTTGCCAATCAGCCATGAGCAGAGGACATAAATGCTGAGGAGAGCAAGGGAATTGTGCCAGAAAATATGTGAGAGCAAGCCGACTGAAGATTGGCTGGAAATTAACAAGAACTGATGTGACAAAAGCCATAAGTATATTGGGATGAGACTCAGCAGTATTGTGAAGTGGGTAGAGAATTGAACTTGAAATCAAGAAGACCTGGTTTCAAATTCCACCTGAGACACTTATTAAATCACTTAATCTTACAGGGCCTCAGTTTTCTGGTCTGTGAAATGAGGAATTGGACTCAATGGTCCTTTCATCTCTAAATCTATGGTCCTGAGATGTAGTTGGCTTCTGCTCCTTACCTGGAACCTAGCCAGTGGAAACTGCCTAATCCCCATTCAACTACCTGACAACTTCTTTCCCATTAGGATTCCAAGAATCTGAGGTGGGGTGGGGAGTGTAGAAAAGATTATAAAAGGGACCCAGTGTCATCCCAGCTGCAGGGTAACTGCAACCTGCAATTAAAAGCCTGTTCCTTTTAAGATACTTATTCAAATTTCTTTGTTACATAAAGCTCCTAATTAAACCATGATTTCTTTTTACAGTGATCCGTGGCCAAGGTTATGAATGCAGTAGCCTGAAAGTGAAAGAGAACCTAACCCTAAAAGGAGATTTTAAGTCCAAGTTTGCCTCTTTGAAACTTGCATGCTCTGCTCCTACTTTTGCCCTCTGGGTAAACACTAGGTGTTTTCCTCAGTGAAGACACTAGGTGGGGGAAAGCAAATGAGTTTATTGGATATGTGTGTGTGTGTGTGTGTACGTACACATATGTATATACATATGTGTATGTGTATACACACATGTACCTATACATACATACATATACACATGTATACACATCACATGTGATATGATATAATGTAACATGACACAATATAATATAAACACATGCACGTATATACATAGGTATATATTCTATGTTATTGTTTAGTCATTTTTCAGTCATGTCTGACTCTTTGTGATCATTTGGATTTTTCTTGGCAAAGATACTGAGTGGTTTGCTATCTCCTTCTCCAGATATTGCATATACATAAATATATATATATGCATATATGTGTATATATGTGTATATGTATGTAGGTATTCGATTTATTTATGCCTTAAACTTAGTTCTTTTTTAAAAAATGATCTTGTATGACAAAAACTAATACGAAATAGGACTGGTATGTATGGGGCACTGTTTTTGCCTGAGGGCACCAAGGCTGTGACTGGGCTTTATTGTCACTTGATTTGAGGTACCTAGGCTCTGGCAGCAGTTGAGGTTTTCTGTTATGCTGACGTTGCTGTGAATCTTAATACAAACATACACTTTATGTTGCCCTTTGCTTGTAGGCCTCACCTCATTCAACAACTGCCTCTCCTCCTCTTCCACCAGAGTATGTCCTAGGTGGTCACTTTCTTTGAAGAGTTGTACTTGAAAGATATGCATAAAAATATGTGACAGTAAAAAAGTGGCCATTTTGATAAAAAAAACCCACAGACTTTTAAAATTGCTATTTCTATGTTACATGGAGAGGAAAAAATAAGTTTTTATCTTGCCCAATGTCCTGGAACTATATGTGGTAAAACAAATTTTATAAAGCTCACTGTTATAGTTTTCTTTTAAAGAATTTTTACTTTTGGAAAACAACACAGAATCCATTAAATATTTCATTAACATTTACATATTTTTGCATTTTTTTAAAATAGTTTTAAACAATTTTATGATGAGAATTTATAATAAATAAGGAGAATGAGAGGAAATATAGTGTATTGATATTGTTTTCTGAGTCAGAAAGGCCTGGGTTTATGTCCCAATTCTTGAGAATGTTGCTTTTGTGATCCTGGTTAACTGACATAGGCTCTTATCCCTCAGGGAAACTCTCAAGAAAGGTTTTAGATAGGTTGGCAATCTACACTGGTGGAGGAAGTTTCCACTTTAAGAGCTCCAAGATTCATGAAATCACAGGTCCAGACCACAAACAAAACAAAATGGAAAATGAGAATCAGTAGCCAATCTAGGGATCAAATAAGATTTAAATAAAAATTGAAGCCCTAGCAAATAAACAGCTAATGTGGTTCATGTCTATGATTGTCGTCTGCATAGACTTTCATATGCCTAAGTAAACATCTAGTATTATAGCAGAGCAGACTGTCTCCTTTCAATAAGAAACTTTTGAAATATTCCTACCCCTAACAAAAACTACTAAGTTTGGCAATGGTGATTAGGAATTTACCCTTGCTATTCCTTAATGGTTACTTGGGCCATTGTACAGTTTGTTTACAATTTTCTTTAACAAAAACAGAAGATATATGCTGCTAGAAATAAGTTAGTGATTAAGCTATTAAAATAATTCCATTGAACAAATATGAGTCATGAACTGCTAAGTCACACAAGGAAAATTGTGGTAAGGTCATACGACATTTACTTAAAGTTCACTGAATAATTAATTTAAATATAACTTCTTTCTTCCTTTCTGATCGGTTAGAAAGGAAGGAAAAGTATCATTTGTAGTGAAACAAAAGAATGGCTATTACATCAGAGATAACATAGAAAAATCTATGGATCTTACTTTCTGTTTATCTCTACATCTATTTATCTTTCTATCTCTGTATCTATTTTCCTACTTATCTTCATATCTATCTCCAATCTCTATCTCTATCTCCATATCTATCTCTATGTCTGTCTACATTTCTCCATGTCTCAACTACAACTATTATTGCTATTACAATGGGTGTGTAAAAGCAAAGATTTGGATGTTACCCTCAAGATGTAGATTTCAATATTATTATAAACCCAAAATGCAGTCAGTAAACTAATAATAGTTATTTATTTATATTTATACTATACAGCTTATGTCCCAATTTTAAAGAAGAGCAGTACCAAAGTATGTTCAAATTACCAAACAACTGCACTTCTTTCACACACCATCAAGATTGCGCTTAAGATTCTGCAAGCTAGGCTTCAGTAATATGTGAACTGAGAATTAAGTTCAGGTGGGTTTCTGAACAGGCAGAGAAACTAGAGACCAAGTTTCCAACATTTGCTGGATTATGGAGAAAGAAAGAGAGTTCTGGAAAAAAGCCAAAAACATTTACTTTTGCTTCATTGACTACGCTAAAGCCTTTGACCATGGGGATCACAACTAAATGTGGTGAATCCTCAAAGAGATAGAAGTACCAAATAATCTTCCTTGTCTCCTGAGGAACCCGTTTAGAGGGCAAAAATCAATAGATATAACTGAATATTAGAACTGAAAGAACTGATTGGTTTAAGATTGGGAAAGGAGTAGGAAAAGGCCATATATTATCACCTTATTTGTTTAACTTATATGTGGAATACATAATATGAAATACCAGGCTAGATGAATCAAAAGTTGGAATTAAGGTTGCTAGGAGAAATATCAACAATCTCAGATATGCAGATGATACCACTCTGATGACAGAAAGTAAAAAATAATAAAGAAGCCTGTTGCTGAGGATGAAAGAGGAGGGCGCAAAAACTGGCTTGAAACTTAACATTAAAACAACAACAACAACAACAACAACAACAACAACAACAAACTAGGATCATGGCAACTGGTCCCATTTCTTCCTGGCAAATAGAGGGAGAAGAAGTGGGAGCAGACTTTTATATTCTTAGATTCAAAGATCACTGCAGACAGTGACTGCAGCTATGAAATTAAGCATGCTTGCTACTTAGAAGGAAATCTATGGCAAATCTGCCCAACATACTACAAAGCAAAGACATCACCTTGTCAACAGAAGTCCGTATAGCAAAGCTATGGTTTTTCCAGCAGTGATCTATGGCTGTGAGAGTGGGACTATAAGGAAAACTGAGTGCCACAGAATCAATTCTTTCAAATTGTGGTGTTGGAGGAGACTTATCAATCCTTTGGACAAGCAAGAAGATCAAATCAGTCAATACTTAAAGAAATTAATTCAGACTGTTCATTGGAAGGTCAAATACTGAAGCTGAAGAAGAAATACATAATGAATGAAAAGACAAGACTCATTGGAAGAGACCCTAATTTTGGGAAAGATTGAAGGCAAAAGGAGAAGGGGACAGCAGAGGATGAGATGGATAGAAAGTTTCATGGAAACAATGAACATAAATTTGGACAAATTTCAGAAGATAATGGAGGATAGAAGGTCCTGGCATGCTGTGGTCCATGGGGTCATGAAGAGTCAGATGAGTTTGAATGACTGAACAACATACTGTATGGCATCATAATGTTTGCAAAGTGCTTCCTAATCATTTATTTATTAGCTCCTTCCCTTTCTGTCACTTCCTGGACCTTTCCATGCCATGCCACCTCTACTGGAACCATTATGTCTATTTATTCCCCATAGGCAACAAAGACTCAACTTTTGGGTCACTCTGCTTTGCTAGGTTGACTTTTGCCTGACCTTGCTGGGGTCCACACCTCCACATCACTTCATTCACTGCACCATTTCATGCTGACATATGTGTACACACTTACCCATTACCCATTTTTTCCACTATATAGCTCCTTTTAAAGTTTTTGTCTTCCTCCATTCAAATGCAAACTCCTGGAAGGTAGAAACTATTTTGTTTTCTTGTGCTGTATCCTTGTGCTTAGCAGTGCCTGGTACGTGTTGCTGTTGTTCAGTCATTTTTTCAGTCACGTCTAACTCTTTGTTGGACTGTTTTGCCATTTCCTTCTTCAGCTCATTTTATAGGTAAACTGAGGCAAACAGGGTTAAGAGACTTGCACAAGGGCACACAACTCCTGAGTTTCTGAGGCTATATTTTAACTTAGGTCCTCCTGACTCCAGGCCAGGAGTTCTATCCATTGCGCCACATAGTTGCCCACCTGGTACATAGTAAGCCCTTAATAAATGCGATCTCTATCTGGGTCTATCTATCTATCCATCCATCTGTCCATTTGTTGATCTGTCTTTTTATCTGTCCATTTTCCTGTCTCTGTCTCTCTATGTGTGGTTCTTTTTATCAGACATATTTATGGTCATAAGGGAGGAAAAAGAATGGTAGGTACATTTTTTACTAGACTTGTAGATGAGAATACTGTTGTATACAATTTATTTAGTTAGGGCCCAGGGTGGTGGCTGCTCTCCAAGCTTCTGGCCCACAGACTGAGGGCGAATCAAGTGACTGATTAGAGGTGGATTGCAGGGATCTCTTTGCCAGTGCTGAGGCAGGAATCTCTTATTTTGCCTGTGCTTGGATCTGGTTCACAGTTCTGGGTGGCAGTCCTGGGGTGAGGAGGAGTGCTGGCATGGTGGAGCTTGTACTGGTAGTGGAGAAGAAATTCTCCTCACAGTTCCAAGGCAGAAAGTATGTACTTGTGGTCACTCAAAGACCAGAGCACAGGCCAAGAAAGGAATAAACATCTCGCCCCTTATCATATCACCTTGGAAAAACTGAAAATTTACATGTCCCTAGAAGTATCTCTGAAAACAGCTGCACAAAAACCCCGAAGCTTGGGACAGAACATTATCCACACTGGAAACAGACCCTACCTTAACAAAGAGTTTATAACTCAAGTAATTGGCTAGGATCATGAGCAAACAACGAAAAAGAGTCAGACCATAGAATCTTACTTGGTGACAAAGAAGATCAAAACATACAACCAGAAGAAGACAACAAGGTCAAAGCTCCTACATCCAAAGCCTCCAAGAAAAATATGAATTGGTCCCAGGCTGTGGAAGAGCTCAAAAAGGATTTTGAGAAGCAAGTAAGAGAAGTAGAGGATGCAAGAAGTAAAAGTGATGCAAGAAAATCATGAAAAACAAGTCAACAGCTTGCTAAAGGAGACCCCCCCAAAATACTGAAGAAAATAATACCTTAAAAAATAGCCTAACCCAAATGGTAAAATAGGTCCAAAAAACCAATGAGGAGAAGAATGCCTTAAAAAACAAAATTGGTCAAATGGAAAAGGAGGTCCAAAAGCTTACTGAAGAAAATACTTCCTTAAAAATTAGAATGGAGCAATTGGAAGCTAGTGACTTTATGAGAAATCAATACATTGTAAAACAAAACCAAAAGAATGGAAAAAATGGAAGACAATGTGAAATATCTCATTGGAAGAACAACTGACCTGGAAAATAGATCCAGGAGAGAGAATTTAAAAATTATTGGACTATTTGAAAGCCATGATCAAAAAAGAGCCTAGACATCATCTTTCAAGAAATTATCAAGGAAAATTGCCCTGATATTTTAGAACTATAGGGCAAAATAGAAGTTGAAAGAATCCACCAATTACCTCCTGAAAGAGATCCCCAAAAGAAAACTCTTAGAAATATTGTAGCCAAATTACAGAGTTCCTAGGTTAAGGAGAAAATATTGGAAGCAGCCAGAAAGAAACAATTCGAGTATTGTGGAAACACAATCAGGATAACACAAGATTTAGCAGCTTCTACATTAAGGGACCATAGGGCATGGAATATAATATTCTGGAGGTCAAAGGAAATAGGATTACAACCAAGAATCACCTACCCAGCAAAACTGAACATAATCTTTCACGGAAAAAAAATGGATATTCAGTGAAATAGAGGACTTTCAAGCATTCTTGATGAAAAGAACAGTGCTGAATAGAAAATTTGATTCTCACATACAAGACTCAAGAGAAACACGAAGAGGTAAACAGGAAAGAGAAATCATAAGAGACTTATTAAGGAGGAACTGTTTACATTCTGCATGCAAAAATGATATTTGTAACTCATGAGTCCTTTGTCAGTATTAGAGTAGTTGGAGGGAAAAATTATATGTATATATATACATAGATAGATAGATAGATAGAGGACACAGGGTGAGTTGAAGATGAAGGGGTGATATCTGTAGAATAAAATTAAGGGGTGAGAGAGGATTATACAGAAAGAAAGAGAAAGGGAGAGGTAGAATTGGGTAAATTATCTCACATAAAACAGACAAGAAAAGGCTTTCATAGTGGAGGAGAAATGGCAGAAGATGAGAGGGAATGAGTGAATCTTATTCTCATTGGATTTGGCCTAAGGAGAGAATAACATACACACTCAATTGCGTATGGAAATCTATCTTACCCTTCAGGAAAATAGGGGGGAAAGGGACAAGAGAGCAGGAGAATTATAGAGGGGAGGGCAGATTGAGGGAGGGGGTAATCAGAAGCAAACACTTCTAAGGGGGGACAGGTTCAAAAGAGAGAATAGAATAAATGGGGGACAGGATAGGATGAAGGGAAATATACTTAGTTTTTCACAACATGACTACTATGAAAGTGTTTTGCATGACTATACATGTATAGCCTGTATCTAGTTGCTTGCCTTCTCCATTAGGGTGGGTGGGGAGGGGGAAAAAATTTGGAACCCAAAGTTTTAAAAACAAAAGTTAAAAAAAAATGTTTTTTTTTTTTTGCTTTTGTTTTTTGGGCAATTGGGGTTAAGTGACTTGCCCAGGGTCACACAGCTAGTAAGTGTCAAGTGTTTGGTCTGAGGCCGGATTTGAACTCAGGTCCTCCTGACTTCAGGGCCGGTGCTCTATCCACTGCACCACCTAGCTGCCCCTAAAAAAATTGTTTTCACATGCAACTGGGAAATAAGATATACAGGAAATGGGGTATAGAAATCTATCCTGCCCCACAGGAAAATTGAAGGGGAAGGGCATAAGAGAAGGGGAGGAGAGATAGAAGGGAGGTTAGATTAGGAGAAGGAATATTCAGAATGCATGCCATCTTGGGGTGAGGGAAGGGATGAGATGGGGAGACAATTTGGAACTCAAAATTTTGTGGAAGTGAATGTTAAAAACTAAAAATAAAGAAATTAATTAAAAAATAAAATAAATGTTTATTGACTATTGAGTATTGACTATTGAATTAGATCGTTGGGATTCAAAAAGATATAGAGAGGATAGTATGTTGGGTCACAGTTAATCAAATTCGGTTTAATGGGGCTAAATAGACTTGGATTAAAATAATTGAACTTCGTAAGTAAGGGATGGAGAAGGCATTGGCAAGACAGTAGTTTATCTGAAAAGGATCTGGGAGTTTTATTTGGATTGAATTATATTGAAAGTTCAATATTAGCCAATATTGTAATAAGCCAAATAAGAATACTTAGGCAGTCAAAAGCTGCAGTAAAAATTGCTAATGCTCAGAGTGAGGAAAGAGGATGATCCTATAGTAGTCTGAGCTGATCAAACCATATCTGAGTTACTATGCTCAGTTCAAGGTGAAACATTTTTGGAAGGGGATTCTTCAAGGCAGAGAAGAGGACAGGTACAATAGTGAAAGTCATTGAGCTTGTGCTGAGTATCACTTGAAGGACCCTGGAAAAGGAAGATTTGGTATAAGGCATGATAGTTATCTTCAAATACTTGAATGGCTCTTACATGGAGGAGGGCATAGTTTCCATTCTCCCCTGCCCCAACTTGTACTCGGATGGCAGAACCAGAAGCAATGGGTAGAAGCTACAAAGAGTGTAATTTAGTCTTGATGCAAGGATAGGCTTCATAAGAATTATAGTGATCCAAAGTAGAACGGGCTTCCTTGGAGGTGTTTAAGGGAAGTCTAGATGACCATTTGCTAGGTATTAGGTAAATGAGATTATTGTTCAGGTATGTATTGCATGAGACAATCTCTGATGTTCTTTCCAACTCTAACTAAAGAGCAGAGTTACACTTTGTTCCAGAAATAATAATTCTGCTTTGTTCCAACAGGCCACCATGTAAGAATATGGTGTGCAGGATGGATAGAAGATGAGAGAAATAGGATTAGAAAGGAATGGTATAATGGTGATATAAATATTTTTCTAATTTGTAAACATGGATCAAGCCCTGAGGATAAAACTGATTCATACACTACGGCAGTCCATGTTAGGACCAGGCTGAATTTGCTATAACTGTAGGAAGGCTGTAACTTTAGATATGATCATCATGTAATTTCTACAATGATGACAACATTTCTTTATCTTATGATATCTGTGTTCAATGATATAAAAAAGTTGTTTGGACATGATAAGTATACACATCAAGAAAGGTAAAGGCTTTGAGACTGAATTTGAAGGTTATATTGAACCAGTGAATGAAGTTGAAAATGATAATAATAGTATTTATAAAGTAATTTAAGATTTGTGAAGTGATTTATAAATGTTATCTTATTTGATTCTTATAAAAACTCTGGGAGGTAGGTGCTATTATTATTCTTACTTTACAAATGAGGAAACTGAAGCAAAGGGAGACTGACTTGTCAAGGTCACACAGGAAGAGTCTGAGGCTGGATTTGAACTCAGGTCTTCTTGACTCTAGGCCCAGCTGTCTATCCACTAAGGCACTTAGCTGTCAATAAATTGCTTAGCATCTTCAGGGAATGGCACATCAAATATGGAACTATAAAGGAGAAGGCTATGACTAAATACATTAAGGAACTTACTTCTACAGGAAGTATAAGTTCTCATAACCTGAAAGCAAAGGACAATGGAAAGCTTTTTTAAAAAAAATATGTACACAAAGCCACTCAATATGCACTTGTAAAAATATAAAATGAACCATGAAAGATTTTAGTGGCAGTTAATTGGTGAGGCAGATAGTCTCTGGGGTCCTCTGGAATCATGGTTAGTCATTGCATTAATTCAAATTCTTAAGAATTTTAAGAACTTTAAGAATTTTTCAATTTATTTGTCTTTACAATGTTGTTACTATATAAATCATTCTGCTGATTCTACTCACTTCAGCCTGCATCAGTTCATACAAGTCTTCCCAGGCATCTCTGAAACTACCTCTTTCATAATTTCTTAAGACACAATAATATTCCATTACATTTATATACCAGGATTTGTTTAGCCATTCTTCACTTGATGTGCACTCTCTTAGTTTTCTATTCCTTTTCTACTCTAAAAAAGTGGCTGTAATTTTTTTATTTATATTATTTGTAATTTGTAATTTTTGTAATTATTTGTATGTCATTATGTATTTTGTAATTTGTATGTAATTATGTAATTTGAATGTAATTATATGTAATTATATGTATTATTTGTAATTTGTAAATTTTTTTATTTGTATTATTTTCCTCTTTCTTGGCTCTTTTTAATCTATAGACCTATTAGTAGTATGATTGGTTCAAAGAGTATGGACAGTTTAGTCAACCTTTAGTTAACATAGATATTGCCATGTCAAATACTTATAATCTTATAATTACTTTCACATTGTAGAGAAAAACAATTCTAGGAAAAAGAAATTCTTTCTAGGAAAAGAAATTAAAATCATAAAGGTAAAGAATGAAGTTATCCCTGTTATCCCATCTTTTACTGGAGTTGTACAGAAAGATGTTTTCAATCAGGACACAGAAATGAGCTTATGTCCCAAACTTTCATTCAAATACAAAGAAAGTATCTGCTTTATTTATCTGTGTAGTAAATTTCAGAACATTAAAATTAAAGGAAAATAACAGAATAGTGACTTGTCCCAAGACTCTATATAAATTCCATAAAAAAGATTAGTACGGCATTACTATTACTACTACTACATCTACTATGTCTACTATATCTACTATTACTATGTCTGCTACTATTATTATTAATACCATGGCCACCATTAACACCACTATACTGTTACTACTGTTACCACCACCACCACCACCATCACCACTACTACTGCTACTACTACTACTGCTACTACTACTACTACTACTACTTTCATATAGTGCTTTAAGATTTTTAATGTTTGTAAAGTATCTTATAAACCATAAAGCACTATAAAGATTTGTTGATTCCTCTATAAGTGCTTTTATTATTCCCTCTCTTAGCTATAAAAGCTAAGGAAATTAAACCACAGAGTGTTTAAGTAATTTACTCAGGTTCAAACTGTTAGTAAATGTCTAACACAGGATTCAAACCCAGATCTTCCTTTAGTATAATTTCTGTTATATTGAGACCAGTCTTCAAAAACCCTGTGTTCTGAAATGACACTAAATGGTAGTAGTTAGAAAACAACTCTTTCCGGTGAGGAAGAAAGAGCCCTTCAGATTCCAGTATCAACTGCATATATTATAGGAGAGCTAAAGATCTAAGGATTATACTTCATGGATTGTAATTAGCCCATTTGCTGGATAAAAAGGTTATTTCTTATTGGTTGGCTAGTTGGCAATGTCTTCAAAATATTAGCCTTTTTTGTGAATAGTTGAGAACAATAAAGGAAGTGAGTGAGAGCAGGAAAAAAGACAAGAAAAAAGAAAAGGGCAGCAAAGAAGAAGGAAGACTGACAGAGTGTGGGGTTAGTGGCAGTAGCAGCTGTGAGGCTGTTGGAGTTGGTCAGCTATAAAATGAAATAGGATAATACACGATGCACACTGACAGATATGTCAAGAAGCGAAAGTAAAGAGAAAGACTAGAACTATTCCAGTTGTGTATTTGCGTGTGGAACAAATACCAGTCACTCCTTAGAGTTGCAACAATGTATCATGTTAAAGCCATAGGAGTCTATGGAAAGCCATTCCACTGCTAGCCCATTGCAAATGTCTAAGAAATAATTGTAAGTAAATAGTGATATTCTTATAATTTTCTTTCTTATCATTTGTTGATTGATTAATTGGTTCAACAATTAATTAATCAATGCCTTTTGTTTTTAAAACACAGTATCAATGTAATACTGGATTCAATCCTGGAGCTTTATATAATGCTTTCCTCACTGGAGGAGAGAAAGATGACTCAATGCTGTGCACCTAAGGGAGGGGTGGTGAATTTGGGGGATAGAGAACTTTCTCATTCCTGCTAGGAGGAAGGACACAAGTGGTTCCAGACTTTCAGGAATTTATCTGGAGAGAAAGAGAAAAGACTTTGGCAGGCAGACGTGAAGTTGAAATGGAGAGTTGGCTACCCAACATGTCCCTGATTTCCAGCTTGCTTCCTTAGAGGCTTCAGGAAATTTCCCCTTGTGTTAGACTGAGTACTCTTGATTAAACTGAGATAGCTCCCCCTGCACTCCTTTCAATGGGAAAATGCATTTATTCCACATATTGTGTGGTACATTCTAATCTGTATTTGTTTGCTATCAGCTTGGTTAAATGAGTATAATAGGTATTCACTATTTGTGATGGTCTTCTGTGTAACTAGCATTTGGGAGGAAAGGGTAAAATTGCAGCATATAAACTTGGAGAGCAGCTTTCTTTTTAAGCAATAAAGACCAGGAAGGGGTCTTGAGAATAAAGAAAAAAAATTCCTCTGGACCAATGATATTTAGATGGGAAGATAGACACAGTTCATCGAGGAAAGAAGTGTGACCAACCTTGTGACCCCCTTCTCTTGTTCCCTTTCATGTAGGAATCAAAATTTCCTATGCAATAATATGGGCACGGTTCCAGAGATACCTTTCAAAGGTTTCCCATGAGCAGCATTTAGATAAACCCATTTAGACCTACATATTAGCAAAACACTTAAGCACACACATACCTTGGGCCTGAAAGTATCTAAATCAGGGAAATGCTTGGAGAATGAATTTTTGAACAATTGATAATAGCATCCAGCCTGCTGAATGAAGGCCCTGAGTGTTGGTGTGGGAAGAAGTAATGTGAAAAGAGAGGGAAAGGCAGAAAAGTCTGGGAGTCTGCCTACAGTTGGTCTTGACTTTAAAAAAAGTTTTTATTTACATTTTTGTTTATAGATAACCTACATTTCCCAGTGTGTCTTTCTTTTTTCCCTCCCAGAGTACACTCCATTATAACAAAGAGTAAAAAAAGGATTTTTTTTCAGTAAAACTAACATATCAAAAATATCAGATAGTTTATGCAGTATTTAACTCTACAAAGAAGCGATGTAAGTGCAGTTTCTCTTTCCTTTTTTGGAACCAAACTAAGCCACTAAAATTACGCAGCATTTAGTTTTTTTCTCTCAGTTTGCATTTTTGTGGTCATTGAGTTTATTTTCTTCTTGGTTCTGATTATGTTGCATTAACTCATATAAATTGTTTCATTCTTCTATGTATTAACCATATTCATTCTTTCTTAAAGCACAGTAATATTCCATTAAATTCATGTACCATAGTTTCTTTAGTCATTCCCTAATCAATGGGCATCTATATTGTTTCCAGTCTTGCCTACTACAATAAATGCTGCTATATAGCAAGTCTTTCTTTTTTGTCACCGATTCCCTTGGAGAATGTGACTTGCTGCAGAATCTCTTCATATGGTCATTTGGATACTTTTCTTCTCGTAATTACAAATTGTTTTCTAAAACGGTAGGACTAGTTTACAGCTTTACCATCAATGCATTAGTATTTGGTAGTGCATTTTATGCAAGATCTTTCCATAACTGTTTACAATGACAACTTAGACTTCAATGTTTTCTCACCTCTTTGTCTGACTTTGCCTCGATGGAAATGTCTAAGAATGTAAATAGACTTTAATTTGCAGAAGGCAAGAAAGCCCTACAGAGCTTTAAAAGCTCACAATTCTAATTATTCCAGAAAGAACAAAGATATTGCCACTTATGATTTCAGATAAAGGTTCTGTATCTTTCATTTTGTTTTCTGTTTTGAGGTTACATCCATCTGTTATTGATAGAGACAATTTTTAGTTGAGTTTGGTGGTCAATGACGCTTTGGCTAAAAGAATATCAAAAATCTTCCCCTAAGGTCCATACCTCAAAACACAAGGGAATTCTCCCTCTACAAGTCCCAAACTCTTTTTGTACGCTGAGGGACTGTATTAATGCAACTTTGATGACCTGAGTGTATGCGTGTGGGATAGTATTTTTCTATCCTTTGCATTCTGTATATAAGTGAGAAACAGGAACTTAAGCATGATTTCTGTGGGGTTTTAGTCTTCTGGTAATGGTATACATCAAATGGCAGGGAATGTTGACATATTCGGGGACACAGAGCTATTTTTTATTTGTTAGACGAAAGGCAAGTTCATTTAAAAAAAATAAAACCAAAGAAAACAGTCTTCCTGTATTTTTCTTCCGGGAAAATTGTAAATGAGTAAAGAATAAAAAGTTATGGATGTTGACCTTTGAAACTCTCCCCAAAGCTGCACGACTACTGATGGGATGACATGGAAAGTCATTTCACTTATAATGAGATACCAAGCAGGCCTGTCTTCTTTTAAAACCTGGCATTTAAAAATACATTTACTTTTATTATGTACTGGCCTAGCCTGTACAGGCTATTGTTTATGACATATTACCTGAGCAGATGTTTTAGACAACATGCTGGCATTGCTGGAAGTCAAGAATGAAGTTTTACACACACACACACACACACACACACATTTATATAATAAAAAAACCTATAAAATAACAAATATATATATAATTACATATGAAACTACATTTATACACATATATGCCACACACATGTTTGTGTACATATAATCTTGAGGCAAACAATTGGATACTTTTCTTATCTGACAATTTATTGCACGTATTATGTAAACTGCCTGTTAATGTTATGCCTACTGTGCAACACAGCTCTTTAATATGAAGAAATAGGCAGAAATGGACGCCCTGATGATATATTTCACAAGACATCTGTTCACCTTAGCCAAATCTTTTGCAGCCAATTTGCCTCTGACCAGATGGATGAGATCAGATCAGGGAGGCACATTGTAGGGACAGGCAGATTTGGGGCAATTTTTTTTCCGATTACTGAAGTAAAATTAAAGAAAAAACTAGGCAGAAATAAATCATGGAGAGAAATTTTTATAATTGCATGTTGAGCACCCCACCTAGTATAATTTCAGATTATAGAGAAATGTTGGACACTGATAGGCTTAACAAAAAAAAAAAAACATTTTCAGGAAAAATACTGCATTCATTTTATTTCCATGACCTGTCCTACAATTTATCTTATAAAGTCAAAATAAGCCTGTTTAATATTTCATTAAAATGTATAAAGTATAAACATACAGTATTATGTTACATAATGCATTTGTAAGTTTATATTCAGATATGGAACATTTCTGTATTCATGAAGGAATGACCTTCATACCTCAGTGGAGGATCTCCATTTTATACGATCCTATTACATTTTTATTTTATTTATATGCTGTATGGAAATATGAAATTCATCTCATCATTTCAAACAAATGTATTATCAATCAGAAAAGACACAAAACCATCTCTGTTTTCAGTAGGTTGCTGGCACAAGCAATCACCCCTAATGACTTGGTAATGCCACATTGAGCTGTGCATATGCTCAAGTATTTGCATTTGTGTTTCTGATATTTGCATTTCCTTGCCCAGATTTGTAAAATAATGATAATAATAATACTAAAAAAGATCTAGGAAAGCAAGGGATTTTCCTGCTTTATAATTGTCATGGAGTAGTGGGGGAAGATATGGAAGCTGGAAGCAAAAATAAAAGGGGACTACTTAATATTGGATTCAAAAGTAAAAGGAAAAAAGAGTCACAATCCAGAGTTTTTTTTCATCAAACTAATTCTCTAGTCCACAAGGAGAATTTATTAAGTAAATTGCTATTCATGAGATAATTCAGAGATGGAAGGGACCTTGAAGGCTGTCGAGTCCCTTCTTCCTCATTATATAGATGAGAAAACTGAAACTCACAGCTGGTTAATGTCCAAGGCAGAATTTGAACCCAGGTCTTTTTGATTCCTGATCCAATGCAATGTCCAATACTGTACTTCAGCACTGACCTTCTCCCCTACCAATTCCACCACAACACATCCAAGGGGTTAATACTGCAGATATCATTTCAAACTTAAAATAATAGCAGAAAATCATAGGCCTATCTCTTGGGTGTTGAGAGAACTAAGCGAGACTCAAAAGGAGCTTGGTGAAATTATCTTCAGGTTTGACTTGTCCTGCAGTTTTGGCTATGCTCTAGATGGGAGTTTGAAGTTTAGTTCAATATGAGGCCCTCTCTATTGCTAATGCTCTTGTGATGATAAGAAAAATTAAAAGAAATAGGCTATTATTTTTCCCTAAAGTTCCTTTCAGAATGATCCCTTCACTCTTCTAAGTCTTCTCTTTTCTCCTACAAACTTAAGATACTTGTCCAGATATTAAGTTACTACTAAAAGGAAAAATAAATGCTTCTCTATTGCCAAATGAAGTGCATTATGAGAAACTGCCAGTAGTTAACACAATTGTCCTCGCTTTTCTACATTATTGGCAGCAGGTGAAAAGTATCACAATTTTGAATCTCAGTTGGTATTTTCGTCATTGCCAATCTATGTTCCAGAGTTGTAGCATATTAAATGAAAAGGGTCATTGAAGTTGCACATAAACTAACTGTCCCTTTCTACAATGCTGAGTTTTCTGAAACTCTTGCCAGTAGTAGAGATAATGGAGATGAGCCTTTTGCTATAACACTGAAAGTAGAAGTTGGTTTGCTGCCATTCACATGAAATTTGCATGATTGGGCCACTCTTCTTTTTATGTTCCATTACTAATTTGAGACAAAAATCTGTCATGACAATCTGGAAAGCTCTCAAGTCAGTAGTATTTACCCAAATTCTTCACTTTCTCATGGTGGAAGTGACCACTGGGGAAAAAAAAAAACCATAAAACTGTCCCTGTTTGCAAATTTAGCAAATGGGAAACTGTGAGGCTGTTTCTGGTTTTATTGCATGAACATTTAAAAATCAATAAGAACTTCAGAAATGGCTATATTATAGTGCATGAGAAGTATGAATAAGACAAATGTTAACTCCTGAAATGGTAAGAACCTTAGTATCTACAAAGAAAGTATCTATTTTCTCCAGCACCCAAATTACTCTGGCTCATCTTTTGCAAAGAGCCAATCTTGGATCCTCATTTAATCCCTCATTAGTTATTTCATTTTGTAGTTTCAGGATTTCTTTCACATATTGAGGTCTTTCTGAATGATAGCCAAAGCTTCATGAGAAGTTATATCATGCTTAACTTAGATTCAATATTGTTCCAAACTTGCTAGATCAGAGGTTCTTTACTTGTGATACATGAGATAAAGGTGTCAGTGGGCAGACTTCAGGGAAGCTCATGAACTTTCATGAGAAAAAAAAATCTTTATTTTCATTGATCTTCAACTGAAATGTATAATTTTCTTCAGTTATGAATAGAAAAACATTATTCTGAGAAGGGTTCCATGAGTTTCACCAGACTGCCAAAGGAATCTATCACCTCTCTCCCTCTATAAACAAAAGTTAAGACCCTTGGGTCTACATCTATGCTCTCATTATCCTATGATGTTCTTTGGGGTATTTTGCATTACAGAATAATCCCAAAATTTGTCCTATAAAAATAATTTATTAAATGAAGGTACTCTCTTATTGCTCAGTTTCATGTAACTTCTTGTATCGGTATCAATATTATGTGTATTACATAAAAGAAAAGCACATAGGGCAGGAACTAAGTCTGATGACCCACTTTTCCCCATTTCATGTGGAAATACCAAGTTCAGCAAGATGTAGATGGTTGTGCTAATCTATCTTTGGGAAATAAAATCAGTCAGTAGTAATTTTTAAGCACTTACTATTTGCCAAGCACAGTGGTAGATGCTGAGATACAGATTAAAAATGAAACTGGTCCCTGCCTTCAAGAAGTTTACATTTTATTTATTGTAAGAGGTTTATTCCCCACTTTTCTATTTAGTTGGCATATGATTTTCATTTTACATACTTTTAGTCATTTTCATAGTTTATGCTACAGAAATTAAACAAGTTTTTAAAAATCCCTCAGATGTAGGAAATCTCTCTCCATCTTCATGAAATAATTCTTGCTGTTATACTCCAGGAAAACTTTCTTTACAATTCCCTGTAGAGTGAAAGATTTCTTAGAATAATTCTGTAGGTTTATTTTTGAGAGGAAACATTATTTTAATTAATGGTTACCAAGCACTCTGACAACACGAAGCATAATTTAAATGCAGAGTAAGCTAACTAACAACATCCTATAAAAAGAGAGGCAGATGGAATACACCCCATCATTTTAGTGCCCTTTTCTAATTTTCTCTTCCTTCTCTTTACATTTTTGAAAGGTTTTCAAAGTCATGGTCAGAAAATCATGAGTTAGAACCAAAAATACTCTAAGCAACAATTGCTGAAAAAAAGTTTTTAAACAAATGGGACAACCACAGGAGGCTTGAGCCAAACTGGATCCCTATTGAGGTAGCAGTGAGAGGCAGAAGGACCAGTGTACCCTCTCTCCATCACCTCATGAGTGTATGTGATAGATGATTCCTTCTTTAACTGTGTAAGGAAGTTGTCCTGTCCCTGCAAACTAGCTCCATATGGCAATGAGTTTCCTGGGATGCTGCAGAGAAGAAATGGTGGCCACCATCTTGTGAATACATGGAGGTCCTTTTGCTCTATGTAGACTATAAGACATGCTCTAATAGAAACCCACATTATGAATATTTTAATTTGTAGTGTCTCTCAATTGCTTTCAATATAAGCATTTAAATACAATTATTTACAGTAGGCTCTTAACAAATGTATTGAGGAGATAGGGCTCAGATGTTGACAAATTTAATAATAAATTGGCATTATGCTTCTCTTAAGACATCATTGAGAATCCTTATATATTTTATTTTATTATTTTTTATACATTTTAAAATTTATTTTAAATTTAAACACAAAATGAGAAAAGGAAAGAAAATATTGCCATGCATATAGCAGAACATAGAGGATTCAGTAAAACAATAAATTTCCATGTCAAGAAAACCTATATAATAAATGTTACACATTGTTTTCAAAGCTGCCCACTTTTTCTTTGCTTCCTTGCTGGTTTTCTTTTGTTCTCTGCTGTGCATTTTTTACTTTATTTTTCTCCTTCCTCACCCCTCCTAAAGAAGGCTACAATTAAATGTGGATATATATAGACATATACATAGATATCTATAAACACACACATATCTACACATATACATTCAAACACATATATTTTTACTTCTACCTGTCATCTACTTCTTTGGAGGTACAAAGCATCTTCCTTCATAAGTTCATGTCTTTCCATGTTTTTTCTAAATCAACCAGCTCATCATTTTCTACACCACAGCAATCAATATTCCAACCCAATCACATCCTATCTGAAAGATTGTCTATGAAAGATTTTTTTCCAATTTTTTGCATTCCTTCTATTTGTTAGCTACATAAGTTTTGTTTATACAAGAAAATTTTAATTTATAATAATCAAAATGATCCATTTTATACTTCAACAATGCTTTCACCTTATAATATAGTTTAAGGTCTGTTGAATCTACTTCATTCACATTTTCTTTCCCTGGTTTCTTTGAAGTTCCTGACCTTTTGTTCTTCTGAGTGAACTTTGCTATTATTTTTACTCCTCAGTAAAATTTTTATTTTAATAATTTAATTGGGATGACATTGAATAAATAGCTTAGCTAGGTAGAATTGTCATTTAAAAATTATATTGGCTTTACCTACCTATGAAAAATATATTATTTCAATTATTTAGATATGAGTTTATTTGCATAAAAAGTGTTTTATATTTATGTTCATATACTTTCTGTGTCTGTTTTGGCAGGTACACACTCAGGTATTTTACACTGTCTAGTTATTTTAAATGGTCTAAAACAATATTGAATAATATTGCTGACACAAGTAGTTTCTCAATTTTTCTCTTTTGATTAAATATATTTTAATTTTAACTTTGTCTAAGACCATGATTCTCACTACTGCTTTTTTTTTTAACATAATAAATTCCAGAATCTTTATTTAGGAAATGCATAATACAATAACTTATATAAGTTATTAGCAATTGATGGATGAGGAATATGTTTACCTCTTTTAAAGTCTACTTGCCATTAAGTGCCTTGTGATAGTTATAATAATAATTGCTGTTCCAATTTATTTGTGGTTACAGTGTGCTTTATATACACCATGTCCCTTGATCACAACAACCCCATGAAGAAAGTAATGTGTGAATTATTATCATCTGTTTTATAGCTGAGGGAATTGAATCTTATATACTTGTCCCAGGGTCTCCCCAATCACAAATGGTGACACTAGGATTTAAATCCAGATTTTATGACTTCAAGTCCAGACTGTTAGTAGTAAATTAGAATAAGGAAATATATCCCTTAGTGTGTGAAAAAATGAGCAATCTGTTCTCTTCTAGGACAGTCAATGGTATATTTCCCATCATTTCCCCAGGCCTAAAAAATTAAATAGAATTTTAGGTTTAAGCCACCATAGAATAAATATGGTATACTTTGACTTGCTTTGTACATCCTATAGTCTAGTACCATGCGTAAGTGCACACACAGTAACTAATCATTGATAGTACACTGCTCATTTTAAGCTGTAGTACCAATTAAAAAACATCACACTTCAGTGATTCTAGTATGCAACAGTCTTTTGTTTGGATTTAACACTATTGACTAATAATCTTTTTTAATATACCTCCTTTCAGGACATACAGAATAATGAGGGGGAATAAAGAAATGTCATAAAGAGTAAAAGAATGCAGATCATTGTGTACACTGACACAATATTAACACAATACTTATTAGCTCAAAAATCTTAAATACTTACTAAATCAGAATCTACAGCTACCTAAAATCCTTCCAGCATGTAAGAGAGGTAGCTTTGGAGGCTTAACCTTTTCAAGGGCATAGGAAATTTCTAATGGAAAATAAAGTGTCATTTTCAAGTCAGTCACAATAGCACTTTCAGATGACCATAAATTTCTAGATGAAAGGGATCCATCCCAGAGGTCATCTAATCCCTTATTTTAAAAATGAGAAAACAGGGCCAGAGAAGCTAAGTGATATACTCGTCATCATACCATTTAGTAAATGGCAGATTACTCCCTTTCTTGAAACTTTTATACACTCAGCATCTCTAATTTTTTTTTAGATTTTTTGTCATTTTTATAGCTGATAAAATAGAACTATTGTACAACTTGACTTGGCTTACAGATTTAGCAGTAATTACATCTGTAACAAG
Source organism: Vombatus ursinus (assembly GCF_900497805.2). Taxonomy (NCBI): domain Eukaryota; kingdom Metazoa; phylum Chordata; class Mammalia; order Diprotodontia; family Vombatidae; genus Vombatus; species Vombatus ursinus. The sequence continues at coordinate 4,842,291 of NW_020954590.1, forward strand.
GTAACTTTTTTGACTGCTAGCTTACTTTTCTTGCCATTTCTGAGCAGAGGGTAAATTCCTTTTATTAAAATTTATTTTCACTTCCAAATTCTCTTCCTTACTCTACCTCTCCCCCATCCATTGAGAGGGCAAGAAATACAATACCCATTATACATATGAAATCAAGCAAATTAGCCGTGTTACAGAAAAAGGGAAGAAAAATGAATTAAGGAAAAATTATGCTTCAATATGCACTCAGAGTTCATCAGTTCTCTCTCTGGATGTGGATAGCACTTTTCATCTTGAATTGTCTGGAATTGTCTTTGATCATTATACTCATCAGAGTAGTTACGTCTTTCACAGTTGATTAACTTTACAATATTGCCATTTCTTTGTACAATGTTCTAGTTCTGCTCACTTCACTTTGCATCAGTTCCTGTGTTTCCCCATTTTTTTCTGACACCTTGCCCTTCATCACTTCTTATAACACAATAATATTCCATCATGGTCTTTTACCATGACTTGTTCCCGAACTGATGGACATCATTTCAGTTTCCAATTCTTTGCCACCACAAAAAGATCTGATATAAATATTTTTATATATATTGGTCCTTTTCCTGTGATCTCTTTGGGGTACAGACCTAACAGCAGTATTGCTAGATCAAAAGGTATGCATAGTTTTATAGCCCTTTAGGCATAGTTTCAAATTGTTCTCCAGAAAGGTTGGACCAGTTCTCAGCCCTATCAAAAGTTCTTTAGTGTACCTATTTTTTCACATCTCTTCCAGAATTTGTCATTTTCCTTTTCTATCATGTTAGGTAACGTGATGGATATGAGGTGGTATCTCAGAGTTATTTTAATTTGTATTTCCTTAATTATTAGTTATTTAGAGTATTTTTCATATGACTATATCATATGATTTCTTCTTCTGAAAACTGCCCATTCATATCCTCTGGCCATTTATCAACCAGGGGATAGAAGGCAAATTCCATGCAGACAGAAACTTTTTTTTTCCTTCTCCCTGGTCAGTCAGTAAAAAAAGCCCTTATTTCCCTAATACATGCCAGGCACTGTGTTAATTACTGATGACACAAGGAAAAGCAAAAGATAGTCTTTGTTCTGAAAGAGCTCATAGTCTAATAGAGAGACAACATTTAAAAAAAACCCTATGTACAATACAAATTGGAGATAAATGATAAAGGAAAGGTAATAGCATTAAGGCAGATGGGGAAAGGTTCCTTATAGAAGGTAGAATTTTAGTTGGAGTTTGAGGGAATCCAGGGAAGGCAGGAAGCAGAAATGATGAGACAGAGAATTTTATGGGAGATAGTGAGTGAAAAGGCATAGTCAGAAGATAGAGAAAGTAGGAGGCCTGTGTCACTGGATCTCAGAGTTTGTGAGGGTAAGAAATAAGAAGACCAGAAAAACAGGAGAAACTAGGTTATGAAGGACTTTAAATGTCAAATAGGATTCCATATTTAATCTTGGAGGTGATTGATAAGGAGCTGTTGGAGTTTATTCAATGGGGGTGACATGGTCAGATATGCATTTTAAGAAGATTGATTCCACAATTGAGTGGAAGGTGATCATGAGTGGCTCTCCACTCTAGTCTTGAGGCAGGGAGATCAAACAAAAGGCTACTATAATCCATGCATGAAGCAATGCAAGTAGGATTGTGTATTAGTATCTAGTCTAGTGTTGCAGAGTTTAGAAATGTTTAATAAATGGACATTGGATTTAATTAAATGATAAAAGTTGAATATAATCTTCTTGAGATTAGCAACTATTCCCTTTGTATGTATGTATATGTATATGCATGTGTATGTGTGTGTGTGTGTGTGTGTGTGTGTGTGTGTGTGTGTGTGTGTAAAACCAGGACCTAGCACAGTGCCATGACAAATGCAAAGAACAAAGGAAAAATAGCAATTATGCTAAGGATAATAATGAAAATGAAACAGTAGAGCAAAATTTTGAAATGCAGCTAAAGCAGTTCTTGGGGAAAATTTATATTTCTCAAAAATATATTGATAAATGGACAAAGATTAATACACACAATTTTATGCCAAGGAAACTGAGAATTCATGAGTATTTACAAAAATTCAAAATACCTAAACTATCAAAACTATCAAAACAATACCTAAATAGCTTTTATTTTTTTTTTTGCAAGACAATTGAGGTTAAGTGACTTGCCCAGGATCACACATCTAATAAGTGTCAAGTATTTGAGGCCAGATTTAAACTCAGGTCCTCCTGAGGCCAAGGCTACTACTCTATCCACTGTGCCACCTAGGTGCTATATTACTGAAACTTAAATACACAATAAGAAAAGAAAAAGAAACATATTATAAATTTAAATATTGAAACTTAAATACAAAATAAGAGAAAAAACATATCAAATGCACAGTAGAACATGAGAGGATTCAAAATATATAGCAATAAATTTCCATTTCAAGAAAACCTATATAATAAATACTACACATTGTGTTGAGTACTTCATATGTTAATCAAACTAATCTCACAAAAAGAAATTGAGAAATCTATGAATGAATTCCCAAAGAAAAATCCCTTGAGTGAGATGAATTTACAAATGTATTATATCACACATTTAAAGAGTATTAATACTTATGCTTCAAAAAAACCTCTGAAATAGAAAGCACTTCAATAAACTCTTTTTATTAGACAAATATGGTACTCAAATTAAGGAGAGACAAAGTAGAAAAAGAGAGCTACATATCACTCTAACTAATGAATATTGATGCAAAGTTTATGAATAAAATTCTAACAAGAACACCACAGAATTATATCCAGAACATAGTTCACTCTGACCAAATTAGAGTCCTATAAGGGAGGTAGGGTTATTTAACATCAGAAAAATAATTACCATAATTAATTTTATGAACTTAAATATAACAATGACTACACGATTATTTCAAGAGTTGCAGGGGAAAAGTCTTTGATTAAACATTGCATATGTTTATGCTTGAAATCCCCAAAATTTTAGTCATGGAAGAGATCTTCTTTAATTTACTCAAAATAGTATATTAAAACCCAAGAGCTAGCACTGTTTGCACTGGTGAAATACTACAAGTTTTCCTAGTACACATAGGATTAAAATAAGAATTTTCCCTCCTCTTTCCTCTTTATTATTTGACATAGTTCTAGAAAAAGCAGACATATTAGACAAAGAATTACTCTCAAAGCTAGGAGGACCTATGTTAAAATCTAACACATTCTCTCTGCCTAACCCTGAGCAAATCACGTAACCTCTCTGTGCTCTAGAAAATAGTCTAAGACTAAAGTTGGAAAGTACCAATCTGTATCACCATAGAAAGTTTGATTTATGGCTTTGTCAAATTTTTTTGAGATTAGTTTGATTAACATATGGAGTTCTTGTTTTGATAAATTAGGTATTTTGGATTTTTGTAAATACTACACATTTTCCTTTGAATTATCAGTTCTCTTGGCATATAATTATGTCTATTCATCTTTGTCTATTTATTAATATATTTCTGAGAAATACAAATTTTCCACAAGGATTGCTTTAACAACATCCCAAAATTTGGGTATCATAACACCAACTACTAGTTTTATAAAAGAGTAAAATTAAATCTGTATACACCAAAAAAAGGAGGTAAGATACTCCTGTTTTCAGATCATCAATGAAAACACTAATTAAAACAATTAATATTTAATAGTTTCATAAAAGTAGCAAGATAATAGCAGCAGTAATAGGAGCTAAGTATATAGAGAGCTTTAAGGTTTAAAAAGTGCTCAACATAGTCTATCTCATTTGATCCTCACAAAGTCCCTACGAAGTTGGTGCTATTATCCTTATTTCACAAGTAAGGATATAATGACAAAAATACAGTCCCTTCAAGGAGCTTATATTCTAATGGGAGATACATCAGGTATGTATTTAAGTAAATATAAGTCAATATGGGGGAGAAAAGAAAACCAATCCTAGGAACATTGGACTTCGTGGAACCTGACTTGAAACTTGAATAAGAGAAGCTATTCTAAGAGGTGGAGATGTGGAGGAAATGATTCAGGGTGGTGGTGATAATGTATGCAAATAGAAGATGTGATATTGCTTTCCGGGAGTAGCTAACATTTCAGTTAGCCTGAAACCTAATTATTGTGAAATAAGTCTGGAAAGACATATTGGATTCATATTTTTACTACATCTATTATTGCAAGATCATCTACTTTTTATCATTGGACATCAGCTAGCCCTGAGTGACCCTATTTACCTACTCCACAGGCCTCTTCTCAGTAGCCCTACCTTGACCATTTGTGGTGATGAAAGGTCAAAAATGATTTTTTCAGATGGTAACAGAAAGTAGCATGTTGTGATGGAGGACAGAATAGCTGTCATTTCAACAAGTGGCAATAAACGGTGGGGCAGAATTATAAGACCAGAAGCATCTATTATCCAGCCTGATGAAGTTCAGATAAGAACACCACAGCAAGTCAAGCATCCAGTAATAAGTAATGCTTCCCTTCCCCTCCCCAGAATTCATGAAACTATCTACTGAAGGGAGCAGGCTTTGAAATTTATATGGATAGAGAGAACACCACTCTGTTGAAATCATGTCTTATTTGAAGTATTGAATGAAATCCACCAAATAACCATGAGATATGTAAAAACAACAACAACAACAACAATAAACTACCTGGCTAACATTAAAATATACCACGTATCTGGTATTTCTGGTAACTCTATTAAAAAGGTTAGTTTATACCAACGACCAAGAGGAGTTGACTGGAGAAGGGTGAGTGGAGAGGGGAGTTTCCAAGATGTTTCCTAAGAGGAAGCAAAAAAAGATTTTAGTATCTAGAGCAGCAAGGTGCATCAGGGGGTGTTTAATCCAACTTTTTCATTTTATAGATGAGGAAACTGGGGACCATTGTTGTTAAGGGTCACATAGATAGTAAGCATCAGAGGTGGGATTTGATATAAGGGTGTTCTAGAGCCAGGACCAATTGCCAAATTTTCAGCGTTGAACATTTACACCTTGGAAAATTGCCAACATTAAAAATCATGACTTAATTTATTGGTTTGCTAATATCTAGATTTAAGAAAATGATGGGAGAAAAAGTTAATGATGCATATTAAAATTAAAAGTCTGTTGTGGGTAAGAAAAAAAAAGGTTAGTTTAACATGGCTTGTTCTTTGTCTCCTAATAATGACCCTTTTCTTTTTTAACATGTTCAAAAATCATCTTTTAAAAGTTTTTATTTTCTGGTTATTTTGCTAGGTGATACCAAGCTTACTGCTTAGGAATTTCCAGAACTCACCTTTTCTCCATTGTTGAAAATTAAGACTGCATCTGCCCACATCCAGTTTTCTGATAATTTTCTCATTCACCAAGATTTCTAAAAGAACTACTTACTTATCTGATCACATGTAGAAGTTCTTTTTGTACCCTGGGATGCCTTCATCTTAACATGGAAACTTGAACCTATTTAAAATTATTAAAGATTTTCCTTGATCATCATCACCTTAAGTTCCTTCTTAAGTATGTTCAGTCTTTCCTTTCTAATTTGAAGGTCATTTACCCTGATATAAAAAACTTACATGAAAAAAAATCCTAAGTTGAATAGCTCCATTTTCTCTCTTAATATTTTAATTTTTCTGTTAATTACTTTCTTTATTTACTTTCTTTAATATTACTTTTTTATTTTTTCTGTTAACACCGCTTTCCTTTTGCCCATGCAGTGGAGCATTATCCTTTCTTGCCCTTCCTGTTGTGGATACAGCTTTAAAAAAAAAGACCTTTGGAGTCGCCTTATTTTCTTCTTGCTTTTATTAACTAGATTGTAAGATTTTGGAAAGCAGGAACATTTTGATTTTCCTTCTTTTGCAGCACTGTTCTTATTGTAAGTAATTGGTATGTACTTTTCTATTTGACCTGACTCTCAACAAACCTTGAAACCCAAAGTCTATTGGGGATGTATGATCTTCCATCTCTTTGGCTTGCCATCCCACCATCTGTTTTTCCTTAACAGACTATATTTTGAATCTTTGCCTAGGCACATAGATTCTTGGATTTCTTTCCCAAGGTGTTGATAACATTTTCTGAAGTGCTAAAAGCCCCGTGTTTGTGGTTAATTAGCTCTTGGATCTTCTCATCATCTTGGCCTTGGTGATTCTAGCTTTAGAACCCATGTGTCTCTTTTCAGGAGCTAACAATTGTGGTCTTGAAAGCATTCCAAATGCTGCTGAAGATTCCCCCCCCACCCAGTGGTTGGGTGTATGTTGGGGTGTATTAGAATTTGATTGGTGGTGGAGGTGGAAGGGTGTGTGTATGTGTGTATGTAATCAAGATTAACAGGTTCCACTTGATTGGACCTTTTGCTGAATTAATCTTTAGTAATCACCATATTAGAGCCAGTTTCATGACTGACTTAATGGTCTTTGCTACGATATGAGTAAAGGAGAATGACTTTGAACTTTCAAAAAAAAACAGAACCCTCATAGCAAGCTCACAACAAGAAGTCACTAATAGGGGCAATTTAGATTAATGGAGAAACTCTGGATGATGTTGACCATTTTTTGCTTACTGGAAACATTATTTTTAAAAGTTTATGTTGATGAAGGATTCTGGAATTGAATTAAATGCATAAACATAGACTTTAATCTCCTGATTAAATAACTACTTCAAGATCACAATATTGAAAATGAGCCAAATGGATGACATCTGGCAATTGTAATCTCTATTCTACTCCATGGAGCTGAGACATGGACAAATATAGAAGCCATCTTGAGAAGCTGAGAAATACCACCATTGTTGATGATGGAAAAGACTTCAACCATGATAGAAAACTAATGTAAACATTGCCTTCTCTTATTCTTCTTGGCAGGTTGTACCACACAAATACTTGATTCTTGTAAAAGAAAAAAAAACAAGCTGGGAAATAAGACTAACTTAGGCTAAAATGAAAAGCAGTTACTCTGCCATCAATTTATGAAAGACTATTGAATGCCCAGGAATGCCTTATTAGGTGAAAAAAAATAGCCTGGAAGAATACTGTGCTTCAAAATCCCATGGCAACATGGGAGTTGGAAAAGAGAATTTGGCAGAAAAAAAATCAAGCTATAGACTAAATTTAAAAGTAGGACCATGTACTATGTTAGAAAACATGGGCTTAAGAAGTGAGAGAATCTGTTATCTTGAACTGGTCTCATTAACCATCTTTAGTTGCCTTGCTAGTACAATAATGAAAAACATTCATGACTAATTAAGGATAAACTGTAGATAATAATATAGCAAGATGTAATAGAAAGAGCACTGAACTTGGAAGCAAAAGACCTGGATTTGACACTTTTTCTATTTCAAGACTCTTTGCCAGAGCTCCCATTTTCCCTGTTCTCTATTTTGCTCTAGTGAGGCATTCTCGTTTTCACATTGTGCCCTGCTGTAGCCATGCCTCAGGATTAGTGTTTGCATTAACAGAATGTACTTAAATACATCTTGGTTGGGGCTCAAAACTGCTTCAATTTATCAAGGACATTTTTGTTTTGGAAACTTTGTGACGTTTGGTTTTATTTTCCTTGATCCTTCAGTTCTGATGGGTTTCCTTGTTATGGACTATTCACTTGTACTTTAGACCTTTACTCTTCTTTGTTTTCTGGACGTCTTCACAGATTTTGATCATTTGCTTGGATCTTTGGTCATGTGTTCTGTTATTTCTGCTATAATTTATTTCCCCCCTCATTTCTGTATGTTTGCTAAGCCACTGACTAGTTACTTGTCACATAAAAGCCAAGTTCCAACTCATAGTCTTCCTTTATACCCCAGTTCCTTTCATTCTTTGGACTTCCACTTAGATGTTGATGTTCCCTTAAACACCTCAACTTTCCAATTGCTCAACTTGCTCAAATTCTGTACATAACTCACCCCTTCACTTTACCACAGTTACACATTGGAATGGTCATACCCTTAATCTTGTCTTCACCCACAGGTATTCCAGCTTCATGATCAATAATTATTACTATCCTTTAACTGATCATCATCTTTTACTTGGTCCTCCTAAACCTATATTTGTCCTCATCAAGACCTCCAATCCCTCCAACTGTCAAGACCATACTCAGTCAACAGTCTTGCTCTGACTACATTCTCTTTTATCAGTCTTGTCCCTTTGGTAAGCCAGTTTAAGTTGACATGATTCTCTGTTCTTGAATCTTTTGTTTACTTGTTTACTTTGCTTTCTGATCTTGCCTCCTTCACTACTATGCATGTGATTCTGATTAGAACTGAAAGAAACCATTAAATTGTGCTGACTAGGTCCACTACAATTCATGCTAACCAACCTCAACTGGTCCTGCTATTCCTCCCTGATCAATTCCCTATTTCACTCACCACAGTAGTTGTTCCAAATCTTTATCTTCTTTCCTTAAGCTTCTCATGACACTACTCCCTCTCCTCATCCTCTTTACTGAGGACCTTGCCTCATACTTCACAGGAAAAATTGAGATCATTTGCTGAGCACTCTCTCTACTTCTCCATTTCTCATGCCACACCCCTATAATATTGTCCCTTTTTATCTGCTCCTTCACTAGAATCTCTGATGATGACTTCAAATACTAAATCTGATCATCTCTTTTCACTTCTCGTAATTCTCAACCTTTGACCTTTGATCACCATCTCTTACTGGATACATCTCCATTGGCATTCAGACTCTGCTCTCTCCTTCTACCTAACTTTTCCTTTTCAGAATCCTTTGCTGGTTCATCATTTATATGATGGCCTTTAATTAGGAATGTTTCTCAAGTTCTGTCCTAAGCCCACATTCTTCTCTCTTAATACTCTTTCAGGACCTCATTTTCTCCAATGGTTTAATTATCAATTTTTATTACAGATACTTCCAGGTCTATATATTCAGCCTCACTCTCCTGAGTTTCAACCCAATATCAACTATTATCCATTATTGGACATTTCCAAATGAATGTCCCAGAGACATCTCAGAGAAATCATGTTCAAACCAGAAATCATTACGTTCCCACAAATCCATCCCTTCTTCCAAACATCCCCATTTCTTTGGAATATACCACCATTCTTCCAGACTCCCAGGAATATAACCTTAAAAATATCCTCCAGTACTTACTTTCTCTTATTCTACATATCCAATCAATTGTTAAATCTTGCCATTTCTATTTCTACAATATCTCTTGTATTTTACCTTTCCTCTCTTACATACAGATATTACCTTAGTTGAAGCTCTCATCACTTCTCTTCTAGATTATTATAAATGACTTATAATTAGCCTCATTATCTCATGACTCTCCACACTGTTATCAAAGTGATTTTTCCTCAGACCTGATCTAATGATATCAACCCCTACTCAGTAAATTCCTATTGCTTTTAGTGTTAAATATAAATGCCTATGTGTAGCTTTTAAAGCCTTTTATAATCTTGTTCCAATCTATCTTTCTGGTATCATAGTACATTATACCCTTCTAACTCTCATGTGATTCAGCTAACTGCCCTTTTCTCTGTTCCTCACATAAAATATCTCATCTCTTTCCTTTCAGTCTTTGTAGTGATTGTCCCCCATACCTAGAAACATTCCCTCTGCTTCATAACATCTTTCTTCATTCAAGAGGAAGTTAAAGCACCATATGAAGCCTTTCTTGATTTTCCCAAATGCTAGTGCCCTCCTTTTCATACTGTCTTGTACTTAACAATTTCATATTTATTGGTATTTATTCAGACTATATTTATTCTGTATATAGCTTATGTCTATCCTTGCTGTATCATTTGTTAGAACATAAATTCCTTGTGAGGATTGTTTCATTGCTTGCATTTTTATACCCAGTGCACAATAAGTGCTTAATAAATGCTTGCTGATAGAGATGCACCTTTTCTAAAAAAGTCAAGGGCAACCCCTCTACATGGATCATAGATCTCATGCCCTCCCTATCTTCTCTAATAGATTGTCTCCAACATCATTCTCACTCTCTAATCTTCCTATATAGTAGTTCCTTACCTGCCCAAATCTTCCCATTTTTCAAAATCCCCCATTACATTCTAGCATGCCCACTACCTATTATCCTATATCTCTCCTCTCCCTATCAACTAAATTCTTTGAAAAAGTTATCTACAGTTGATGCCACCATTTCTTTCACTCTCTTCTAAACCCTCTCCAGTCTGTCGTTGAATCTCACTTTTTAATTCACATTGCTATTTCCAAAATTACTATGATTTCTTAATTGCTAAATCTAAAGGTCTCTTCTTGATGCTTATTCTTCTTGACTTCTCTGTAGCATTTGTCACTGTAGACCTTCTCTTCCTGGGTGGCTTCTCTTCACTGGGTTTCTGTAACTGACTTATCTTGATTTTTCTGCTACCTGTATGGTTGATTTTTCTCTCTTCTTTTTTTTTTTTTTGGATTTTCATCTAATTGAATTATGGTGGCCTCCAAGACTCTGACCTTGACACTCTACTCTTACCTCTCTATATTATCTCGTCAGCATCCATGAGTTCAATTATCGTCTCTATGCAGGTGATTCCCAGATCTATTTAACTAAAACTAGACACTTTCCCGAGTTCCAGTAAAATATCACCAACTGCCTATTGGACATTTCTAACTGATGTTTTGTAGGCATCTCTCACTGAACAACATGGCATTATCTTTCTTCCCAAATCATCCTCTCTTTTAAATTTCCCTACTAATATTGAAAATCCCTCTAGTCACTCAGTTTCTCAAACTTGGTGTGGTCCTCAATGTCTCTCTCTTGTTTATACTATAGATCCAAACACTTGCTACCAAATCTTTTAAATTATTTCTTTGCAGTATCTCTCAATACATCTCTCTCTCTCTGCATTCACACATCCTCTCCCCCAGTTCAAGCACTTATCATCTCTCTCTTGAACTATTGCAATAAAGTTCTCAGTTTCTGTTTCATTTGTATCTATCCTCCATTCAACTGCCAAAGTGATCTTCCCAAAACATAGGTCCATGTCACTGATTTACTTAATAAATTCAATTAGTTCCCTGCTGCCCCCAGGATTGAATATGAAATTTTCTGTGGCATTTAAAGTGCTTCAAAACTGAGCCCTTTCCTACCTTTCCAGTCTTCTTACTTTTGTTGCCATCCACATACTCTGTGTTTCCTGGTTTACTTGCTGTTAGTCACACATTATATTCCATCTTTTGTCATAGTGACTTTCCACTGACTCCTCTTCATCCTTAGAATGTGTTTTCTCCCAATCTCCATGACCTCTTTTAAGACTCAGTTCTTGCATTACTTCTTCTAGGTAGACTTCCCCCACTCCCAACTGATAGTGTCATCCCTTCTATGGTAAACTTATGGCTACTCTATCTTTTATATTCTGATTTATATATGTTGTCTTCCCCATTAGAACATGATCCCTCTGAGGTCAGGAACTGTTCTTGCTCTTTCTTTCTGTCCCAGTGCTTAACATAGTCCCTGTCACACAGTATTTGTTAATAAATGCTTAATTGATTGTTAACAAAATTGGACTTTATTTGACCTTTGTTATCTGAGCACATTCTCCCGTGTCTGCTCATATATTTTCATGCCCCTACTTCCACTTTGATGACAACTTTTCAGGCCTTGTCCTAGATCCTATTTGCTATTATATGTATCTTCCCTCCTATACTCTAAACCCTTCCCTTGTCTTGGTCTTATCTCTTGACTTGCATCTGTGACCCATTACTACTTATGGTTCCAATACTTAACACTTAAATGTAGAACACACATTACATGGGGAAGAGCAAGGTAAGTGGGAAAGAGGCCAAAAGATTTACTTGAGATGGACATGCAAGACAAAGCAAATTGGAGAGCAAGTGAAAGCCAATATCATCAAGAAAGGCCAAGATAATCTGACAAATACTTTGCTCCAGCCAACAAGCTTTTATGTACTTCTTGTAAAGGTAAGTTTATCATTAAATGTAAGTAGCCTATTGGTCAAAGTAAGAGGACATACCTGGAGGAATTGTGGAGTGAGGGAAATGAAAGGACAACAGTTCTTCATAGGCAGTCTTTTTTCTGTTTGCTTGCACTTAAATTTTGTTTTTTTTAATTTAATTTTTAAAACTAAGAAACATTTATTTTCTCTCCCACCAGCTTCCTCTAGCCTACTGGGACACACACACACACACACACACACATACACACAGATACATACCAAAATCCTTGTAACAAATATGCATAGTTGAGTAAAACAAAATCCTATATTGGCTATTTCTATCTTATTACTCTCCTTGTGAGAAAGTATGTAGCATGCTTCATTATTTGTCCTCTGGAGTTGTAGACAGTCATTGAATTGACAGAGTTCTTAATCTTTCAAAGTTGTTTGTCTTTACAATATTGTTAGTGTAGAAATTGTTCTCCTGGTTCTGCTCACTTTGTTCTATATCAGTTCATATAAATCTTCACTGATTTCTCTGAAATTATACTTTTCATAATTTCTTATAGGACAATAATATAATTATATTTGTATACCACAGTTTGTTTGGTCATTGGCCAATTGATGAGAATCCTCTTAGTTTCCAGGTCTAAATCTTTTTAGTGTGTGTATATGTACGTGTATATGCACATATATACACATACGTACATACACACATATATAATTGCATATACACATGCATATATATGTGTATATATATATATGTATCTCACAAATGGGTCATTTTCCTATTTCTTTTATCTCTTTGGGGCATCAGACTAGTAGTGTTATCACAGAGTCCAAGAGTATGCACAGTTTAGTGACTTTTTGGGCATAGATCCAAATTGCTTTCCATAATGACTGTATAAATTCACAAATCCATCAACAGTGTCTTAATGTGATAGTCATTCTTCTGAGACTGGCAGATCCTGACAGAAGAATTAGGATGCCTTTCAGTAAATTAGTGTTCTAGTGAATAAAATGGAGTTAATTCATCTTATAGAAGTGTCTAACTTATAATAACAGAGAAGCTTAAATATCATATGAGTCTGATTCATTAATTATTTGTTGTTCGTATCATGCCTGTGTATAAAAATTATTTTTTTAAAAAAAGTATAATGCATAGAAAGGGGAAACATGGCATAATGGCTTTAAGAATTAAAGAAAATACCTAGCCTTGAGTTTTACCTCTGTATATATATGTGATCCTGGGCAAGTAACTTCATTTTTCAGTTCCCTATGCAACTTACTCAGACTACAAATTGCAGAGCAGATGCCAATCTGTACTAATAGAGTGAGTTTCATCATTAGAAGTTTGCTAAATCAATGAAATCCTAGGTCTGATTCAATGCTTGGACCCAGGACTTAGCTGCTGGTAAAAAGGATCAGAGCAGGAACAGCCAAGAACTAGAAATGATACCGATGTCTCATGGCCCAGTTTCATCAGAAGGAACTTGAGGAAGTACATATAGAAGTTATTAGAATCTTCCTACAATCCGTGGTATAAATGGTGGTTGGTGCTAGGAAATTCTGACATAGGCAACAGGTCAATATCAAAGCAAGTGGATGATTTGTGAGATAATATGATGCCATGGAAAGTGCACTGAATTTAAAGTTAGGAGTTTGAATCCTAGTTCAACTATGGAACTATTTGTGTAACCTTGGCTAAATCAGTAATAGTAATAGTAATAGTAATAGTAATAGTAAGAGTAATAGTAATAGTAATAGTAATAGTAATAGTAATAGTAATAGTAATAGTAATAGTAATAGTAATAGCTAGTACATAGCATTGTAAAGTTTGCAAAACACTTTATATATATTGTGTCATTGGAGGCTCACAATAGTCCAGTATGGTACGTTCTATTAGCTTTGTTATATTTGTCCATTTTCTCAAATGTGAAAATGGAGTCTGAGAAAGGATAAATGACTTGCCCTAGGTCATGCCACTACTAAGCATCAGAGGGAGGATTTAAATCCAACTTTCAATGACTCCAAACCTAGCACTCTATCCCTGACACTGCTGTGGGCCTCAATTTCCTCATCCATAAAATGCATGCGTGTGTGTGTGTGTGTGTGTGTGTGTGTGTGTGCGTGTGTGTGTGTGTGGGGTGGGATTTAGGGAATGAAGTAGGGGGGGAAATCAGTTCTTTTGGATCAGGAATTCTCAACCTTTTACTGTGTGTCATAACCCCCTTTAGCAGCCTGGTGAAATCTTTCTCATAATAATGTTTTAAAATGTAATAGAATCAAATACATAGGATTACAAAGGAAATAAATTATATGAAATAGTTATCAAATTAAAAAAAAAACAAGTTCATGGACCCCAGGTTAAGAACCCTTGTAGATAATCTCTAAAGTCCTTTCTATTTCTGCAATGATCCTTTAATATCATGTGATATCTGCATGGATCTAACAACTGATAACAGGTAGAAGTCTAGGGAGTCAGTCAGCATCAGCAAGGTGAAGGATCCCACCATAGTAACTATGGTTCCAGGACAGCGCAATACAGTGAAAAAAAACCAAACAAACATTGGAATTTGGAATTAGAGAACTCCAGGTCAAATTCTATATCTGCCAACTAATACTTGTGTGACTTACCATTACATCACTTACCATTTCTGAGTCTAGTTTTTCTTTTTCCTCAGTAAAATGATTAGTTTTGTCTGATAGCCTCTGATATATCTTCCAAGTCTAAGTCTATGCTCATTTGACCCCATGATGCCAGTTTCTTGGAGGACTTGACAAAATTAAAGAAGAAAGACAAGGTCCCAATCCCTAAGGACCTGGATAGGAAACAATGTGAGGGACTCAGACATGGGTGATGAAGACAAGCATTCAGTTACTGGAAACAGGATGCAATGCGGGTGCTTGATCACATAGAACAAGGCAAGATTCCTGGTACTGGAACATGTGCATGAGACTAGAGTGAAAACAACAGCAAAGCTGAGTTGTTGCTGAACCATCAGACTGCATTTAAGGGTCCTTGTATCTCTCTTGTTTAGAGCTGGATTAGTCCCAGTGCCCAAGGCATGGATGAGCTTATAAATGTTACTGGGCTTAACTGGGAGTTATGGAGAAATTCTGGGACACCACACTCACTAAATTTAAGCAACGTTTATTTGGCTGAAGTGTCCTGGAATGGGGACCAAAACCATTGTGCCATCTGATCCACTCTGGCTCATTAATTTATTCTTTCAAATAGCAGTATCCATATGTTTAGGTCCTTGCTGTACAGTTGAATTACTGAGCTCATTTTCAATGGCCCAGACCTCTTGTATATATGATTTGGTCATAGCCCTCTAGACCTACCCCTGGAGAAGTGACAAACATGTTGGGGACTAGTCTGAGAGAGGCCCCAATTTTATATTAGTTTTCTGGTTTTTATTCTCTTTTCAGCGTCAGCTGCCATGCTTGCTACCATTTTGTAGGTATTTGCAACTAGGGAGAAGCCATTTGTCCTTTCTCTTTGTAGACACAAACCTCCACATATTATACACAGGGCCCTATTGAAACAGCATGCACCAACTTTCACAAGTCTAATTCTTTCTCAAACATGCATAACAAATCAGCAGATTTCAAAGACTGTGCATTGAAAGAGATTGCTTTTAATGAAAAGAACCCCACATTTACCATCTATTACAGAAAGTCAGGCGCTGATGAGATGGGAGCAAAGAGCCAGGACAGAATAAACCTGCATTGTGTGGAATCATAAAAAGTTAGGAGTACAATAGTCACAAAAGAATGTTATACTGAAGAAGGCTGTAAGGTCATGGTGGAGGGGGAATAAAAGTGAATTGTAGTGATAGGAGAAGGTGAAATGTTATTGTCTGTGTACCTGAGGGTAAGTAGCCCAGAGCCCTAAAACTCATAAGTGCTAACAATAGTCTCTTGAAGAGGAACACCAATACTTCATAGTCTCAAGCTGTGGAAGAAAGAAAATAAGAGAAACATAAAGGAAGCGCATTTGTACAACAGCCTACTTTCTGAATAATTACATGCTCAGTCTTAGAAAAAGAACTATTTCCTGGAGTCAGGGGGAATATATGGCTTTTGAATGAAATGAGCAAAATAGGTATAGATATTTTAAAAGGAAAAACAACACACATTATAAGAAAAAGTACTAAAACAAAATAAAAAGGTAGTGATTTGTTCTAATGAATACTTAATGATGTTTTCTAATATTTCTGCAAGCACAGGCAACTCCTGAGTAGCCTTGTGTAATGGAGGAACTATTCTTCACCCTTCCTGCTTCACTGCTAGCCTAAGAATCCTTCTGAATCCTGCATGTTGAATAGCTAGGTTGGATTCAAGTTATAACCCAGCTTGGAAGAATATTTGTAAATTTCAGTTATTTGAACCATTGGCCCTTTTCATTGATATAGATGAGAGTTGGTCATAGGATCATAAGTCTAGGACTGGAAGGGATCTCAGCGATCATGTATTATAACAATAATTTTAGAAGACCTGGGGCTCACAGAGGTTAAACTGATTTGCTCACAGTCACATAAATAGCAAGCATCAAAGGGAGAATCAGAACCCAGAATCTCTGATTCTAGATCCAATTTTCCTCACTGTACTATTGTCTATAACACTGTCATATTTCTCCTCCTGTGGAATGAGGATAAATGAAAGGCTATATAGAAAACTGCAAAAGGGCATCATTGGCATGGCTACCAGAGAATGCCTTTCCTCCTACAGTTGTCTTTAGCCTATTGCTTATACAATGGTGGAAATAAAACTCACAAGTTCAGATCCTGCCTATCCATAGCTGAGGTAAGGTAATCTCCTCTTTTGTCATTCTTGTCCTTCTAACCATTTATTTCTAAGTTACATATCCAATTTTTATCTGACTTTTTATTTTTAAATTATGTATGGTTTATCTTGGTATGTGCTTTGAGGTATTGATCTAAGTCTAATTCCTTTTAGATTATTTTCTAATTTTCTTAGCAGTTTTTGCTAAATTATGATTCCTTACACTATTAGTTGGATTCCTTACTTCACTGAAGGCTATACTACTAGGTTAATATGCTTGTGTGCATTTTAAAAATAATCTGTTCCACTGATGATCTTTTCTATTTTTTAAACCAATAATAAATCATATTGTTCATTGTTGCTTTGTAGTATAGTTTGAGATCTACACTCATTTCTCCTTGTTTTTGTTATTTCCCTTGAGATTCTTGACCTTTGTTCCACCAGATGAATTTAATTATTATTTTTTCTAGTTCTAGAAATAATTCTTTGGTTGTTTGATTGGTATGGCACTGAATAACTAATTTAGGTGGTATCATTCATGTCAGTGGTGATAGTAGGAGCCCTTGCTTATCATCTGATCTTAGGAAGGGCCTTTATTTTATCCCAATTAAAAGCAAATTATGACTCTTAGTTTTTGATAGATTCTTGATGACCTACTAAAGAAAGACTCATTTATTCCCATATATTATAGTATTAAAACATAGAAATGGGTATCATATTTTGTAAAAAGCTTTTTTCTGCATCTAATAATATAATTATGATTTTTAATTTTTGTTAGCAATAAAGTCTATAATATTGATAGTTTTCCTAATATTGAACCAAAGCTGAAATCCTACTATAAATACAATCCAGTCACAGTGTATGATCCTTTTGATTTGTTGCTGTAAACTCTTTATTAATATTTTATTTAAATCTTTTTACATGGATATTCATTATGGATATCAGTCTCTAGTTATTTTTCTCTGTTTTGACTCTCCCTGGTTTAAATGTCAAGACCATATTTTTTTAAGAAGGATTTTTATTTTTGCAAATAATTTAAGTTACATTGGAGAAAGTTGTTTTTTGAATGCTTGACAGAATTCACTTGTAAATCCATCAGGCTTTTGTGTGTGTTTGTATGTATATATGTGTGTGTGTTCTACTCCTCTTTGATTAGTTCCAATGAAAATGAATTTCAAATTATGGCTACTTCCTCTACAGATTATTCCTTATTTGAACAATCTTCTACTAAATACCTTGATTATATGAACTGAAAAGTTCCTTCACTTTCTTCCTCCTTTCTTTCTAATTGTATTCCTTTTGTACTGCCTTTTTGTTTCTTCTCTTAAGATTATCAGGGAATTACAAAAATACTACTGGGTCATGACTCCTGATGACACTAGGGTTTTGAGAGGACACTTGCATCATTTCCTTATATTAAAATACAAATGCTTCATCTTTGTATCATTCCTTCAGATTGTTCACTTGCATTTGCTTTTTCTTTTGGCTTTTGTATTTACTCTTTAAAGTTTCTACTTAGCTTTTCTCTTTTCATTAGGAATGCCTAAGAATACTATATTTTAATAAAGGACCATTTACCTTCATGTAAGATTAAACTCACATTTACTAGGTAAATTGTTTTTGGTCATATGCTTCCATATTTTTTTTTTTGCCTTTTTGTAATGTCTGTTACAAGCATTCATCTTTTTATAATAATAGATATGAAATCTGTGTGATCCTAATTGTGGATTCTCAGTACCTGAGCTATTTTGGTTTTGGATTTTTGTAGTATTTGTATTTTGATCTGGAAACTCTGGATTTTGACTGTTGCATTTCTCAGGGTTTTCATTTTGAGGCTTCTTTCAGGAACTAACTCATGGACTCTTTTTACATTCCCAATACCCTCTGGTTCTCATAGATCTAGGCAGTTTTTATTCATGATTTCCTTGAAATATAACAACTGGATTCTATTTTTGGTCATTGCTTTCAATACTTGTTAAATTATCTCCCCTCAATTTGTATTTCATGTCTGTCACTTTTGATATAAGATATCTTAGATTTTCTTCCATTTTTTCTGTGTTTTAACTTTGTTTTTAATATTTTTTGTTGTCTTATGGAGTCAGTAACTCTGTTTGGTCTGTACTAATTTTCAAGTCATCTGTTAGTTGGGCAATTCTTTGTATCTCTTTTATTAAGCTATTAATTCTCTTTCCAAGTTTCAATCTCTCTTTCCTTTTCTAATTCTTTTTATATTTAGCTCTCATTTATTTTTAAAAGTATTTATTTGTTTTAATCAACCAAAATCCATATTTTCACTCTTCCATCTTAACCTCCACTTTCAATTTAGAACATAGGAAAAATAAAACCCATCACAAACATGCATGGTCAATCAAAATGAAATGTCCATATCATTCCCCCACTCTCACCCCCCCCCCAAATGGCCTCATTTTGCATTTTGAGTTATTCACTTCTGTATCAGAAGGTAGGTAGCATGTTTCCTCATTAGATTACTGGAATTCTGGTTAGTTATTACACTTATCAGAGTTTAATGAAATAGTATTCCATCACATTTATATATTATAATTTGTTTTTTCACTCTAATTTATGGACATCCCCTCAGATTCCCATCCTTAGCCACCTCAAAAAGTGTATTTGTGTGTGTTCTTCCTTCACCAGTTCAGATAAGAGTGAAGTTCAAGTGTTTGCTGTTCCTCCCATGCCCTCCTCCTTATTTGTATAAATATGTACTTGTATGCTCTGATTATGTGAGATAATTTCCCCCAACCTTCCTCCCTTTCCATACCCAGCCCAGTGTATTCATCTCCCTCTTTCTTTCCATCCTTCACTTAAGATCAAGACACAACAGAATCATTCTTAGGACTTGTCTAATTGGATTCCCTTTATGATGGCAGGGTTCAGAGAGTACATGTGTGTCATCTCCCCATCTTTGAATGTAAGCAGTTTAGCCTTGTTTAGTCCTTTATCATGGTTCATTCATATTTACCTTTTTATGTTGCTCTTCATTCCAGTGTTTAAATATCACAGTTTCTCCACAGCTCTGGTCTTTTCAATGGGAATGCTTATAAGTCTTCTATTCAATTAAAGGATCATTTAAAAATATATATGTAGCATTATACTCAGGTTTAATGGGTATGATATTCTTGGCTGTAAGATCATATTCTTTGCCTTCTGGAATATCACATTCTAAGTTCTCCCCTCCTTTATAGTAGTAGCTGTTTCATCATGCATGATCCTCACTGTGGCTCCTTGGTACCTGAATTCTTTCTTTCTGGCTGCTTGAAACAATTTTTGTTTGACCTTGAAGCTCTGAATTTTGACTATTATGTTCTTGAAAGCCTTCATTTTGAGACTTCTTTTGGTAGGTGGTGGCTTTTAATCTATTTCTACCTTGTCCTCTGGTTCTAAGAAATCTGGGCAGTTTTCTTTTAAGATTTCTTCAAATACGCTGTCTAGGCTCATTTTTTTGGTCATGGCATTCAGATGGTTTATTTTTTTTCTCCTTAACCAGCTCTCCAGGTCAGTTATTTTTTGTTATGAGATTCTTTGCATTTTCTTTTGTGTTTTTAGCCTTTTTTTTCTTTGTTTTAAAATTTATTATTGCCTCATGGAGTCATTGGCCAATTCTAATTTTCAGGAAAGTTGTTAATGGGGAAGATTTTGTACTTTTTATACCCAGCTATAAATTCCCTTTCCAATTCTTCTTTATCCATAGCTCTCATTTCTTTTCCAGTTTTTTCTCAAGTTCTCTCATTCCATTTGTTAAAAACAAACACTTAGCTGTGTTTTTCTCTAAAGCATTGCTTATAGATGTTTTGTAATCATTCTCTTCTTGTGTGTTTGTGTCTTGAGTGTCCTTGTCACCATAATAGCTCATTCTGATGCAGTTCTTTTTTGTTTGCACGTTCTTCTAGCCTATTGCCTGACTTTGTACTTAATGTTAGGGTTGAGGTCTTCTACACTTCTGGAAGGAAGGCCTGTGCTACTCCTGTTTCTGCTTTTTGGAAATATTGAGTGTTGTGTTATTCTAGGATTTCAGGGACAGGGTAAGGATCAGTGCTTTCTAAGTGGTCTGATCCAAGGTAAAGTCTGAGAACTGGCCCCTAGTCTGAGCTCTTCAAGTTTCTGATCTGTCAGAGCAACAACGGAAAGCTACTAGACTCAGCCCAAATCAGACAAATAGAAAGTTCTGTTGGTTCATAGTGATGAAACTGCTGATTCCCCTTTTGGTCTGGGATTTCTTCCTTGGTCATTTTTTTATGGGATGAGTAGATACTGACACTGAGATCCTACCTTACTTCTGCTATTGGAGCTATATAGCTGCTGCTTGCTCCTGAACCTTCCCTTTGTTCTTCCAACTTCAGAGGGTTTTATTCTAATTTCCTATTAAGAAATCACATAATGCCTAAATCTATTAACTCTATCAAGACTTTTTGGAAATATATATCTTCAAAATAATTATACGATAAATTCCCAAATTCAAAGTAAGAGAATTAAACTGAATATTCATTAAATATTCCTCTACTTCTTAAGACTGTGGGATATTTCTATTAGGTAGAATTGGTAAATTGGCAAATTGGAAAATACATAGACCTTGGCATCAGAGAAACTGGGTTCAAATTATGCCTCTAATATTTACTACCTGTGTGGCCTTGGCCAAGTCACTTAATCTGCTTTGGCTTTAGTATTTTCATCTATAAAATTAGGAGTTGGGCTAGATGGACTTTAAGGTCCCTTCTAATTCTAAAGTTATCATTTTATGATCTTATGTTATACAATATATTTGTTAGAAACCTAGAACATGTAATACATGAGATAATAGTTCAAGATAATACACGAAAAATGTTCTAAAGTATACTGAGATTCATGTTGGCTCTTTTTTCTCTGTTATATCTTATGCATTTCTGGTATATTAATCTTCCTAAAATATTGATTTGCACATATCAAAGTCATATTCAAATGCTCATTAGCATCTGCAGAAAAAATCCAAATTATTTAGCCTGGCATTTGAAGACCTTTATATTCTGTTCCCTACCTATCTCTCCAAAACTTATCTCCCACTACTTGTCAATGAGAACAAGCAAACCTGGCTTCCAGATTGGAAGTGCTGAGATCTCAGATGGAAGTCAGTAATGACAGCTTGTTCCAAACCAAAGTCTGTCCACCAAGATGTTGCCTTAGTTCTCCTTTTCATGAAACTTGAAACCAAATGATTGAAAATATGATGATATTACCCTTCAGATGTTAGTTTAAAGGTATAGCACCAAAAGAAACAAAAAAGAAAAATATTGCATATGAATCTATTTATTACTTCAAATTCTATGTCTTTTTTTAAATTTTTTTTTTTGCTAAAAATAGCTAAACCTCCAAGTTACAACAACACATTGAAAAGTAATGTGGGTAATCATAAGATGTAACATGATTACCAAAACCATTTTAGGTGAAATATGAGTGACTATGTCTTCTTTGAAAATGATGAAATCAAGAATAAGCTCAATTGAACCTTGATATCCTTAAGGCTATACTTTTGAATGCTTAAGGAAATTTGAAAAGTGCAGTTCAAAAATCCAAGGATAGAAATGTATTTTTTATTGCTTATTTTCCTATCCTTGCAGAGTCAAGTTTTCCTTTTGGTAATTTGTGCCAAACCAGCAAACAAGTAGGAGGATGAAGTGATGAGCTCTATTTGCAGTTATTCTGACAAGAAACTGGGCTGAGGCATTGTGAGAAGCTTTCTTGTCCTCAGAGTGGCAAATCTAGGAAGTGGCAGACTTGCTTTGTGAAGAGGTAGTTTGTGAACAAGGGACTTTCAGGACCAGGCCTGTGAAGGCGTCTTAAGCAGTCATTCCTTCTGCAGAGGAATTACCACCTCTTACCTTACCACCAAATGTTTGGTGGTAAGACATATGTGGATCTTTCCATCTATTGCTCCTAGTTCTGGGTTTACATGTTCTCTAAAGACAGAGGCCTCATATAATGTTATCTATTTCCTCTGTATCTTCCTCAGTGGCTTGCACATAGCAAGGACTAAATAAATCTGTGTTGTTTTGGTAATGAAAGTGGTGTTGGTGGACTGAAGACTGGACTCTTATTATCATATGTAGGAGTGGCCTCAAAAGGTGTATCTGTGGGAAGAAGAATTTAATTTTCTCCTCCCATCATGACTCTTTCAAAAATGGCTGATGAATGTTTTTCTCCTTTATGCAATATTTCTCCTTTTTAAATGATGAAACCTCATTGAGGAAGGTGAGTAGGAGATATGCTGGATGATGATGACTGATTCCCAGTTAGGGCCAAACAAGGGAAAAACACGTGAACAGGCAGAGATACTTACAAGTCCCCTGTTTCTGTGTCACCCTTTCCCCCACATCTAGGAAAACTGTCTCTTTTTGCCTATTATGTCCTTCTGTAATTGTGCTCCCATCCCTAGGCAATTTGGGAATGCACACTATTCTGCCTTATTAAACTGGAATAAGAGAATCATCTGGGTTATGTCAAATATGAAGTAAATCCTTTTTAAGTTTACATGAAGATTATCTATCAATGGATGTTAACCCACAGTGACTATTTGCATTGAACCCAAGATGCGTAAAGCAGGTATGAAGTGTTTTCTAGTTCATTTGAATGTTTCCTTCATCACCAGGAAATACCAAGATTTAGATCTACCCTGTTATCATCTATGTGTCATAACTATTCTATAAATATAAATATTCATTTTCAGAAGTGCCAAAGCTAATTGGGAAATTGTTATCATGTGGTAGAAGGGATCTATGTAGTCCAATGTTTCTTAATGTGCTGAAAATGACCTGTCTCCCATAATGACCTGTTGCCGAGTCAGAGAGAAGTTGCTTAAACTCTCCTTTTGAGTGCCCATAAAATGTGGATAATCAAATTTCCTTAGCATTCACCAAGTGCCCTCAGTGTGCCAAGGTCTGCACAAAATATATGTGCTCATTCCCCTCATCCTGGGAAAAATTATATAAATCTGTCAGCACCCTAAAGAGCTTTGAGATCTCCAGATCTCCTGCTCCCAAGAGTCAGTTACTTATGTGGAAAAACAGGCTCAAACACAGGGTAATTATAAGGAACAGATGAGATATTATGTATAAAGTGCTTTGTAAACTTTAAAGCATACACACACATACTTCATTCATTCATTCATATATGTGTGTGTGTATATATATATATGTATGTACATACATATGAACTATAATTGTCATCAAGATCATAGGATCAAAGATTTAGAGCTGAGAGGGATCTTGTATGTCATCTAGTCTCTTACTTTGCAGATAAGAAAAGTGACTCCCATTCAATGACTTACCCAAGGTCATTCAGGTCATTTGTCAAAGAGGGGATCATCATCTTCGTTGTCATTGTCATCATATTATATTGTCTTTTATTTAGTGTACTTGCCATTTTAAAATTCTTTATTCATCTTTTAAGATGTCTTCCTGCTGCAACTGCTAACTTTTGAAGAAAATTCTGGGAAGAATGAAGCAGGAAAAAAAAGCAGTGAGATAACCAATATATGAAGAACTTTTCTGTCATATGAATCCTCCTTTCCTCTCCTCTCATCTCTTCTCCTCTCCTCTCCTCTTCTTTTCTCTCCTTTTTTCCCTTTCCTTTCCTTTCCTTTCTCCCATCTTAACCAAGAGAGTCTATCTGATTTGTCATTTTAACTAAATTGATGAGTAATTGTCCTAAATTGACCAAATCAACTGGTTAATGACAGTGATATGCAACCTTATTGTCAGTGAGAGGAAAACAGTACAGTTAGTTTCATAAAGAACAAAATGTGAAACGAGATTTATCATGTGATAATGGATAAATTTAAAATCATGATGTATTTAAACAATGAATCACATCTTATTTATTTCATTAAAAATATACACATGCGTATATCAGGATTTGTCCCTTCCTGCTAAGAGAATTTCTTGGTATCTTGCTACAAAACTAAATTATCTTATGAATTAGATGCAATCACAAAACTGGTGAAGTAAAGACTGCCTTCCCTTCTTCTTCCCATTTCTTTGTTCTCTCTCCCATCACCCCCAAAACAATCTTTGCAAGTGATAATTGATTTGTAAGCCATTATGACTGTAAGACTGTTTCATGAACTGGTTTGTTGAGCCAGATTACAAGTGGAATCTCTTCCCTGTCAGCAGCAGCATGTCTAGGTGACCTTCCTGCAAGCCAATTTTCCAGTTAAATGCTCCAAATTACCAGTTAATTGCTCTAGCTCGATACAACTGGCTTGCACACTTTCCAGATTACAAGTCAGGAGCCAATAGTGCAGAGAGTTCCAAATCATCCAGTGGATTTTAAACCACTCATAGAGATAATCAAATAGTGGCCCATCCCTAGAATATTCTAGCATGCATCTGAAAATGCCAAATCCACATCTGTGAGTATTCTTTTCCATTAGGCAGCATATACATTAATTAATATACAGAATTTATGAAGTCTGTGTTTTAATTGTCAATGTGCTTGGATGTGTCTAATAAAATTGGACTTTACTCAATATATTTTGAATATTATGTTGTATTCTATGAGCCAGGGCTCACCCGTGTCATCAATTATAAAAGAAATATGCATGCAACACAATGAGGACACAATTGGTTATAGATTACTGGTGGCCAAATTATTTTCAGTCTTAGAATGACTGTAACATTAAAATTAATATCTTTAGCCTAATTACATGGATTATATCCATGGTGTCTTTAAGTATATAACTTAGATTTGTAAATTAATGAAAAAACTGCATTATTAAATGACAAAAAAACTATATAGACTTAATGAAAGTTTTTTGAAAAATGTAAGAATATTGAATTACAATAGGACATTCATGCAGAATAATTTACACACAATGCTGGATTTCAATAGGGAGCTTATTTAATACCCATGTTAATGAATTGCCAAGAAAAGGGTGTGTAACTGAGTGAAATGCTTTTGTAGTGATTTCCAGGAGAGGGAGTTTTTAAAATACAACTTTCTTGAAATTTCAATTAGAACCTTTTTTTTGATGATTTTTTTTTTGCAAGGGAGAGAGAAGGGAGGAGGAGAATTGAGAAGAAGAGGAAAAGTTAGGAAGAAGGAAGAGGGAGGGAAGGCATTATTTCTTTGGATTTTAAAGTGAAAATAAGTACATGAAGTATGGAAACTGAAACTGACTAGATGCAAAAATAAAATGGACCCATCTGGTTTCTTTGTCCAAGCTGAATGAAATGCAAACAATAGAAACAGGGGAAAGTAAATGATAATTTGAAAATGTACTTAATTTTAATAATCTTTGTGGTCATGTGACTTGTTCCTAAAGGGATGTGCTTTACCATCCCCAATGCAAGACTTTGATAAACTATAGAATTTAGGTCATAAATCAAATAAAAAAATCTGCTTTGGTCATTGGGGAAATAGACACCATGTTCCAAAAAGGCTCATAACCAAAAATGACTTCCAGAGATTGAATTCAGTTAGTGGAATTTTTTCTGTTATAATCTCATTACCATCATTCTTTCAGAGAGAAGACAGAGACATTATAAATGCATTGTTCTCTGAATAGCTCTGTTTCTGGCTTTCTCTTCTTTAACGTGGTTGGCTGTTTGCAGTTGTTTGCTGCTTACCCAACCTGCTAACTCAGAACAAGGATAGAGACCAGTAATCCTAAACCAGGAGGTAATGTAATTTAATAGAAAAGATATATTTTTGTTGTATATAAGGTGATTATAAGCAATGCACCAACATTTTATGACTACCAGGGATGTTTGAGGGATTTTACTGTTTTCTCCTTTCTTTTTCTTTTACCAATTTGGAAACATAAAGATAATCGGGAACTGAGTGAAAGAAAAGAGATTTCTTCTTAGCTCTCTTTCCTTTTGGGTTATACTATTATACAGTAGTAAGAGAATATTAAATTGTGAACTTTTTCTAGTACTGGTATAATGTAGGGTGTAGGAGTAAAACCAATTTAGTTACTTAGGCTTATTAGGGCTGACAGTACACTAATAAAACTTATTCTCATCAGTGCACACAATCAAACTTTATTGACTTCAAACTCTCTAGGAACAAATCACAAACCTGATTCTTAAAGGTCTTGGTAAGTGTATTTTGTACCAATGTTCACAATAAAATGCCAGAGTCCATGTGTCTCCCATGAAAGTGGCATTCTGGCTAGTCTCTGTCAACACAGGATGCTCATATTTCTAAGTGCAGGGGAATGTAGGCATCTGTTGTACTCTCAACCCAGGAGCAGGATGATTGCTTGGGCCTCTGGTGGATTTTTATGATTTTGCCTACAAAGGTATACAAATCACATCTTTGTTTTGATTGCTGATCAATTACCTAAGCTTATGATGAAAGGAGACTACCAATCAAAGCGTTAGTTTCTTAATATCATCTGTAAGTGTTTATCAGTTATTTTATGATGTTTCAGATTTGGAACACGCACATATGGGACACTGTTCTTGTTCTTGTTTCTGTCTTGACCAGGCTTTTCCTGACCCCATTTGGTGTTTTCTTGGCAAAGACACTGGAGTAGTTTGCCATTTCCTTCTGAACTCATTTGACAGATGAAGAAATTGATGCAGATAGAGTTTATTGACTTGCCCAGGATCATGCAGCTAGTAAGCATCTGAGGTTGGATTGAATTCAGGTCTTCCTGACTCCTGGCTCGGCCACTATGCCACTTAGCTACCCCTACATAACAACAAAATAGATGCTTAAAAAATGGAGTTTCTCATTCTAAAGTACTTATTCACACTCCAGCTAGGAAGAAAAGAGTCCTCATCATTGAATCTTTTGAAAACCAAAAAAGGACACTTGACTTTCTTTAGTAACAAGCTGGGGAATTATAGTGTTTTCCCCACATGTCATCTACCCCATACTATGTAGTAGAAAAAGCAGTGTATCTGGAGTCAAAGGATCCAGATTCAAATTCTGAATACTGCTTCCAGTAATTCCTGGTTATGTGACCTTGGGCAAGTCCTTTATCCTTTGATCAAAGTTTCCCCATCTGTAAGGCAGATAATAACATTTATACTGTCTCCTTTATAAGGTTATTGTGACTATCATTTGAAAGAATGCAAACTTCAATATGCCATATAATTGTCAACTATTGTTATTATTATTCGTATAAGAAGAAAAGATATCTGGGCTTTAGTGTTTCCTTGAGAGCCTTATAAAAGTTTCAAAGTGGTTTGCATAGCCCTTTCCTCCTAAGATATGACTTATTTTTTTAAAAGAAATTTACTTATCCCTAACTAACAGTTGGGAGGGGGTACCATCTTGGGAGCTTTCCAGTGAAAATTGTTGAAAAAGAAAGTGCTGGATGGGAGGTCTTTTGTGTGCTAGCTAAGTGCTGTTATGGGCCTAACAAGACAGTGGGAAAATGTATTGATCAGCATAAGGAATATGGGCCTAGTAGACTCACAAAAGAGTGATTATACTTCCTTTCAGAAGAAGCCTCCACAATCTATGAAATTTCTAACAGGTGGCACTAGCAACTTTGTGGAGAAACAGTAAATGGCAGCTTCACATGCAGAATGGATTAGCACTTCCGAAGAAGGGTGGAGAAGCAGTGAGGCATAGGAAATTACTGGGAGACTGATCTTGAAAGGTTTTCCAATGATTTGCATCTTCAACCAGCATAGGCAGATGTACACCTTTGTGTACAGGAAGTAGAAAGTAATTCTACTAGTTGATTTTTTTTCCTTTTATATAGTTTTCTACTCTAATTGGAACCTTTATTTCTGATTA
This sequence comes from Vombatus ursinus, assembly GCF_900497805.2. Lineage (NCBI taxonomy): Eukaryota > Metazoa > Chordata > Mammalia > Diprotodontia > Vombatidae > Vombatus > Vombatus ursinus. The sequence continues at coordinate 4,870,685 of NW_020954590.1, forward strand.
CTGTTTGCTGCTGGATCTGCTGGTCAAGAATGCACTGATTAGAGGCTTGTACTATATTTGTATAACCATGATAAAATGAAACACTTTACATTGAACCTGCAGGTAGATAGGAGTCCCAAGTTGTGTGAGACCCAAGATATGTCTATGTGCTTTGACTGTGTCACCTCACTGCTAAAAATAATGACAATATTATATATCCATAAGCACTTAAGAACATAGTATTTGGCAAGAGTCTGGAAGCCAGAAGACCTGGATTTAAAGCCTATTCCAAATGTTTACTGTGTAACTTCGGGAAAGTCATTTAAACTTTCTAAGTTTAAGTTTCTTAATCTTTAAAATGAGACCAAAAATAAAGACATAATAGTGTTTTTGTAAGAAACATGACCATCGAATGTTAAAGTGGTATAAGATGACATCCCCAGTGTTTTTGAATTCATTTCCTTTATTTACTACCTAGAGTTTTTATATAGACCTTAGAGTTCTTCTTATTCTCAGAGTATAATAAGACCATAAGTGTAGAGAGGACCACTTGTGGTGAGGGATATAATTGTGTGGCTTGAGGGGAGAATAGACATCTCTAGCCTTTTCTCTCTACCCTTCTTCAAGGGAGACTTCAATTCTAGCCTGGAGGGAAAGGAGAAAAGTTGGGGCAGGAGGCCACTCTGCTCTTCTCAGAGAAGAGGGGTCACCAGGCTGGAGTTATACCTATGTGCTCTCTTAAACATTATTAGTCTAGGGGATATGATTAGATTCAATCTAACTTCTGATCAGTGTGTCTTATTGGGGATAAAGGAAATCCCAAGTTCTATATTCAAAGCTTTATCCCTTTCCCACCATATGCCAGTTCCACAATGAACACATATAGTACTCAGCCAAGAAATTCATTTATCCAAATTAATGGCTAACTGGAAATCAGAGAAGATATACATAGAATATATATACCAGAAAACACAGAGAGAAGTAGCTCTTCCATTGAGAGCAAGGCAATGCAGCTCAACCAAGAGAGAATCCTAGATCTCACCCTGGAGTCTCTAGTGAAGCAAACTGGGGGTAGGGATATAATAAAGGCTGCCTTTGTCAGCATTAGGGTAGTTGGAGGGAAAAAATTATATGTATGTATATAGATAGATAGATATATAGATGATAGATAGATAGATAGAGGGCACAGGGTGAGTTGAAGATGAAAGGGTCATATCTGGAGAATAAAATTAAGGGGTAAGAGAGGATTATATTAGGAGAAGGAGAAAGGGAAAGATAGAATGGGGTAAATTATCTCACAAAAAAAAACAGAAAAGAAAAGGCTCTTACAGCAGAGGGGAAACGGGGAAGGTGAGAGGGAATGAGTGAATCTTATTCTCATAGGATTTGACTCAATGAGGGAATAACATACACAATGGAGTATGGAAATCTATCTTACCCTACAGGAAAACAGGAGGGGAAGGGGACAAGAGAGTAGGGGGATGATACAGAGGAGGGCAGATTGGGAAAGGGGGTAATCAGAAACAAATATTTCTGAGGAGGGGCAGGTCAAAAGAAAGAATAGAATAAATGGATGGGCGGGAAAGGATTAAGGGAAATAGAGTTAGTTTTTCACAGCATGTCTACTATGGAAATGTTTTGCACAACTGCACATGTATAGCTTGCCTTTTCAATGAGAGTGGGTGGGGAGGGAGGAAGGGAGAAAATTTGGAACCCAAAGTTTTAAAAACACATGTTTAAAAAAATGTTTTTACATGCAACTGGGAAATAAGAAATACAGGAAATGGGGTACAGAAATCTATCCTGTCCTACAGGAAAATAGAAGGGGAAGGGGGGGAGAGATAGCAGGGAAAGCAGACTAGGGGAAGGGGTATTCAGAATGCAAGCCATCTTGGGGTGGGGGGAGGGGTAAGATAGGGTAAAAATTTGGAACTTAAAATCTTGTGGAAGTAAATGTTGAAAACCTAAAAAAAAATGGACTAAACTGACAAAAAAAAAGATTTGGAGCTGGAAGAGGTAAGGGGAATTAGCACAAAATAAAAATGAAGAATTACTAAGAGCACTCACTGTCATTAAGAATTCTGCCCTTGATGAAGTCAAGTCACCTTCTCCAAATGAATTCCATCCTTGGGTACTGAAAGGTAAACCCAAGATAAGAAGCACAAAACATAGCTTTTTCTTTTAAAAGGAAAAGAAACCTGTTTGTACAAAAATATTTATAGCAGCTCTTTTTGTGGTAACCAAGAATTAGAAACTGAGGGGATGCCCATCAATTGGGAAATGGGTAAACAAGTTGAGGTATATGTAATGGAATGCTATTTTGCTATATGAAATGACAAGCAGAATGATTTCAGAAAAAACCTGGAAAGACTTACATGAACTGATGCAGAGTGAAGCGAGCAGAACCAGGAAAACTATGTACATAGTAAAAGCAAAATTGTACTACAAACAACTCTGAATGACTTGGCTATTCTTAGCAAATAATGTCACAAGACAATCCCAAAGACTTTGTGATGAAAAATGCTATCTGCCTCCTGAGAAAGAACTAAAGCATTCTATTTTCACTTTTTTCTCTAGTTTTTGGTTCAAGTTTTCCTCCCCAAAATAGCTAATATTGGAATATGTTTTACATGTTTGCACATGTGTAACTATGTCAGATTTGTTTACCATCTTGGTGAAGGGAGAATAGGGAGAGGAGGAGGGTAAGTAGGGAGGGAGGGAGAGAATTTGGAAATCAAAATTAAAAAAAAAGAATGCTAAAATTATTTTTACACATAATTGGGGAAAAAATAAAATATTATTAAGAAGCCAGGGTCACCTCCACACTGGAGACACTGGAAAAAATGTAAGGGGAGCTGAAGCATTCAGGAAAAAGTCTATATATAAAATATTTTGAAAATATAAAAGAAATACATATTATACAATACAGGCTGGAGGTATTAAAACAAAACAAAACAGAACCAAAACAACAGGATTTGCTTTTAAGGAGTCTACATTTTACCCCATTTTGTTTAATGCATTGTTGAAACTATTAGTACTATATGAGTATAGGCTATTAATATTCATATTATTATCTTAGAATTCAGAACACCATGGAAGAGGAATGAAAATTGTGGTGGTGAGTTTCCTTTGTGAAATTCTTCTTTAGGGGCTTATTAATCTTAAATCACTGCAAAGAAAGGAATAAGCTGACTGCCTTCTGTACTCAGGCAACTGGTAAACATATTTTGTGGATGGGATGATAGCTCTAAGCAGGTAGACTCCTGCATATGGCAAAGGGAAGCAGAGAGTGCACACTGCCAGGAGGAGAAAATGTGACCTGAGAATCAAAAGAGGCATTTTAATTCAAACAGAAAGCTTATCTTCAGTGTTCATCCAATTGAGATTCTGAAATTCAAAACAGAGTGGTTTATTTCTGTAATAATGTCTGAGTTCTGTAGAAACTTGAAGGTTTTCACTACATTGGACCCAAAGCTTTTAGATGTATTAAATACATGCAAACTCACAATAGATTCCCCAGGTTTCTCTATCCACTTTCCTCAAATCCCCAATTTTCCCTTTCTTCAGGTGTGAACTTGTCAAACATGCAGACTTGTTTAACACACACAAATGTGTATAAATGTATGTATTTGTGTGTGTATATATGTATGTATATATATGTATAAGTATGTATTTTTGTGTACGTATATATATATAAATGTATGTATGTATATATATATGTATCTCCAGATGTGTAATGAGGCTCCCAGTCCTTCTTGTTGAATTGGAACCTCCTTTTTCCTACAACGAAGGATTTTACATTTAAATACAGTTTAGAAGTGTGTGCGAATGTGTCTGTGAGTGCATGTTTTCACATTATGTTGGGTACAATGATTACCATTATCACCTAAACATTGACGAAGATGAGCACACAACTGGTTGAACAATTCAAATGGAAGTTTGTTTTTGTTTTTGTTTTTGTTTTTGTTTTTGTTTTTGTTTTTGTTTTTTTTCCAACAGAGGAATTACATCTGACTCTAACTCAGGAGACAAGACAGAAATTTTGTACCACTTCTAGGAGATGGGGGCAAGTGAGCTAATAGTTCCATTTGCAAGAACCAGTCCTTTAGAGAAGGATAATGTCGCAGGTTTTAAAATGCATGCACTACCTCCAATAATATTAGGAATTTTTTCTCTACCTTATATGCCAGTGTATTTTTATAAGCCCTCACAAAATAGTCTCTACAATTTCTCTTGAGTCTAATGGAATACTAGGTCTTTTCTTGGCTGCCAAATAGAGGCATCTGTGGCATGAAGTTGAGTTCCTTTTCAGTTACTACTTTCCAGTCTTTATGATGTTGACATTTCTTCCAGCTCCTTGGAAAAGATTCTCTACTAGAAATCTTGTATTCCCTGAGGAAGCACAATTTCTGAGTGACTGAACTACAGCTGCGTGTTCTCTAATTTGAGAAAAGGTTTGGTCTATACACTCTTCATTCCACACGAAGATTGGTGCCTTTGGAGGTAAGAATATACTTTTTTTTTCCAGCTAAGTTGTTTTCCCTCACTCGGATGGTTGTTTCAAAGTAGTTTTTAAAAGGTTCAGTTTGTTCTATCCTTTGATACTTGTTAATCTCCCAAGCAGGCCTTAATGAGCTCACTCTTTTGCAAAGCCCTTAGAATCTTGCCCTTAGAATCCCAAATCAAGAAGAAAAATGTCTATTATTTAACATTAGTATATGTGACATAGATTTGATATACGTAGCATCACCAAAACTTACTTTTGGAAACTTCTGTTGCAGAATACAAGATTACATTCACTAAGTACTTACACATGTTGTTGTAGATTTGCACCTATGGTTAAAAAAAAAAAAAGAAAACTAGTTTAGTATATTTATTGCATAGTGCCAGCATAATAAGATATTTTCTGTTTTATTTTTTAAGCCTCATATACATTTACTCCAAGGAAAATCAAGCCTACACAGTAAAAATGAAGAATTTAATCTCTAATGATAAATTACCATCCCAGAAGCTTAAAGATGAAGTACACTGCCCACGTCCTGCCAGAGAGGTGATAGACTTAAAATGTAGCGTGAGACACACTTCGGAATTTGGCCAGTGTGGTAATTTGGGTTCTTTAGATTCTAAACATTTATTATTAGAGTTTTCTTTTCCATAAAAAATTGTCTAATTGGTGGGGGAAGGAAGGATAGATAAAAATGCTTGTAAAAAAATAAGCAAATAAGAAAATCAAACTCCTCATCCTCTACCTCCACCAAAACAAACAAACAAATAATACACACTTCAAAGTCATTGGCAGTACATTCAAATCAGATTCTTAGATTTATTCATGTTCAACCAGTAACAGTTATAGAGTGTATGGTTTTTGACAAACAAATATACGTGGTAATAGAAATGTACCTTTGTTGTTCAACCTCAACTGATACGCTTTAGTAATCAATTGGCATTTAATTGGCATGTAATTAGAGCTTATAAAATATGAATTTATGTTTAGCTGCATGTATTAACTCAATGCCTTTAATCCATTGACTTCAGTAACCCTTCTCAGAAACATCCAGCTACATTTATTCAACTTGCAAAGTGGAATGTCAGTAAGGTAAGAGTTATTAAAGCATCCTAATTGAAATTTGGAAACTAATTAGTATATGTGCTTCTATTTAGTGGCTGCTAAACCAAAAAATGTGAAGTACAAATAAATCACTCTATTTATTTTATAACTGTCATATAATTCTCAAAATTAAATCCATACATGTGACTTTTGATTTAAAACGTGACCAGGAACATATATCAAAGCTTTTCAAACTCCTTTAAAAATGGTGATGATATTCATGAAATTAAATAAATAGAAATAAAGTCTGCTTTTTCTGTGATCCTCAAGCAAGCAAAACAGCAAGTAGCAGAATTTGAGCAACATTATGTGGAAAAAGCAGCAGCTCTGGCCAATATCAGCAGTTTCATTCACAGGCCTTGCATGGGATTAAAGCGTCTGCAAAGAAAAACTTGGCAGGCAGAGTTGTCAAAACTCTTTCCAGAAAATCGACTAACAAAAAAAAAAAAGAAAAGAAAAGAAAAAAAAACTAGTCACAGTCAAGAAAGTGCTGGTATCAGTGGGATATCCCAAATCCTAGCACTATGGAGTTATGAGAGCCAAAAGCACCACTCGGGGAAGTATGACTAATTTACTCTTTCTCTCTCTTTTTCTTTTTTTTTTTTACACAGTGTGAATGAATTAGTCCACAGGGAGATAAAATCTAGGGACTGTTCATTTAGTGACTGCTCCATCATTGAGTTCTGTAGGAAGCAAAGTGAATAAGGGAAGCCTGCCCAACAGACCATACTTTTTCATTTAGTGTGTAGACACTCTTAGGGTAATGGGCACTTTCAGTCCTCTCTGTGTGCTTTAACTCCCTACCTATGTGAAAACCCCAAATACCTAGGCTATTTCCTTTTCATCTTGAAAGAATGAATGGATGAATAAATGGATGGATGATTATTTTTTTAAAGCATCCTGCATTGTGGTAAGCCCTGGGAACAGAAATATAACAAGCAAAGATAGTCTTTTCCCTCAAGGAGCTTACATTCTATTGGGGGAGACAACCCAGAAAGGGAAGTGGAAGTTATGGAGGTGCACCATGGATAATGATTTAGTGAGACATCTAGGGAGGGATGCAGTTGACATACTCCAAGTAAGAAAAATGGCTAAATTGATTTTTATCCTAGTTCATGGTTCCAAAATGGGAGGGAATAGAGAAAGGGGAGGTGAGAAGGCTACAGAATCAGGAGTTAAGTGAATCATAACCAAGATTTTTCCTCAATTGGTTATTTAGTAAAAAATATTTATTAAGTGCTTACTATCTGCCAAGTACTGTGCTAAGCACTGGGTATAGAAATACAAATGGAAAAAATTGTTCCTTGCTCCCAGGAAACTTACATTACACTGGAGAGGACTACACATAAAATAGAGGAGGAAGTGGGAAAGTATCCAGGGCTGGGGTGTGGTAGAGAAAATTCTGTGAAGATAGGTCAGGACTTTAGCCTGGAGAGAAATAAAAGACATCTTCAGTGTGGGCTTCTGCCTTAAATTGGAGCTTCTCTGAGTAATCAGCCAATCAGGTGAGTCATCAGGGACTTCTAATGTGAGAAGGGATAGAGTATACTGCCAGGGTGAAGAAGTTTCTATGGCATGATAGAAAGAATCCTGGAGATGAGTCATGAGTGTTGCTAGCCTCCAATCTGGAATACAGGAGCACAGGGAAGACATTTGTTTCAGGGCCAGGGAAGGAGGTTTTGTATAGTATCCTATGGTATCCATTTCATCTTGATTGACTGCAATAGATTCTTTGCATTTCTTCCTAATAGCAAAAACAGAGTCTTGATCTTTAATGCATTCCTGAATCTTATTGCAGATTCTGCTATTCTTTTGATCCTCTTTTTTTAAATTTCCAGGTTGGAGTAATGTGTAAACATCTGTAGTCATGTAGGGTGTGGGGATGTGAAATCGTAAAGTTCAAAGTGTATTATTTTTACATTAACACTTCATACTTTTTTCTTTCTTCAGCCCTTGGCTTAGTGGCAAAGTCAGAGACCATAAATGTACCAGAAGGCTCAGTAGAAAACATTGGTATGAGGCAGTACTTAGAATCATAAAAGCTGGAAAGTCACCTAAGTCAAACCCTCTCATTTTACAGATGAAGACATTGAGGTTTATAGAGGAAAAGTTGCTTCTTTATGTTCCCACAAAAAAGTTAGGGGCAGAGTCAACATTAGAAGCTGGGCTGCCGGACTTTAACATCTCTGCTGTACAATATGCTTACAAAGGGGATCACAGATCATAGTATCAGAAATTAAATGAATGAAAAGAATTTTTAAAACACTTTAAATGAATCAGATAAAAAAAAAACAAAAAGTAAGACAGTCCTTTGTTTCAAGAAGTTTATACCTATTGGGGAAAACAACACATATCAGGAAGTAGTGGCCAGTGACTAGAGGCCAGGGTATGTGGGGTGTTCAGACTGAGAAGTCCAAAGCATAGTAAGTGGAATCATGGGGGCAATTGATTGATCTCTTAGTGGCAGTGTAGATTTATTATTGTCGTTCTCTGAGGAAGAGGCAGAAGGGGGGGCTAAGTGGTATTTCATTATGGCAAATTCTCCCGAGTCAAAAGTGCAGAGTATTGGGTGAGGGAGCTGGAGGTCTCCATTGGAAGAAGAGGTAAAGCATGGCAAGATGTCAGGAAGATGGCCAGAGATCATTACATTTCGAGCTGGTGGAAGCACCTCTAGAGAGTATCTAATCTATTCCCTTCATTTTATTTATGAAACAACCAAAGCCCAGGGAGATTGTTTCTAACCCAGAATCATACATTTGGTAAATGGTGGAGTTGGAATTTGAACTCAGGTCTTCTAAGCCTAATTTGGGGCATTCTCCACTGCATTATGTGGCTATGGGAAATTACTTAGCTCTAGGCCTACCACATTAGATTGGGTCAGATAGGTGGGTTACATTGACATTTGGGATATCAAATAACAATTTCAGGTTTTAATAGGATATCCTGCAACCCTCTCCCATATACTGACCTAACAAAGATTTGCTACTATTGCCATGGTATGTTATACTCCCAGTGCTCTACCCACATTGGTCTCAGCCCTGAAGTTCGCAAGGGAAAAGCCAGCATCTTTTTAAAGAGAATGTTGGCCCAATTTTACACTTAACTGGAATAGATGTGACTATAATCAAGACAGATGATAAAGGACAAGTCAAGAAGCTGGTAGAATTAATGGAAAACGATGTATCAGAAACTAAGCACTGGGGATATAAGTATAAAAAGTAAGATAGTCTTTTTACCTACTTCCCATGCAAGGGAAGACAATACATATAGGGGAGTACAGGGCTACTGCTAATTAATTAAACTAATTTTCATGAAAATAATTTTCATTTCATTAATTAAACTAATTTTTATTTTTCAATCAATTGCTAAAGCTTTTCATATGTTCAATATGTAGTAGGTGGCATTTTGTTCGCTTTGAATCATCCATATTTGGTATCTTTGAATATATACATAAATAAAATTAAGATAGAGTTAAAGAACTGAGTATACAATTAAAATAACCAAATCAGCATGTCCAGAATAAGCACAAAAGAGGAAATCCTGAAGATTAAAATAGAAATAAGTAAATTTGAAAAGAAAAACATAATAGAAATGATAATACGAAAAGATGGTCCTTTGAAAGACTAAAAAAAATCGATAAGCTTTTAGAAAATCTGATTTTAAAAAAGAGGAAATGTCTAATTACCAAAATAAAAAAATACCACAACACAGAAAACAATGATCAGAACTGATTACATAGCCCCAATAATGTGTAAGAATAGAGATCTTGGACAAGTTAGTCTCAGAAGCTGATATTGAACATGCCATAAAGAAACTGCTAAGAAGGAAAAGATGAATTCAGATTTATAGGAGAATTCTACTGAAGAGCTAAAGAAAAACAAAAACCAATGCTATACAAATTATTCTTTTAGAGACAAATGTAGTTCTAATACCTAAATCGTGGAAGGAGATGGATAGATAGATAGATAGAGAGAGAGAGAGAGAGAGAGTGCTATAGAACAATATTAGTAATGAATTCTGATGCAAAAAGACAAGCAAGATATTTTAAAAATGAACTATGAACAAGTTAGATCTTTAGCAGGGATGTAAAGATCATTCAAAATGAAGGAAGCAATTAAAATAATAATAATGTGAAAAATAAAAACATCCAAAACCACATGATTATATCAGTAAAAAAAAGCCTATGAGAAAGTATAACATGAATATATACCAACTATAAATCACAGCCATAGAGAGTCAATTTTTAATATGATCAGAAGTATATATGCATATGTGTATGTGTGTGTGTGTGTGTACACACACACACACACAGAGTAAGAGAGAAAGAATTGTTGTTAATTGTTGTTATTAAGTTATTTACAGTCATTTGGGGTTTTCTTGACAAAGATACTGGAGTGGTTTGCCATTTCCTTCTTTGACTCAAATTACAGATGAGGAACTGAGGAAAACAGGGTTAAATGACTTGCCCAGGATCATAGGACTAGTAAGTATCTGAGGTTGGATTTGAACTCATAAAGATGAATCTTCCTGATTCCAAGCCCAGGGCTCTAATTTTATACACCACCCCCAACCCCCACATATGTTCAACTAGATACTACCAGGCCCAGACTAAGTACCTGTTCCTTCCCCTTTTCCAAACCTCCTAATTATATTTAATCAATTAATCAACAAGCATTCTTTAATCACCTCCTATGTGCCAGGCTCTGTGCTAGGCTCTGTAGATAAAATTATAATTAATGAAAATATAATTAATATAATTAATTATTTTTGTTTTCAAATAACTCATTAGGCTCACATCTTTGGGATTGCCTTTGACAGTCTCCTCTCCCTTAATCCATATATCCAATCAGACGCTAAGTTTTGTAGATTCTACTTGCAATTGTCCTCAGTCTCTTCTCATTCAGCTTCTACTCTAGCTTAATCCTTCATTACTTTGAGTCTGGATTCCAAAAGCTTCCTAAATAGTATCCATGCATTCAGCAAGTCCCCCATCTAATATATCATTCACACAGTTGCTAAAATATTCTTCCCAATGTACAGGTTTGATCAAAACACCCATCTGTTCAAATTTTTTTTTCAGTGGTTTCTTATTGCCTTTAGGTTAAAATATCATCTCATCAACCTAGAGTTTTAAATCTTCTACTTTCTTGATTTAAACTAATGATCCATATTTCACATGAGTAATTCAGTGGAAACACTAGGAATCTTGGAGTGCTATTTAGTGTCACAAGATGTGATTTCAAATCTTTATTCTGCCACTTACTAGCTGTATGACTTCGGGCAAGTTGCAACCTCATTGAATCTCATTTTTCTTATCTATAAAATGAGAGAGCTAGATTAGATAATTTCTAAGGTCCCTTCAAGTTCTAATCATTGTACTACATTACAAGGGGGAGAATCTCAGATTTCAGTATTTTAGGTGTGGAACTGTCTGTTTATGGTGAGGTCTAAGGTTTGATCATCTCTGTGGGTGATTGAACAGTAGAAGGATATCATTGAAGTTGAGGTGGTCAATGAACTGGGAAGGGTGATCAATATGAGTATTGAAATTACCTTACTTGTTTGAATATTGATACTGCTCTTGGTCTAATTTAAAACACTTTTTAGACTCAGTATTACTTAGACTCCTGCTGAGGCAATAATATACTGTCAAGTCATTACAGCTAAATTAACAACCAAAAAATGCCTTACAAAATGTTTTATAGTCTTTCATGAAACAATTTTTCAGATGTTTATTAAGTGCCTAGAGTGCGTGGAAAATTGTACAAGGCTGGAGAGCAGGTCCAAACTTCAGGTAAAATGCAGTCCATGCTGCGGGGCTTAGAGTATAATCTATGAGGGGCACAGCCTACATACAACAATAATTAAAATTCAAAAAAAATTTTATCTAAAGATTTCAAAATATAAGATCAGCAGAAATCTAAATGCTATATGTAAGCAATGTAACTAGATAATTACTCATTACTTCAATACAAACTTAATAGGATAGAGATGAAAGGTAGTACAGAAATCATCTAGTCAATTCCCTCTCCCTCTTTTTTTTAGGTAAGGAAACTGAAACCAAAGGAGGTAAAAAGACTCCCCAAGAGTAGTAAGAGGCAGAAGTAAGATTGGAATCCAGGTCTTCTAAATCCAGAGCCAGTGCTCATTTCATGTTCCCACATAAGCAAAACAAAAATAAGGAGATAGGATCACTTTATATGTTAATGCTAACCTTAAGAAACTGTATTCCTGCATTTTATTTTATTTTTAAATGATATTTCTCTAATCTTGAATGTTAATTCCCCTATTTTCGAGCAAAACAAACATATAGCCACAGCATTAAGACACTGTTGCCTGTTAACTAACCACAAGGTTATCAGCTGGCTTAGGAATGACCTGCCCAATGACTACTACAAAAGGCAGGAGGAGCCTCCAGAAATTGAGTGAACACAAGCAAAGAATGTCTAACAATCTTTCTTATCTCCATAAAGATAACTAATTTTTATAGAAATGATTTTTCTTTTCCATTCAGTGGGATTTCCTGACTTGAACCATGGCATGTTGATGTTGCCAGATTCTCCCAGCTCGCAAACTACTCCTTATGGAAGCCCATGAAGCATCATTTGCATTTCTCTAAAAAATGATTATCCTGGTGGTCTCCAATAGTTTATCCACCTCCCCATGTGCCTAATTTATGCAGTAACAACATCTGGCTGATTAAGGCCCTGTGTATATTCTGCTGGTACATTCATTCCATCTCTTCCTGATTGATACTCATCTCCTTCCCTGATCTCAATCCCCAAGTATGACCAAAGGAAAGGTGTGACAGTACCAAATGTCCTTCCTTCCATGTGGATAAACAGCCCAAGCACTGGTTTTAGAAAACTCAAGAAACCCTGGCCATATATTTAGACCTTACATACTGGGGTAATGTTAGGAAGATTGTTGATGAGTATCTTAACATCCAAGTGCTTAACTGTAATCTAATGGAGATAAATGTAAGATATTTTAAAAAATTAATCCCTTTAGACAAGAAAACTATGAATAGCCACAGTAAACAGTGCAAAGATGGCCTTTTGATGGTGTTTTTAGAGCCTATGTGGTTAGAAGTTTCCTTCACCTTTAATATGATAGCTCTGGAAGAATAAACATCTCATGGAAAGATGTGTTATGGAAGTTCATTTCATGTTTCTTTAGCAAAATGAATCTTGACCCTGAGGTGACCTAGTAATATTTGACCTGGAACAAATAGTCATTAAACTGGGAAAGTTTGCTTATTTAATTAGATATATAATGGTATACTGGAAAGATTACTACCTTTGGAATCAGGGGATCTGGATACAGATACTGGCTCTGTCACTCAGTCAAATACCTGTGTCGTCTTGGGCAACTAACAACATCTGTGGGCCTTAGCTTCCTACTTTGGGAAATGAAGGGGTACTGAGATATCTCTAAATTTTAATCTGTCAATTAATGCTATTATAGAAAAGAGGACTCAGAAATGTGGTAGATGTAGAAAAAAGTAAAAATACCTGTTTCAGTTTTAATTTTGTGAGAGAAAATCTTGATGGCAATTTTAAGGGGGCAACCATAAAGAGTGCCAGTTCAAAGGAAAAGAAGAATATTGGTGATTTTCTGAATATTTTGTTTAGTTGTTTCTGTTGTGCCTGACTCATTGTGACTCCATTTGGGGTTTTCTTGGCAGAGATACTGGAGTGGTTTGCCAGTCCTTCTCCAGCTCATTTTATAAATGAGAAATGGAAAACAGTGTTAAGTGACTTGTCCAGGGTCACAGAGCTAGTAACTATCTGAGGCTAGATTTGAACTCAGGAAGATGGGTCTTCCTGATTTCAGGCTCAGCACTCTATCCCTTGAGCCACTTACCTGCCAAACATATCTACTTTGATGGGACAGCTAGGTGGCACAGTGATAAAGTGTACCTAGAATTATGAAGATATGAGTTGAAATCCTCTCTCAGATTCTTCCTATCTGTGTGACCCATGGAAAATCATTTAACCTAGCTTTGCCTAAATTTCATGATTCAAATAATGGGAATAACAACAGTACCTGCTTCATAGGGTTGTAAGGATCAAATCAGATAATATATTTAAATTGCTCTGTAAACCTTAAAAGTGTTGCATCAATAAATGTTAGCTAATTTTTATAACTGTACCTTAAGAAAGGTGGTAGGTCATGCTACGGTCAGAATGTTCTCTATAGAGTAGCTAACTCTTGAGATCTCATTGATGGGTTTATTCTTACTAGTCATCCAGAGTATACATTTAGGTCAGAGCAAAGACATTTAATGAAGTTAAATAGCAATAAGTTAGCAAGAGAACATTTTCCCTACAAACCTTGATCTAATTCTCATACAAATACATGCTCTTCCATGGAAAGAGTAGACCTATATAAGGATATGGGACATATGAGCAGCTAGGTGGTACAGTAGATAAAGTGCTGGTTCCAAAACCAGGAAGATTCCTCTCCTCTTCCTGAGGTCAAACCTGGCCTCAGACATTTACTAGCTGTGTGACCCTAGGCAAGTCACTTAATTCTGTTTGCCTCGGTTGCCTCATCTGTAAAATGAATCGGAAAAGGAAATGGCAAACCACTCTACTATCTTTACCAAGAAAACCTCAAATGGGATCATGAAGAGTCAGAAATTACTGAAAAAAAATGCTGACTGTGAGACATGCACACAGGGAGCTCAAGTAAGCAGATACTCAAATGGAAGTATACACACAGAAAAACATGTGAACAGGGCACACATGAAGATACCTACCTCAGAACTCTGATACTATAGGGCTACCCATGTATTTGGGTGATGCCATTATTCTATTTTATACTGAGTCTGCTCTCCACTGGATGTCACATCTACGCTACTGCCCTCTGGGTGCCAAGTTTCCCCTCTAGTTGATCTATTCTTTGCATTGCTCTTTTAACTTCTAGCTCTTCTACCGTCTCCTTTGGGTAACTTAGTTCAAATCTCATCTGCCTTACGATGAGAAATACGTATTGGTTCTTGATTCATAGCATCACTCCCCCACCCCCATGATATCATGGGTCCCCTTTGAGAATGAAAGATGAGTGACAGCAATCTCATTGGTAGGGGAGAATATCCTGAGGATTTTTAACCTTGCCATAGGAGAGTAGCTGGGTGAAATTGTACTGAGGAAACTGTATTTCACCTCCACCCACACCTCCATGCTCTTTTGTTTTATGCAGATGATAAGGAATGGGCTTCCTTGAGGAGATTGTAAAGGCTGGTGACATTTGTTCCACTTCCACCTAGCAACAAATCATACTCCTCTCTCTGCATACACAACAATGTAGTTGTAGCTATCTATATGATGTAATCTGCATGAGTAATATGAAACTCTTGAGTATTAGGTATAACATGTATCATAGTTACTATTAGCCTGGGGTGAGAAAAATTCATCAGTCAACAATACTTGTTGGGTACCCACTACAGACTCTATTAGGCTTTTGGGGGAAAAGCAAGGCAGTAAAAGACATTGCCTCAGTCCCTATGGATATTATTATCTAATGTGGAAGAAATCCGTACTAACAAAAGGTTAAAGTGTCAGGATGGTCCCAAATAGTGGGGGCTTCTAAAATCCATTTATATGTAACTTTGGAATTCATCATGTGATTGTTTTGGTAACATTTACCATCCCACTTGTATATGGCTCATGCTAATAATAAAATGAAATAGCATTTTTTAGTCACAGACTGACTAAGAAGGGTTGGGGAACATTCTAGGTTCTAGGAGGTAATTGGCTTGGGATTTAACTTTGCCTGCAGATGATTCCGCTGATAATCGATGCACCATTAATGGAAGATGGTACCTACATAAGTTCTTTAAGGGAGTATTGGTTGCAGTGATTCATCAAGGATGAGTCAGGTTTTATGGCAGAAAAATGAAGTATGGATTCTACCTATTGCTCTTTGTTACCTTTCTTATTTTGTCATTCTTAGACAAATTTTGTCTTTTTCTGAATCTGGAATAGAATTAACAATTGCTCAGAGACTATTGGGGCTGAATGTTGTTTTATTATTGTGACTGGTGGCATCTTTACATTTTTTCCAGAGATCATTAAACCTCGCCCTTATATAAAACAGAATATACCCGAGAAATGCTCAGGGAGAGCCAATTATGATAGAAGGCCATCAACAAAAGGAATAAACATAGTGTATCTGGTAGTCACATATTTTATTATTATGAAAATATGCAGGCCAGCTCAAATGATGAGCTGTTGTCTTCAAACCTATAAACCAGATTTAGAACACACAAAAATGTATTGTATTATGGGTGAGATTTCTAAAGAAATCTTGTTTTAAAGACTAGAATAAAATAAATACTAAGAAATAAATGTTTAACTACATTAAAAAAAACAAACTTTTTTTGTCTTTTCAATAGGACCAAAGTTGACTTATTAAGATTAAAAAATAAAAATATTTACAATTTACTTCTTAATTATGAATTTTTTTAAAAAAAGATTCTTTTTAAAGCTATTCTAGCAATCTCACTTTAACATACTTTTCTATCACTAAATTGTATTTAATGGGCTTGTCTTTGTAGTAGCTTGGCACATAGACAAAAATGGTGCCTCATGTCCTTTGTGGATGAAGAGGTTATGTTAATTTGCTATTTTCTGTAGTACATTAGAATCTTCTCTGTCAGCAGGTCTTCTCTATTGAATGATTCAAGTAAAATTGACTTAAGTTCTATCATCCACATACCATTGTCTTTGGCCCAATGGCAGAGAAAGAAAAATGAGTAAGGCCATTAATGAAAAGGATAAGAGTTTAAACTGACACAGGATAAAAATGATTATTCAATCACCTGGTTTTCCCATAGAAATGTTGCTTTCCTGTAGTCATCAGAGATGTTGTTATTATCCCATGCTAATTCACAACAGCCCCAGGTAAAATAGATAACAGTGTTTAAAAAACACGAAGATGAAGAAGTACAGATGTTGGCAGGATCTTGGGATGCTGTGGGGCCAATGCAAGGAAAGGAAAAAAAAAAAAAGAAAAAACATGCATTCCCTGGAGACTATAAGTGAAGTAGGTGTCTGCAACTCCCAGGCTTCTTTAGGCATGGAAAGGAATAGTAATCTCAATACTGTAGTTCATTGACTTGGAGGTTGAATGGTCAGCCTGTGGGCAATTATTGAGAAATCATAAAAGAAGAGCTAGTAATTATTGAGAGAGGGATTCCTTTAATTTTTTAAAAATTTTTATTGATAGCTTTTGTTTTTATCTCACCTTCATTTCCAAGCATATCCTCCTTCCCATACCCAGCAATACACCCCTGATAACAAAGAATGAAATAGAAAGAGGAAGAAAGCAGTTCAGTAAAGCTAATCAACACATCAATTGTGTCTCACAAGATATGAAAAATTGACCCCCATAAGTCCTTTGCCTTTGCAAAGAAAGGAGAAAGGAACAGCTAGGTGGTGCAGTGGATACAGCACAGGTTCTGGAGTCAGAAGGACCTGAGTTCAAATCTGACCTCAGAAATATAACACTCACTAATTGTGTGACTCTGGGCAAGTCACTTAACCCCAATTGTCTCGCCGAAAAAAAAAAAGAGAGAAGATGCTATTCTGGGGAAGCTAGGTGTCACAGTGGGTAGAGCTCCAGCCTTGGAATCAGGAGGACCTGAGTTCAAGTCTGACCTCAGTCACTTGACATTTATTAGCTGTGTGACCCTGAGCAAGTCACTTAACCCAATGCCTAGCAAAAAAACAAACAAAACAAAAACAAAACAAAGAAAGGAGAAAAGAGCATTTTCTCTACTCTGGTGTGAGTATACTTTTGTTCACTTCGGTAAGTTTTAGAGTAAGAGACTAATGTCTTAGAAAAGTTACTTTGATTTGAGAGTGGCTTCATATGCTATATGCAGAAGAGGGAAGAGTCCATGCATTCTTACTAGGTCAGGTGAGTCATTACTCATCCCTATTCATCTTTTCTTCAATTCTGACCATTACTGGATCCCCTCTCTTTTAGAGGCATCTGCACATCCATATCAACATTCCTTGGTACATAAGAAACTGTTTCCTCCTTGTTGTGTATGGTTTTACCTCAATTCATTTCCAGGGATGGAGGATCTGTAGCCTCTAGGCCACATGTGGCTTCATGAAGTTTGGATTAAGTTAAAAGGTCACTGAGGACCTACGGAGCCCTGAGGCCGCAGATTCTCTGCCCCTGATTTAGACAGTACCAAATGTTCCCATTGTTCCTATTTTTTTTTACTTTTTTTAACCTTCCTTCTGTGTTTATGTCTTATTCCTGTATTATTCAGTGTTTAAATAACTTTCTGCTATCTATAGATAAAGATAGAGATGTAGATGTAGCTAGATAGATATCATTGTATCTCTAGCTCTCTATATCTACCTTTAAGTGTGTATATGTATATATGTGTATATGTATATATATGTATATATATATACATACACAATAGGTAGATATATATATATAAATACACACATATATACTTTGTATTGTCTTTGAACAATTTTTCCATTTTTAAAAGGACTACTTCAGTTCATACATCTTTCCATATTTCTGAGTTTTTCTTATTTGTCATTTCTAATGGCACAATAATATTTATACACCAAAATTTGTCTAACCATTCTTTAATCAATGGAAATCCATTTTGTTCCTAGTACTTTTCTGCAAAAAAAAAAAAAAAAGAAGTGCTTCTCTGAATATTTTGGTGTATGTGAAACCTTTCTTTCTATCTTTGACATCCTTTGCTAATGTGCCGCAAAGTGAGATTTCTAAGGTTAATTTACCAATCAGCATATTGCTGTGCCTGGCTTACTGTGACTCATCAATTTCTATTTCTATCTTTTATTTTCTTTGCTGACTGCAAAATCAGTTGTGAGGTGAAACTTCAAAATTGTTTTAATTTGTATTTCTCTAATTATTAGAGATTTGGTACATTCTTTTATATAATTGATCATAGCTTATAATTATTTTTGAAAAATATTCATATCCTTTTCCCATTTATTTATTGGGCAAACTAGCTCTTTGTCTTTTTAGAGTTGTTTTAATTCAATTCTCTGTATATCTAGCATATTAGATGTTTACTAGAGAAATTTAATATGAAGTATTTTTTTTTCTACAATTCACAGTTTTCTTTTTATTCTTGCTATATTGATTTGGTTCTTGCAAAACTCCTACTTCATGTAACCTAAATAATATATTTTAACTTTTTTTTAAAAAAGGTCATACCCATTTCTTGTTCATTAAGGAATATGTTACTAGCCAGCCATAATTGCAAAGGGTACCTTCTTCCAATTTCTTCCATATTTTTAATGATGGACTTTAATATTTAGTTTGCATATCCATTTATAACTTATTGTAGTTTATGGTATAAGGTGCTGATCTAAAACTAAATACTTTCCAGTTTTCCTAATAGCTCTTACTGAATAGGATATCCTTCTTTGAGTGTTTTATGTTTTGGAATTTATCAAGTATTGAAGTATATACTTGATGATTTGTGATTCCAGTTTTTCTAGTCAGTTCTAGTGACCTACTTTTCCATTTCTTAACAGTACCAAATTATTTAATATTTACTATATAGTAATATACTCCTACTTTACTCCTACATTTCCCCCCATTCTTTCCCTTGAGAATCTAGACACTTTTCCCCCTCCAAATGTAATTGTATTATTATTTTGTCTAGCTTTATTTCTTCCTTTTATGCTGCAACTTTTTATTTTTATTTTTAATAATATGGGAAAGGGACTTTCCTAATGGAAAATCTTTCTTGACTTATTTTTTCCCCCATAAGGAAGTCTGTTACTCCAGACCTCAGTTGGAATGAGTTTTTCTCTGGAAGGAGTTATTGCCCTGGTGCCCATCTCTTTGAAACAGAACAACTCTAGTTGACTGGAGATTTTAGATTTATTTCTATTTCTAAACTATATTTCCTGGTCACTGAGGTCTGTATCTTTGTTAGAAACCTCTTTTCAGCTTGAAATCAGAAGGTCTATGGAACCTATGTTTAATTTCCACATAACTACCTATGTTCTGTTCACATCTGTATTAAATGAGACATATTTGAACTAAAATCTTCCTGACTCCAGCACTCTATTGCACAATCTGGTTGCCTCAAATTACAATCTTTGCTAGCCGATGTCCCTCCCTCTTTCTTGTCCTTCCTTTTTTCCTTCCTTCCTTCCTTTCTTCCTTCTTTCTTTCCTTTTTTTTTTCTTTCTCACTCTCTTTCTTCCCACCACCTGGAAATGCAGGAGCTACTCATGAACCTGATTCCACCACTGACTGGAATGGGAGCTTTTACCTATTTTGTTTCTGACCTTGATTGATTTACCCCTTTTCATAGGCTACTTGATGGTCCCCTGCTTCTATATGGATGCTGAACTTAGTATCATCTGCACAGCTTGGTTTGCTCAAGAGATCTGCCAGCCTCGGCCTTCCTGGTGTTTGGATTACAGCAATACAGCACCACATTTGGTATACATTCCTTTCTTTTATATGAATGTCTAACCAACCAATCTTTCCAGACACTGGGCTTACCTTACATAAGATCCTGAATATAGGTTCCATTTCACTTGTTTCTGTATCACTAGAGATTGTCAAAGAACCTTGTGCATAAGTACTTAATAACTGTTTGATAAGTTGAGTTGTCATCTCAACATGAGTTAATGAGAACACGGTCATAAACTGGATAAGAATGTCACGCTGTTCAGAGCAAGGGAGCCAATTGATTTGATATACTCTTCTCTGGGCATATTTGATCTATAAGACAGTTCAGATCTTGGCATCACATTTTAGGAAGCACATTGACAAATGAACCAGAGAGCATCTAGTGAAAAGTGATTGTGATTGTGAAAGAACTCGAGACATGACCATACAAGGATTGATTGGACAAATTGGGGATGTTTAGCCTGCAGCTGAGGACACATACTGGAGACATGATAGCTGTCTTTGAGCATTTGAAGGGATGTCAAGTGAAAGAGGGATTAATTAGTCTTGTTCTCTTTGGCCCCAGGGAAGAACTAGGAATAGTTTCAAGGCTGTAGAGAGGCAGAGGAAGGCTTAATGTTAGGGGAATGAGAAGACACAATTCCTAACAATTATTAAACAGTAGAATGGACTAATTCAAGAAATGCTATAGTCTTTCCTTCTCTACTGTAAGTTCCTTGAAGGCAGGGAGTGTCTTTTGTCTCTTTTTGTATCTCCATCATTTAGCACAGTACATGGTACATAGTAGGTGCCTAATGAATGTTTTGTAATTGCTTGAAAATTAACAAGGAGCACATACAAAATATTATACCTTTCTGTAAAATCAATTTCAACTAAACTATATTTTCAAGAATTAAGTAAAATCAAAGAATCATAATTTTGGAAATGAAAGGGATACTTGGGAGCTGAAAGTCCCCACCCCCTCATTTTGCAGATAAGGAAACTGAAGGACAGATAAGTTAAGATCAATTATTGAGTGCTTTTTCCTTGTAGGAGCAATGAGGAAAACATTCCTGTTGCTACCTTCTTTTTCACTTTTACATTGGTGCATATACAATCCTAGTAATACCTGTATCATCTGGCAAGTAAAGGTTTATCTGAGGCTGGTCTTAAATTTTTGCTTAGAGTTCTGCTTTTTTAAATTCTGAAATAGCAGCACAGTGTAGTATAAAGAAAGTTGCCTTAACAAAGAGAATACCTGTTTTTGCCTCTCAGCTATGCTGTTTACCACCTTGGTGACCTTGGGTAAATCACTTAGCCTCTCTAGTCCTCAGTTTCCTCATCCATAAAATGAGGGAATTGGACTAGATAACTTCCAATGCCCTTTTGGCTCTAAATCTATGATCCTATGTTTATTTTATAAGTGCTAGATAAGACTAAATGGAATAGGGAAGTAGCTCACACTTTAAAATGAAAAAAAAAGAGAAAATTAAGTAAAATGAAAGGATAATCATGATCTATTTTGCTTGAATGTGTAGTATATTGAGAAATTTCCTGTTGTTATCAATTCCCCATTATTGACATAAGGATTATTCAGGTTGTGGATTTCTGTGTTTTACAGAAGTATATGCTCTCTTCCAGTGTGTTTCTAGGTTCTAGAAAAGATTGGACAAGATGATCTCTAAGGTCGTATCTCATCTTTAGGTCCTGTGACAACAAATTAGGGAGTAGGTAACAGTTACATAAAAGTACAGAAGAATCTCCATTCCCTGTCCTTTGAGATAGCAAAGGCACTAAAAAGCTAAAAGACTCACTGACTTTTCCCCTTTTATAGTTCCATTCTAATGTAAATGTCTATTGGTTGGCTGTTGGAACACTTTTATGAGATATTGTTAAGTCAAGAAAACCTCATGCTGAGTCATGAGGTCTAACTCAGGAATTCCTAGAAAGTTTCAGGAGTAGTTTTTTAGGACACTCTTTGCAGCTGAGTTTTGGACTTACTTATTCTTATTTGGTTTTATGTCTTCCATTCTATTTTCTTGTCTGTTCCATATGCAAGTATATAACAACAAAAACAACAACAATAAATCCAAACATTTTTGGTTTTACTTCATTGTAGTCAGCAAAAACTTGCCTCATTTGGAAGTGACTAAGGCCAAAATATTCTGAAAAGTCTATATCACAATAGAAACTGAGTAAACAATAATGGCAAATAATAAGATTCGTTGCTACCTCCCTTGTCTTGAGCAAATCACTTGGGAAGGTTTCCTTATCTATAAAATATATGGAATAGACTAGATAGCCCCTAAGATACCTTCCCCGCTCTAAATTTATGATATAAAAATAATCAAAATCCTTATCAGTAAATATGTTAAATGTGTGCTATCATGCCATATCTAAATGATAGAAGTGAACACATATCCCTGCCCTTGAGCAGCTCTACCACTATCTAACTACATGACCTTAGGCAAGTCACATAGATTCCAAGACTCCCACAGGATCAGAAGTGTCAAATTTACTCTACCAATAGCCCCAAAACTCTGGAGTCCACCAGAACTAGATTAAAATGTAACTGGAATATGTTTAGCAAAATAAATTGAAATACAATGCAATATAGATAATGGTAATATGTGGCTTTCTAAAAGGGTTGAGTGATTGATTTATTCAGCTCCACCTTACTTAAAGTAAGTGATAAGGTACCTAATCAATCAATTCATTCTTTAGCCCAAGTGTGAAAAGGCTGTTGAATTAGAATTTGAACAGGAATCTTATTTGGAGGAAAATTGGCCACAAAAAATTGGCCACAATCCAGGGATCATCTATAAGTTATTAAGCTAGTTGAGAAGGGATTCATTCCAGAAAGTATAACAAGTGTGGTATTCCAGCACACCCCCTAGAAGCAAAGGTAAGATTGAGTCATGACAGAAAGAAGATATTGAAAAGGGTAAATGGCTCAGAGCAAAAGGCCAAAAATGGCAGAAGTCTCAAGGAAAGGACACTCTTTTACCAACTTCCCCTTTCAATGACTTTCTCTCTAGATACACTAAAATGATCTTTTGCTTTGTTACTTAACTATTCACTACAAACTGAATTTTGCCTCAACCCAGAGGTCACAGGTTAAATAGAGAGATCTATAAATTAAAAAATAAGAAGAGAGCCCAAGCTCTGATTAAATATCAGGAATTTTTCTAACTGTGGGCTTAGAGCAATTTTGACTGAACTCATAAAATTTTGGCTAAAACTCCCTAAAACTGAAATGGAAGAAACCATGTAGAGCTTCAGGGTTATTTTATTGCTCTTTAGACTTTAAACAAGCTAATTATTGTAATGGAGTGTTATATATTCTTTCAATGAATGTTAAGTGTGTAGTTTTCATGGAACAGAATTTCTCCTGCCTAAAGTTCTTCATTATTTCTGGCTGTTTGAAGTACTTTCTCTTTGACCTGAGAGCTCTGGAATTTGGCTGTGATTTTCCTGGGAGTTTTTATTTTGGGATCTCTTTCAGATCTGACACTAATGGAATATCATACTGTAATAGATGATTCAAATAAAGAATTCAGATAAATGTAGAAAGATTTGTATGAAATGATGCAGAACAAAATAATCAGGAACTAAAGAATAAGCTGCATAATTCAGTTTTTTTTATTTGCTCTTTAAGAAACTCTGACTTGTTTCCAGTTCTTTGCATCCATAAAAAAAATACATGTATTTTGGTGTACAGTAAATTTTTTTTTCTGTCTTTGACTTCCTTGGGGTATATCCCTATTGTGGGGTCACTGGGTCAAAAGTTATGGACAGTTAACTTATTTTTCTTATGTAATTTCAAATTGAAATGTAGAATAGTTGAATTCCTTCATAGCTCTACCAACAACACATTGATTAGGACTTTTCTTCCTACAGCTCTCCAATAGTGACTGTTCTCACCTTTTGTCATCTTTGTTAATTTGCTAATTTGAATGCTATGAGGTGAAATCTCAAAGTTGTTTGAATATGCATTCATCTTATTATTAGTGACTTGGAGGATGTTTTTAGGTGGGCATTTTCAGTATTAATTATTCTTTTGAAAACTTTACTTATCTATTATGGAATGGTTCTTGGTATATGTATACATGTATGCATGCATCTATGTATGGATGTATACATACACATATAAATACATATATCACATATATACATTATACACACCTATATGTATGTATGCACACATATATAATATCTTTGTTCATATCCTGTATATTTTGGATATCTGTCTTTTATTTGGTGATATCTGATACACATCTTTTTCCGCTTTACCATCTGTTTTCTTGCAAGTGTGCCCAATAGAGAGGACATTTCTTTTGGTTTAAAAACTTCCCATTAGTTCCACCACTACATTCCTGATTTCAGACTAGCAACGCCTTTATCCCTAAACTTACTGAAAGAATAGAAATGGTGGACAGGTGCTGCATTCAATAAATGCTCAAGTTGCCAGATTATTTTTCCCCCTTTTTTCTAAGATGTATTCCCTTGAGCTTCACTTCATGGAACACAGGCCTTCTTTTCTAAAA
Organism: Vombatus ursinus; assembly: GCF_900497805.2. Lineage (NCBI taxonomy): Eukaryota > Metazoa > Chordata > Mammalia > Diprotodontia > Vombatidae > Vombatus > Vombatus ursinus. Next base: position 4,895,243 of record NW_020954590.1, read on the forward strand.
TACTGATTCTCAATTGAAAGGTATTTTACACATACAATAGTTATAACAGATGCTCCCCCACACCAAAAAGAGAAAGACCAATTACCTGCAGTGTTTGTAAGTGTGGGTATGATGATAATGATAATGTTTTGACAATGATCAGAGGAAAATGTTACAAAATGATTAACTAACAAAGTAAGAATAAGGAAACAACAAAAAAAGATTTGGCAGTACCAAAATGACAAAGAACAACAAATAATAAAATGCTACTCCCACAATTATAAGGTAGGAAAGACCAAGTATCCCTGTGAAAGATAGCTAGGGCTTTATTTTACTGAAAAATACAGTGTCATGCTGTTGTCATACTATCACTATGAATATCTCCTACTGTATGTTACCTTGAGTCCCTCTGCATTGAAATTTCTTCTCAACAAGAACAAAGAGTTAAGAAATTGTGATTCAGATAATGCTGAATTATAGTCTGATTTCATAGCCTTTCATCCCCATTATCTCTTCTGGTACAGTTATCTGTTGATGGAGTATTCAGTAACCATGTTTTATCCTTTATCATATTACTTAGACCACTGACACAGCTGCAGCCTCCTTGCACTGATAATCATTGACTCAACTACCCTATTTTTTTCTCCCATGCAGCAACTTCATCACTAGTGTGCCAAACTCATTTCTCAACTGAACTGCCAAATTTTCCAAATGACTTGCACACTCACCACAAATGCTAGCTCCCCATCCATGTTCCTACAATAATATCCCCAGTCTGGTTGCCAATCACACAGTTGATCAACAGTATCCCTAACACTGTCACGTGAGATCATGAGCTTGATATTGGTACAGATATTAAAACAGAATATGGATTACTTTGGGTTACTATAGGGGATATTCATAATTCAGGTAAGAGTTGAACTTGATGAGTGATGAGAGCTCTTTAGGCACCAGGATTCTATAAGTTTATTAATTACAATTACATATGTAGATTGTTTACTTAATATTAATTATATTCAATTGGTATTTATTGTATATATAGTATATGAGAGGTACCATAAAATATTCTGGGAATACAAAGATGAAAAATGATATAACAACTGACCTCAAGGATTTTATATTCTAATAGTGAGGATCAAGGCATGTATAAAACTAAGTATGACATAAAGTTGAATGTGATAAAGTACAAGAAGAGAATCTAAGCAGAGTCAGAGCATGGTGGTAGTGGAAGAGAGACTGGACCTTATTCATCCTTACCACCATTATGTTCAGACTTTGACTTTGCCACTACATCAATACCTTTAGGTATTACGTACACCCAAGGTAAGAATCATTCCTATTCCTACATCTCTTCTAATTATGGAATTTTAATGTAGGGCTTTGATGGATAGTATTGGCCAAGATGTACAGTTGCAATGACTTGGCAGCAGTGTGGAAATCACCAATGAAATATCTAAATTTGACTAACACACCTTCGTGACATTAGTTGAATATACTCCAAGTCATGCTAATATGACATTTTAATCTAGTATGACAATAAGCAAGTTATGAACCAATGAAAACCTGAATTTATAATAAAGAACAATTTGTCCTTTACCAAAAGATGTGATCAGGCCTTTATTCAATGCTCTGAGTTAATTTAAAGAAAAAAAATGAATACGTAATGCATAATCAGTATTTTCTCTTCCTATTTCATTTTATGCAGTTCTTGCCTACTTATCGGAGTTAACATGTAACTGTTGTATTTCCCTCAGTCTGAAAGCTTCAGGAGTAATTTGACATCAAAATAGGAAAGGATTATGAGTTAGGATGAGAAATCAATGTTTGTGATTTTCCCATGTGATGTGAATGAGTAAGATAGCCCACTTGGGTGTCATTTGGAAAGCATATTTAGTGGATTGAATGGGAATGGGCATGCTCTCCAAGAAACCAATTGAAACCAAATGTGATAGAGACATAAGCTTTATCGACACAAGACCAAAATCACGAGTCAATTCCATAACATCTAACTTCTGAGTATTTGACTGAATTGATCTCTGAGCTCAGACAGAGCAGCCCGACTGGTAGCCAGCCCCCACGTTGACATAGCTGCACTAGATGCTTTCATATTTCCATTATATACCAAATTCATATAATAAGTATTTCACAGATTCTTATCAGAAAAGCTGTCAATCAACCACCTCACTCCTTCAAAGACTTCTTTAAATCTTATCTTTTCCTCAAAGACTTTCTTAACTAAACAAAAACTATTCAGATTATAAATTTTAGTCAAATTTTTTTTCTTTTGATCTACACAGAGGCAGTATCAATTCAATCAATCAATTCTTCTTGGTCCTGCGTATATATTAGTTACAAACTTGAGTACTAACGAGAGGCATCTGGGTGGTACAATAGGTAGAGTGCAGGACTTAGAATCTTCAAGATAAATTCAAATTTGGCCTCAGTCACTTATTGGCTGTGTGCCAATAAGTGACTAACCATTGTCTGCCTCAGTTTCTGCAGGAGTAAAATGGGAATAATAGCACCTGCCTACCAAAGTTGTTGTGAGAATAAAATGAAGATCATATTTGTAAAGTGCTTTGCAAACCTTAAAACACTATATAAATATAAGCTATTATTATTCTTGCCACATGTTAGAATGAGAAAAGGCCATTTGACAAACTAATTATTTACAAGCATTTATTATATGTAAAAACATTATTATAAGTCTCAGAAAAAGATAAGATGGAGTAAAAGCCTTAGTCTTACCATTTGGGAATTTGTAATCTAGTGGGGTGGGGTGGGGAGAAATATAACACATGTCCAAAGTAAGGTAATATCTAAAGATGTGAGAAGCATTGACAATTGGTGTTACAAAAGTTCAGAGGAGAAGGCATCATATCCTTTGTGTGATCAGAAAGTGGGAATTGAAGTGGTCCTTGAAAGTTAGGTAAATTTTCAATAAGTACAAATTAGGGATTAAAAAGAGGTGGGACTCCAGGAAAAGAGAATAGCATGAGCAAAGACACAGTGGAGGAAAAATGCAAGGCATGTTTGGGAATTATATGAGTAAGTCAGTTTGTCCAGAGAAGAAGAGTAGGAGATTCATTTGGGAAAGTAGAAAGGAAGTGACTGGATGGTCTTGAATGGCAGTCTAAGGAGATTGGACTTTATCCTATAGACAATGAGAAGACAAAATTATGTTTTGGGCAGAGTGAAACTATGATAGAATTATTTTAGGAAAGTTTTTCTGATAGTAGATTATAAGATAGTTTTGAAGAAAGAGTATTGTTGCCACTGTATGTCCTGAATCAAAGAATGTTAGAACTAAGAGATCATTCAGTACTTCATCCTCATTTAATGAATAAGGATGTAGCCTATTTGTAAATAAGAGATAGATGTTACATTTGTTTTCTGTGTTCAAAGGTAATTTTGATCATATATTTTGCAACCAAAGAGGTCACTCAGGGTACAACTGAAAAACCCTGTAATATTTACTTATTTGTCTTCATGTTCTTTCTATTGGTGCATAATGTTTTCGCCTCTATTATATATTGTGCATATTTGTCAATCATGTTGATTTCCTTTGTCATGTGCATCAATGCTCCTTGCATGCATGAGCTTGGTCTTCACACAGTAGTGTCAGAGAGCCACAGAATAATATTTGGTGATGAGAATTACTTGTATTCATTACTTATCACTAATGACATTGAAGGTCAGGACCTAGAACTGAAAAGGCAAAACCAGTTTCAAATTTGCAGGGCTCAGTGTTTTTCCCCCATGATTTTTTAGATTGTTCATTTTTTCTTAAGACTTCATAATGAGGATACTAAGCCTGGTGTGCTAAATATTGTACTCCACACTCCGTTTGGGCTTTGATTTGGATTTAAAATTCAAAATCACTTTCATCATTTCTAGCCATGTGAGTGTGTGCCTGTGGGGATATTAAAATAGAGAAAAGCTACTCAGAGAGATGAAATGATTGAATTTGATGCCTAAGGCCAGAAATCTCATTTTTGTTATGTTAATATGTAGAACTTTCTACACTCCAATTTGTGGCTAGTGAATGCTCATTTTGATTCTGTAAAACTTACCATCATATTTCCTGCTTCAGAGTCTTAGCAGTGCGTGTGCGTGTGTGTGTGTGTGTGTGTGTGTGTGTGTGTGTTTCTTCTCAACCAGACAGTGCTAGCAATGAATCATCGATAACCTAGGCTTTATTAACACAATCCAACTTTGAAATGTCAGTGAGTGACTGAAGGCATTGCAATTTGAAGCCAGACTTTTAGTAAATAAAGTTGTTTTCTTTAAAATGATAGATTCAAATCCCTGTAATGTCAAGTAAATTGGTGATTAATTTTGCACAGAGATGTAGACAGAGGGAATTTAGAGAAGACGTTAAGAAACAGTAGTGGATTCAAGGTAAGAAGGCTTGGGTTTAAATTTTGAATCTCACACTGTGTGATCTTGGTCAAGTCACTTCCCTTCACTGGGCTTCAGCATCCGCATTTGTAATGCAAAGGGGCTGAATTTGGTGATTTCTTTAAAGCAAAAAAAATTATTATCTTTTTCTTATGCCACCTACATTTCTTATTGTATCTCTCTCCTACCCACTTGCAGAGAAAAAAAAAAGTTTAGTTCAGCAAAACTCAACCAACATATTGAAGAAGTATGACATTATATTCAGTGCTCTACATTCATACTATTCCACCTTTTCAAAGAAGCAGGGTGAGGTTTTTCCATATCTGTTCTTTGGGGACAAATTTAGTCATTATTGTTCTACAACACTTAGTTTTTATTTTTTGTTGTTATTCTTATTTTTTTTCCATTTACATTGTTTCAAAATTTCATGTAGCTAAATGGCCTAGTGGAGAATTTTGGATTGGTAATCAAGAAGACCTAAATTCAAATCCTACATAAAGACTCATCAGCCTGCACACCAGTTGTATGACCTTGGGCAAATCACTTAACCTTTCTATACTTCATCAATAAGAAGAGGATAGTAATAGCACTTAACTTCATGGAGTTTTTGTGAGAATCAAATGAGATTTTATATAAATATATATGTACATATGCATATATATACACTTATATACACATGCATATATAAAGAACTATAAAACTGCTGAGTTTTGTTATTACCGAAAAGTCAATGTGCATATTGTATTTCTGGTTCTGCTTACTTTGTATGAGTTCACAGAGATTTTTTTGTGCTTTTCTATATTAATCTTATGAATTATTTTTATAGATCAGTAATATTCTATTATATTTATGTATTATGATTTGTTTAGTTATTCTTCAGTTGATGGACATCTATTGATGGGTCAAAGGATTTTGACTTTTCACTTGTGTCTTGGCAATGTCCCCAAGACAGCAGTGGCTGGATGTAGTGCCTACATTGGGAGGTAAAGACAGAATGGACCCAAATTTGAGGCTCCAAAAAGAGCTCAGAATAAATACAAACAAACAAAAACTATGCCAGACCTAAGCATAGTCTTGAATACTAAAGCAAAAGTACTTTGTTCCAGGCACTAAGGCACATAGTTTGGATACAAAAAAAAGTTAAAGACAGTCTTTGCTCTTAAGGAGCTCACAGTCTAATAAGGGAGACAACTATCTATAAATAAGCTATATACATGATAAATTGGAAATAATGAACAGAAGGAAGAAACTAGCATTGAGGGGAATGAGGAAAGGTGGAATTTAAGCTGGGAGAGAGACAGGGAATCTAGGAAGTAGAGGTGAGGAGGGCAAACATTCTAGGCAAGGAGGACAGTCAGTGAAAATGCCCAGAGTTGGGACACTACCCTTGTATCCTAAATTTAAGTCCATTCTTCCAATGGGATGCTATGTTCATTTATGGGAGGGTACACCCCAGGTTTTTTGGGAAAATTTTATACCATCTGCTTTAATTGTATCATCTTAGTAAATACCTTTGATAAAAATCTGCTGGACAGTTCTTAATAAAAAGGATACGGACTCCTGAGCAACAGAAGAAGGAGCAGCCATTTATTAGATTATGGCCAGAACATAAAGTAGCAACCTTCCTTCTGAGGCTCCAATGCCTGAATGTATGTGTATTTGGGAAAAAGTATCCTCAGAGAGGGTGCTACATAGGGATTCAATTTATTTTTTCAACCATTCTGGAATCTCTTATTATTTCATGATCTCTTAGGATTCCACAGGATTTGATGTTTCATCAGGCATTGTTCACTTTCTTTTCTCCTGTGACATTTGTTGAGAGCTATTTAATCCTCTATTGATTTATCTGCTTGTGCTAGTTTCTTACTTAGCCCTAATTACTAAATGGATGTTGCCTCAGACAAACTGAGACTTTGAAAATACCTTTACTTAAAAAGGCCAAGGTCTCCCACTGGATCTGGGGCCATTTTCAGTTGTCCTGAAGTTCGTCTTGTCACTGGACTAAGATGGCTTTGGAGGAGAGAGTGAGGCTGGTGAATTTGCATAGCCCTGTCTCACTTAAATACAATTCACTTGCAAGTCAAAACATCACTTTCCTGAAGTCATTGATGCTCTTCAAGAAAGACCCCTTCTCAGCAATGCAAGGATCTAAGACATCTCCAGAGGCCTCATGATGGAAAATGCTATCCACATCCAAAGAAAGAACTATGGAGTTTGAATGCAGATTGAAGAATACTATTTGCTACTTTTTTCTTCTGTTATGTTTTGTCTCCTCTTTCTGGTGGTTCCTCCTATTGGCTCTAATTCTTACAACATCATTAATGTGAAAATATGTTTAATAGGAATAGCCTATATCAGATTGCATGCAGTCTTGGGGAGGGAAGTGGGAAGGGAGGGGGAGAAAAATTTAAAACTCAAAAGCTTATGGAAGTGATTGTTGATAAATCAAAATAAATTAATAAAGCATAAAAAAATAAAAAGCTTGGAAGAAAAAAAGGAAATTGAGCTCTGAAAAACCAGGCTTTTGTAAAGCCCATTGGGATACAAATGAAGCCTTAACCCCAAATCACTCTAGCTCTCACTGACTGGCCAATAATAAGTCCCAACCCAAGCCTCTGTTGGTCTTTGTTTGGGTTTTGATGGCTCAGAGTGAGTATAAATAGCAATTGTTTATGTCCAGACCAGAAACCCTGAGGGTCTTCACCTCCTATATTAATTTTTTTTGAGCAGATAAAAGAAGAAGTTTTTTTGCCTCATTTCTTACTTAGCCTTAATCACTGAATGGTTATGCCTCAGATAAACTGCAATCTGGAAAAGACCTTAAAAGGAACAGAAATTTCTTGAAATAGAGCTCTGGAAAACCAGGCATTGATAAAGCTATTGAGATTCAAATAGAGCTACTTGACTATGTCTTAAACCCAAATCATTCTGGCTCTCACTGATTGGCCAATAATAGGTCCCAATCCAAGCCTCAGTTGGTCATTTTTTTGGGTTTTGTTGGCTCAGATTGAGTGTAAATAGCAATTGTTTCCATTCTGGCCAGAAACCCTGAGAGTCTTTCCCTCCCAGATTGATTTTTTTTTGAGTAGGTAAAAGAGACTTTCTTTTTGCCTTATTTCTTACCTAGTCTTTATCACTGAATGTGTGTTGCCTCAGACAAAATGAGGTCTGACAAAGAGTTTAGCTTAAAAAGGCCATCTCCAGTCATCCAGATCTATGTGTTGCTACCGGACTGAGATGGCTCCTGAGGAGACAGTGAGGCTGGTGACTTGAGGCTGGTGACAGCCCTGCCTGACTTAAATCCAACTTACTTGCAAGTCAAGACTGAAATAATTTGTCCTCTTCAAGAATGAACAACAAACAACAAGAACAACAATCTGCTTGTATTCTGGATTTTTCCTGAATTTTCTTTCTTTAGAAAAATTTGTGGGGCAGCTAGGTGGCACAGTAGATACAACACTGGCCCTGGATTCAGGAGGACCTGAGTTCAAATCCAGCCTCAGACATATAATACTTACTAGCTGTGTGACCCTGGGCAAATCACTTAACCCTATTGCCTAGACCAAAAAAAAAATTTGGTGTTTTGGTCTTTTTAATTTCTATATCATAATCATTTACTTTCTGACCCTTCCTCTTTCACTAGGGGATATACTTCCAAGGTTGAACTTCAAAGATGTCTCATTCTCCTTTCAGTGTCTGCCACTTGTTTCAGGGAAAGTTGCAGACAGAATGTGTGGTATTCCAGAAAATTCTCTGCAGCAGGAGAGGATGCTGAGGCATAAGCACACAAGTCATTTTGTGCTTTTCTGTCAAGAATGTGGAAGCTGGTGGAGGAGGTGAGCTGAGTGAATTTTAATGATGAACATTCTTTTGTGTTAATTCATGGGAATTTTTACCTGGTCAGAACTCTCTCTCTTTCCCTCTCTCTCTCTCTCTCGTTTAGCACATGAATTCACTTGCATTGTCAATTCTTCCTTTGGAGAATTTCTATTTAATTTTTTAAAAAAATTACATCTTTTATTTTTATATCACCTAAATTTTTCTTTATAGTCCTCCCCATGCCCATATAACAAAGCATTTTTTTTATTTTTGCAAAAAAAAAGAGAAAGAGAAAAAGAAGGGGAAAGATTAGCAAAATCAATCAACCCATGACAAAAAAATTGTGTCAATATGTAATGCACAATGTTAAAAAATGTGCAATATTCTGTACCTTTGGTCACTGTACCTCATAAAAGGACTGATGAAGTATCTTCTTATTTCTCTCCTTAAGGCCCAAGCTTGCTCATTATAATTTCTCAATATTCATTTTCAATTTTTTTTGGTGATTCTTTTTGTTTACATTATTATGATCATTGTCTGTATTATTTTCCTGGCTCTGCTTACTTCACCTTTCATCAATTTGCATGTCTTTCCATGCTTCTTTGCATGTTAGTCATTACTTATAGCCCAGCAATATTCCATTTTATTCATGTAGCATAGCCATTTCTAAATCAATGGTCATCTACTTTGTTTCCATTTCTTTGATACCAAAAAAAAGTGCTGCTATAAATATTTTGGTCTGTATATGGGTCCTTTCTTTTTAGCAATCACTTCCTTGGGTGCCTAACAATGTCTAACATTGCCTAACAATTGAATTTCTTGGTCTAAGTGTATAGATGTTTTAACCATTTTATTTGCATAATTCCAATTTATTTCTCAAAAATGGTTTTACTTAATTAAGTCCCACTTAAACTTAAAATGGTTTAACTTAATTAATTAAGATCTACCAGCAATGTATTAGTGAACCTATGTTTCCATAATCCCTTAAATATTAACTGTTCCTACCTTTTGTCACCTTTACCAACTTGCTGGGAGTGACCTTAAACCTCAAGGTTGTTTTCACTTACATTTCTTATTATAGTGAGTTAGAGCATTTTTATATGATTGTTTTAGTTTGTAACTCTTCTTTAAACTGTTTATTCATATCCTTTGTCCACTTACCTATTGAGGAATGGCTTCTTGGGACAGGGAAGGTTGGAGAGTCTAGTGAGGCTCAAAAAATGTCTTGTTCTGCCATCTTTTAGGTTACCTGACCTGTCAGCCTTCTTGACTCTCAGATTTGATAACTTCCTTTCTGTATCTTATTCCATGATCCTAACATCTGGGTAGCATTTTCTAATCTAGGCCGATTCACATTTTCTAAGAAAAAAAACTTCAATTTATACTAATTGTGCTGTAACTGTTCTGTGAGATGCCTATCTCTTATTGTCTCTGTGGTGACTAATATTAATCTAATCCAACAAGCATTTATTAATCACACACTATGTGCTAGGCATTTTTATAAAGCTCTAGGACTGCAAGGGCAAAAATGAGAGTCCTGTTTCTCCTGGAGGGAAGAGATAATGACATGAAAACAGACAATTTAAACATGATAATTTCAGCAGAGATTAATAACAACATTAACCTACATTGTTAGCTTGAGATCAATGCATGGATTTCCTTCTTATTCTGAATTGTATGTGTTGGCAGAAAGTCATGATCTAAATAGAAATTTATTTTTTTTTAATTCACAGAAAAATGAACACAGTGATTCTTTACACATAAGAGGTCAAGTACAAGGTCCATGAATTCCATATTAGTTTCTATTATTTTTGACCTATGTCCTCTATGGCTTTTATTTATGCGATCATCTTTGAAGAACATGAAAATACTCTTGAGGGTTTTTTTTTTTGGTCCCTTTTTCTTAGAAGGGAGCAGAAACTTCACACTTACCATGACTGTCAAATAAATGGATAGATAAATAAAGAGTAGCATTTGAGACAATTTATTTGGAATCTCTTCTTCTATAGAACAGTGCAAAGAAAAATTCAATTCAGAGAAAGCTCTACCTTTCTTACCTAGAATTCCTTAGTACAATGAAAGAACACAGGCAGAATTTATGCAAATATGTGAAATGTGACCACAAAGCAAAGACATCCAGTTTTGTCTGTGATTATAAATGATTGACTAGATACTAAAAAACACTGAAGACTAATTGTGGAATTAGTTTTATTACTTTATGGTCACACTCTGATTGTGGCCCTAAATTCAAGGCAACTGGGGAAGAAGAAGGGAAACACATTAGATCTTCCAGCATCCTCAAATCATAGCTGTGTAGGGAGTTTACCACACGGTGCTATAAAGTTTAGGCCTTCTTTGGGTTCTTTTCACTCTATTTCTACCTGATGATTCAAATAAAAAGAAGGCACTATGTTAAAGGAAAAAAGTGGATTGTCTTGGGAATCAAGAGGGCTGGATACTAGATTCATCCATAAGAGAACACTAAATAGAATACCTATTTTGAGTCAGGCACTGTGCTAAGTGCTGGGGATACAAACACAAAACAAGTTAGTCTCTGCTCTAAAGGAACTTTCATTGTAATAAGGGAAGATAAAACCTAAAAGGGAACTTGAAAGGGGTGCAGTGGTGAAGAGGCTGGGGGCAAGGTTTCTAATGAAGAGGTAGATCCGCCAGTGAATGAGTTGAGCTGGCAGTGAACTGAGCATGGCTTGAACCAATTTTCACAAAATAAATATATTGCCCAGAGACTCAACATTCAGGAGATTAGGCCATAGGGCAGGGTCCTCTTGAGGAGAGCAAAGTTGCTGGTGACAAATTGGAGCAATCTTAATACTAATTAGCTGTGTGAGCATAAGCAAGCTATGTTCTATTCCTTGGCCTCAATTTCCTCATCTTTAAGGTGAGGGAGCTATCCATATCCTAAAGACAATTCCACTGAGGAATTGGAGGACTGTAGGTCCATTTTCCTAGATGATGGATGAGTTGTGTAAGTGCTAAGCCAATAAGTGTCTGAGTCTTGTCGTCTATCTCTGACTCCAAAAGGGAAGGGAATAAGCATTTACATATGCTTTAAATATTTCTGTATATCAATGTCTCTCTGTATATATAAATATATAATTTGAGACTCACAACAACTCTGCCAGGTAGGTACTATTATTATCCCTATTTTTCAGTTGAGCAAGCATCAAGGCATTAATTGTCTGAGGTCAGACTTGTACTCCGACTTCCTGACTCCAGACCTATGCTCTATCTACTGTACCCTTTACTACCTCAAAAGATGTTTTATATTTGATATTACTTCCTTATTCTTATCCCAGTGAGTTGTACTAGTTTGTTTACCTAGAAATATTTTTTTAAAAAATTACCTCATTGCTGTCCTTTTCCTACATCTTTTGTGGGCCTATTACCTTCTGATCAGCTTTAGTTTAAAGCTTTTTTACCTCCAAAAAAAAAGTAAGGAGTCTGGATTAAGGTCAGTTTAATATTCTATAAACCATTGTCTTCATCACTATAACTCCCATTTATAAGACACTTTAAGATTTGCAAAGCACCTGTATTTTATTTCATTTGATCCTAAAAATACAATGTGAAGCATTCCTATTTTGCAGATTACAAAACTGAGACTAGGCAAGTTAAGTAATATGCCTAGAGTCATATACCTAGTAAGTATCTAAAATGGGATTTGACTTCAGAGTTCTTTTTATTGTTTAACTAACTCCAACTCCTGAACTCTATCCATGCCAAGTGTAGTTCTTTATTGATGAATTCTAGGTGGCTGGCTTGGCTGGTGTTTGGTTGTCTAGTGACTGAGGGGAATGTTTACACTGAAAGCCTGAATCTGTAGGAAAATATGCTTTTGTGTCTTTCTTGGTACAAGCACCATCTCTATAGTTCCTATTGCTCAAAGGGAGGAAAGATGGAGAGATATTCCCAGCTCCCTAAGGAAATGGACACCTGGACTTTAGTTTGGGAAATGAGACTATGCCCAACATGAAGCAGCAAAGTCATCTTTCTCTCCATGTAACTGTCATTTGCTCTAACTCACATTGAACTATCCAATTTTGTGGCAGGCTATAAACTTGTTGAGTCATTAGCCTGCCTGGTTAATGGAGGAAAACTAAATTCCTGTTCCTGCATAATGACATTTATTCACTGTAGACATTTGCATCACTGGGAAACGATAAAACCTCATCCTTCATAATGAAGTTCTGAGCTGACAAAGAGGAAAATATAGTGTTGTGGGACAACTATGAATATAAAACAAGCTTAATAAAGAAATAGTGACAAATTATATTATGCAAAATGCAATGCAATAAAAAACGTTACTAAGTCATTGGAAATGTCATAAATAACCTAAATAGTTTTTGAATGTCAAAGCCTTGAAAAATATATTCCTTTAAAAATCGAGGTGCAGAGGAGATGCCAGTTTAATTGCCATCATGTTTTGACAAGCATGGAGAGTCCTAGATTTTGCCTGAATGTTTACTAAATGTAGTCACTTGCTCATGATGAAATGATGGGAGGAGCATAATTAGCCAGTTTTCACTATTTCAGTTTTGAACCATCAAAAATATTGACAGTAATCTAGGACTATTTGAGTTTTGTTTTGGTTTGTTTATTTGTTTGTTTGCTATACTGGATTGATATTGTAAGGACTGGTAATAGGTTTCAACAAGAGTAGGTGAAGTTTAAGGTGGCACATTTGAACATTGAAAAGAGGCAGCTGTTGATCCGTAGTATTTGCAATCACAAGTGTTTGCTTCTAAATCAATGTGGGGCAGCTCCCATACATTAATTTGGCTAAGCTCTCTCTCTTTTAAAGAGGTGAATTGATTTTTAGGGAAACTCTTTTTCAATCCAATTTAGTTTTTTTATATACTTTACTTGCTAGACCTGTCTTGTTATCATCTATTAAAACATGAGATCTTCTGCTTTATTCTTATTTCACTAGTGGCAAGTGTTTCCCCCTAAACCATCATGTGATTTTTCCATTCACTATACAGAATATACATTTCTTTAAGGGCAAGGATTGCTTTCTTTTTGCACCTCCAGTTCCCTTCATGTAGTAAGCATTTAACAAATGTTTCTGCTTTAATAAATAAATGAATGCTGTAGAATTCTCTCAACTGAGAATTTGAGAAGGACCCAAACAAAAAGTTAAGCTAAAAAGTAACATGTTCTGGTGCCTGTACATCAAAAAAGTCAAACTGATGACCTGATCTGACATATGTATTATTCTCTAAGTATGAGAGCTTGATGTGGTTATCACATAACAAAGTTTATCCCACATAAAGGGCATATGTTAGAACATGAAGTATAATGTGGAGATATATAGTGTATAGATAGGGGTTTATAGATATGGTTCAAATGATTGTCTGAAGAAAGTGACAGAAATGGTTTAGTCAATCAATAATGAGGCATTTCTTATGTGTTTACTATGTGCTGCACACTATGGTAGACACCAAGGAAACAAACACAAAAGTTAAACATTTCCAGTTCATGATGAATTTACAGTATAGATGTCACAGACAAGTCTTGAAGAAAAGTATGCATCCTAAGAGGAGAGTGAGCCTTGCCAGAATGGGGGACAGCCAAAGTAAAGACACAGAGATGGAAGATGGAGCGTTGTGTATGAGGAACAGGTATGAGGGATAGTTTGGTTAGACTGTAGTATATGTAAAGGAGTTTAATATATAATAAATATGGAAAGGTAGAATAGGTCCAGGTTGTGAAGTCCCTTCAGTGCTAAACAGAGAAATTTATACTTTTATTCTAGAGATAATGTTGAGCCACTGGAGTTTATTGAACCAGAGTGACATCACCTGACCTGTGCATTAGGAAAATCACTTTATCAGTCTTGTGGTAAACAGATCAGAGATGGAAGATAGATTAGTCAGTCACCACAATAGTATAGATGGGAGGTGATGAGGGCCTGAATTAGGGCATAAGTACATGAGAAGAGAGAGGCAGATATACATGTGTGGTATTGTAGAAGAAAAAGAGACCAAATTTGATGGCTTTTGGGGGCAGTGGGAGTGAGCAATTGAGGATGATTCTGAGACTTCAAACCACAATGACTGGAAGAATAGTGGTGTCTTAATCAGAAATCATAAAGTTCAAAAAAGGGATGGGTTTAGAGGGAAAGATAATGAATTTTGTTTTGGATATGTTGGGTTTGAGATGCCTACGGGACATTCAGTTTGACATTTCTAATAGACAATTGGTTATGTGAGTCTGGAGCTCAGGAGAGATACTGGAGTTATATTATGGAGCCAGGAGTTATCTGCATAAAGATGATAAGTAAACTCATGGAAGCTATTGAGGTCATTAAATGAGAGAATATAGGGAAAGAAGAGAAGAGGATGCAAGATGGAATTGGGGCACACGTAAAGTTATGGTGTGTGTTGTGGATGATGATCCAATAAAAGAGCCTGAGGAATGGTCTGGCACGTAGAAGGAGAACCAAGAGAGACTACTGTCATGAAAATGCAAAGAGAAGTGATTTTTCTGGGAGAACAAGAAAAATTAGCCATGTTAAAAAAAAAAACAATTGTAGAGAAGTCAAGGAGAAGGACTGATAGAAATTGTCGTACTTGGTTCTAGCTCTATTTTATATCAAGTGTTCTACTTAGCACTTTGGAATTCAAGTTCTACCTACTTAGATCTCTAAAATGATTTGGAAGTAACCCTGGTTTTCCTAAAACTGTCAATTGGGTGAAATCTCTCTGGCAAGTCCTTTTGGTATGGAAAGTTGTTAAATATGGATCTGGTGAGAGACAATGTATCTCTCATCCAAGGAGCAGATTAACTCAGTTTGGAGAAGTTTACCACCAGAAATTTGTGTAGGATTATCACTTGGTGATGATAAAATTTTGGGGTGGAGTGAGTGATTGGCAAAGCTACTCATCAAGAGAATCTACTAAGGAACAAGAGTTGTTCATGGCATCAGTGGACTGAGTCCCAACATTTGCTGAAATCATAGATCTTTTGAAATATTGAAATGCTAACAGAATCATAATCTTGGAGTTGGAATGGATTTGAGATAAGCTAGTCCAATTCATATTTGGACAGGAATCCTTCCCATGGCATCCCTGGCAAATGTTTATCTAGCCTTTGAAGACCTCCAGTGATGGCAGGTACCTCTTAAGATTGCCCACTCCACTGTTCTGCAATCCTAATTGTTAGAAAGTTTCTTTTTATATTGAGGTGAAATGTATCACTCTGAAACTTCAGCTTATTATACCTAGTTCTCCTTGAGTCTAGGCAGTTTTGTTAGTTGGAACACAAAAACTTTAGTTCTCATTATTACATTTCTATTTCTCCCTCACATAAAATCATAGTGGTAAGAGGCAAAAGGACATTAAAAGTATCACATCCTCATTCTTCTGTATAATTTCTATTCACCATGTTAATTAATGTCTAGTTAATATGACCTAAATCCTCTGGTTTCGATGAGAAAAAAATGACTTAGTGAATTCAATCAATTCTAAAATGGAATAGTTTGTAGAATTTAATGACTACCATATCAACTATTCCTCTATTTTTCTTTTTCTGCTATATTGTCTTGGTTTGCAGCTATTAAATAGGTGAAGCCTGATTACTATGGAATGATAGCTTTCAATCTTTATTGAATCTTCAGGTCACTTAAATGGCGGTAATGGAAAATTAGTCTATTCATTTTTGCAACTTACCCAACAAACCAACAAAAACAAATGAATTCAAAAGAAAAAATGAGTAAATGTAAAGAATATTTTTGCTTTATATGAGACACTAGAGAGACACACAAATTCATGTCAGGAACCATCATCATCATAGTTGTCCATAAATATAAACACTACAAAAGACCTCTGATCCACATAAAACATTTTGTGAACTACTGATTTAGAAGAATTAATGAACTTGCCCCAGCATGATAAACTCATCACTTCTAGGTCAAGTTGCAGTATAGTTTTTTTTCAATTTGTAGATTTTAGAGTTAGCACAGATATGATGTATCTACTCGGTATCCCAGAGATGGATGAGACCGCAAGACAATTAAGTCCAATTTCATTTTATAAATTCACAAAGTGAAGCCCATAGAGCAAAAGTGAGTTGAGCAGTGTTACAGAATGTGTTAGTGGCAGGGCTGGTCCTAGAACTCAGGTCTTCAAATGTTCAGTTCAGTGCCTTTTCTACTTCATTCCACTACTTCCACCATTGCTCCTTTTTATCTTTATATTAACTTTATTTGATTTCTTTCATCTTTGGTAGAATTTTCTAATCTACCCCTGATATGTTACAAATAATTCCAAAGTCAACTTGTTAGCTACTGAGAATGAAACATAAATTGAATTTTCTAGAACTATGGTTATTGTTTTGGATATCTGACCAGCTTGTCCTCTACCTCCACAAACATAGAACTTTTTTACTTTCTTGGTAAATTACCAGGGAATCTGACACATAAATCCATACATTTTTAATGTTTCTAACTAGTATTTATGTAACATGTATTGCAAATTCCAACACCTTTGCTCCTTATTTGATATTTTTGCTTCTATTTTCACCTGTGATGTGCAAAACTGCCACAGTATGACTCAGACCCTCATAATACATATAAAGAATGTGCAATCAGAGAATATCAGCTTGCTGTAATTGACATCACCCCCATAGCTTCTTATCCCTGCATTGAGAACTGTCCTTGTTGATTGATGTAAAATGATGTGCAATCACTTGTAATTGATTGGAACTCATTTACTATTGGATGGCATGTTGACGAACTGCCACACAACTAATGACTGATGGTGAGAGAAGCCATGTTGCTAATGTCCAATGTCTGGCCCTCAAGGTGCTAACAAGAAATTAAACTTCTTATTCTAAGCAATGAGAAGTAGAAACTTTATTTACTGAATAAGTTAAGTCATGGAAGTGACATTAGAGAAAACAAAGATAAGAAGAGTAGCTGGGCCATACAAAAGTGTATATAGAAGATATCCAAACTGGAGGTGACACAATTTTGAGAGTGCTGAGGAATAGATTATCAAGTAACTGAAAGGGAGTGTTTGGATAAAAATCACAAATTCACAAATGATATTACTATACAATGGTATTACTGTACACAAATGGTATTACATTAGATTGTGAGCTCCTTGAGGGCAGAGAATGTCTTTTGCCTGTTATTGTATCTCTAGTGCTTAGCAGAGTGCCTAACATATAATAATAGGGGCTTAATTAATGTTTATTGATTGACTGTGTATTTACTGCCTATTGGCAAAAAGGTGATAGAGAAGACATCAATAGCTATATGCTAACTTTCTCACCTCCCAAAATTGCTTAGAAGAGAGTAGTCCTTGTTGCAATTAGATTTTGAACAGTGTTTGCAAATATTCAAATCTATTCCTTTTAACACACACCAAACCCTCTCTTTTTAATTGAAATATTCTTCTGATACTCATGGCACTGGTGGCAGATATAGTATAGCATAGTGAGGATAGAATTCTGAACCTCAAATAAGGAAGACCTAGGTCTGAATCTCTTTACTAGCTATGTGACTCTGGAAAAGTCACTTAATCACTCTATGTTCCAGGCAACTTCTTTGATCTTGTTCATTACGTCTCATGTGTTGCAGTTATATGGTGGAAGGAATTTCCATATTATCTGTGAAGATAATTAGGGTATTATTCCATTTTAACTTCTACATAGCTTCTAATCCAGAATTGCTGCAATCTCTGAAGACTCTTTTAAAGGATGATAAAAAGATGTATGATAGGAAGGAGGATATTGCCAATGATTACTTGCACTCAAGAAATGGAGTAAAAAATATGAACCAAGAAATACTCTCCCTCTCTCTCTCTCTCTCTCTCGTTACCCCCACAATGATACAAGGTACTCTCTATGGAAGTATTACAAGGGAGCAGGGACATGAGTTGCACAGACTGAGAAGGTATACATGAGTTTTGATCAAGTACCATTAAAGGTAGCCACATCAATGAGACCACAGGGCCATTTATGTCTTGATGTATAAGTAAACAGACATTGTGTGGACTTGTCTAGATTGATTTGTTTGAATTAATTTTTAAAAATAATTTTATTGATATTTTTCTGTTTAGTATATCAACATAGTGTCCTATATATCCCTTCCTCTTCCCCTCCCAGAGAAATATACAATATGACAAATTTTTTTTGAGGGAAAAAAAGAAAAAAAAAGTTTGCACAACTGATTGATACATTGCAAAAGTCCAAAAACATGCAATGATTAACACCTGTGGACCTCCCGCCTCTACAAAGGGGTAGGGAAAGGGTTTCTTCCCACATCTTTTCATTTGAATCCCATTTGATTTTTATAATTTTGTTGAATTTAATTTTGATTTTTTGGTTTGTCATTCTTTCCATTTGCATTGTGGTAGTCACAGTTATATTGTTTTCTTGGGTCTGTTTACTTTACTCTGCATCAGTTCATGTACATCTTTCCATGCATCTCTGTATTCATTACACACATAATTTCTTGTGGCACAATAATCATCCATTAGTTTTATGTACTAAAATTTACTTAATCATTCTTCAATTGATGTCCATCGACATCTAATTTGTTTCCAATTTTAAGCTATCAGAAAAAGTGTTGCTTTAAATATTTTGAAGTATATGGGGACTGTTTTCTTATCATTGGCTTCCTTAGGGTATAAGCTCAGCAGTGGAGTCTCTGGGTCAAAGGGTATTGGATATTTTAGTCACTTTATTTGCATAATTTCAAATTGCTTTTCAAAATGGTCATAACATTTCACAGCTCAACCAACAATCTATTAGTGGGCCTGTCCTTCCACAACAACTCACTATTGAGTATTGCCATTTTTTTGGTCATCTTCATCATTTTGCAAGGTGTGAGGTGAAACCTCTGGGTTGTTTTGATTTGTATTTATCTTATTATTAGTGTTTTATAGCATTTTTTAAAATGTGGTTGTGAATACTTTGCAGTTCTTTCGAGAACTGTTTGTACATATCCTTTGACCACTTATCTGTGAGGAATGACTGTTCATCTTATATAAATATATGCACACACAGAGACATATACATACACACATGCAGAATATATATATATATAATATATATATATACACACATATATAATATGTATCATATCAAGGCCTTGTCAGAGACATTTGATACAAAGATTTATTTTCCTATTTGATCACTTCCTTTCTTATTCTAGATGCATTAATGTTCATGCAGAAGTTTTTCAGTTTCAAATTTTCTCTTCTTCTGTAAACATGAAATTATGTTCCTACAGTTACTTTGCTTTAATCTGTTTTTTTAAGGTGGGCCTATTCCTACTAGCTCTCTTCCTTATTAGCTAGTACTGTCCCTTAATTTTTTAATTTTATTTTTGCACCTCTTTCCAAAAAGGATTTATCTTAATCTCTTCATTTTCTATCTTCTGTTTCTGTTTACTCTAGATCTTCATTCTCTGATTCATGACTCCTATAATTATCTGGTCTCTCTCTTTTCTTTGTATTCTTTATTCTAGCAAAACTTCCAAGGTATCCATTCTAGGGTCTTCCTTCTAGGTACTTTCCATGATTGCCTTGTAGGACCTACCCTATTGATTCTACTTTTTCCTTTGTGCTTCATTTCCAGAACAATTATTTTTACTATTAATAATGATGATGATGATGATAGCTAACATTTATATATAGTGCTTACTCTGTGCCAGGCACTGTGGTAGGCACTTTACAATTGCTCTTTGGAAAACATTATTCCATTCCCTTCTCCTTTTTCTAGTAGATGAGTACAGAATAGTCTTTCATGATTAGGATTTTTTTTTTGTATTTGAAGATCTTTCTTCTGATGGCTCATAGAATTTGTTTTTTGAATTGAACTGTTAAATTTAAAATGTTGTCTTAAATTTAACATAATATGTCTTGGAGTCTGAAGTTTTGGATTTTTTGTTTGTTTGAAGATGATCTATGAATTCCTCCAAATAGAATTTCATTTTTTATGTTTGGAAGTCCTGGATGGTTTTCTTCTGTTATTTCTTTCATTATGATATTAAGTTTTTTTTGTCTTGCTGTGTTCTTCTGGGAAACCTATGATTTTGTGTTGTCTCTGGTGCATCCTGTCTTTCAGTTCTGTATGTTTTGCTTGCAAAATGAGCATATTGTCTTTTAATGTTGTTAGTTTTTCTTCTCTCGTTCTAGGTTTTTCTTCAGTTCTGTGTAATCAATTATTATCTCATTTTTGTGTATGTGTGTGAGATTTGCCATTGCAGATTCAAGTTTTTTTATTATGTTCACTATTGTTGCTATGCAAGACATAAATTCTGTTGCCACAATTCTTATTCTTCTATTACATCATTCAGGAACAGTGTTTTGTAGTTCTATGTTTTCCTCTAATTCTACAGGGTCTTCTCCATCACCAAGTGTTGGATCATTTCCCCCTCCCTTTTTTGTAGTATTTATTCATAGATGCCTGAACTCATTTACTAGATCTGGAGGCCTTATTTCCTTCTTTTACTGTTTTTCTTGTTTATTTATCTGTGTGTGATCAGGATCTTCGAATTTTTTCGTAAAACTTTTGATACTTTTGGTCTTTTTCCCACTTATTTTCCTTATAACTCATTTCCTGACTCCCTTCCCTCTGTGGTTTCCTTGGGGGCTGGATCTCAATGTATCTCAGCTTTCTCCCATATAGGGCAGTTCACAGTTCTCCCCCACAATGGTCTTTCACTCAATTGGCTTTTGAGTGGTCAGAATTGGCCCGAATTGGATGTTGTGCTTTTCCCTCAGGCACAGTGGAGTCTACACATTTCCCCACATGCATTATGTTCTGTCTGGGTAACCTGTCCCACTCCCTTTGTCCCTTAGTTCTCTGGCCTAGCACAGCAATTTATTTTTTTAAATAGTATTTTATTTTTTCCAATTACATGGAAAGACAGTTTTTAACATTCATTAAAAAAAATTGAGTTGCAAATTTTCTCCCTCCCCTTTCCCCCTTTCCACTCCCTAAAATGGTAGAAATTTTAAATAGGTTATATATGTGCAATCATGTAAAGCATATTTCCATAGTTAGTCATGTTAGTCATAATTAGTCAGTGAAAGAACAGACAAAAAGGAAAACAAAAAAAAAGAAAATGAAAGTAGTAAGCTTTGATCTACATTCAGACTTCATCATTTCTTTTTCTGGATATAAATAGCATTTTCTATCATGAGTCCTTTAGTATTGTCTTGAATCATTGTATTGCTGAGAAGAGCTAAATTATTCACAGTTGATCATTGCACAACATTGCTGTTACTGTGTACAATGTTCTTTTGGTTCTGCTTGCTTCACTTTGCATCAGTTCATTAAGTCTTTCCAGGTTTTTCTAAATTGCCTAATATGGCAATTTAGAAGCTGCTTCCTGGTTGTAGCCCCTAGCAAGTTTTTGCTCCTGAAAGACTGTAGCCAAGCTGGCTGTTGAGCAAACTATTAGAGTCTGAAGCTAGGTTCTCCACAGCAATGTAAAGAGGGACTCCCGGGGCTTAGGGGTGGGTTTTGATCTAAGCCTATTGCAGCCATGCTGGTGGTAGAGTGAGAGGTGTGGGGGAGATGCTTAGTGAGCTCAGGGTCAGTTAGCATTAGTTCCTGGGTTTGAGGGATTTTTTTTAACCTTCTTTTGGAGTCTGGATGTCCTAGACCATGAAAACAGTTCACACTGCTTTGTCTTTGACACATAATTTCTATTTTGGAGAGGTTTGAGAAGCTGTGGGGATCAATAAAATAAAACATCTAGTCCACTATCTTATTGCTCACATGATCTACAAGTCTATGTCTAATTTGATTTAAATGCACTGTTTGATTATAACTTGAAACTAGTCTGAATATTTGATATTCAATTAATTTCTTCTCCTACCCTCACCCTCACCCCACAAAACAAAATAAAACACCTAATTAATTATGTCTTCTGAAGAAAATATTGAAACAGGGAAAGTAATACATATTTGTTGTACATAGCCAAAGCTTACAGTTCCCACAGCCATCATGTAGCTTATTTAGGTAATAACTCAATATCGTATCATTACTGTAACTTAACATGGTAATCTAACTAGTATGGCATTGTAGCAACCCTTTTCTGCAGCTCAGTAGCGGCACAGATGTAACTTAAAAGGTATTATTTAAATTGACCTTATAAATAAAGCATTCAATTCTGTGATATATTGGGGCCCAAGGCAATAAGTTTGATATTGATCTGGGAAAAAATGATGGTTAATATGAATACTTAAAAGCTAAAAAAGTTCCCTGAAAGGTCAAATCTATGCATATCAACTTTTACCTGAATTGAATTGAATTTGGATATTTGCTAGGATGTGACTGATAAGCCAATGTACATTATAGATATATATTTTTAGTTTGTTGGACACATAACAATCATCCATACTTGGCTTAGAACTTTTCATAGAATGGAAGAAATTGAAATCCTTTTTCTTGATAAATTGAAAGAAACTTAAGTAACTCAGAACCAAATACAGCAAATTGTGTAGTTTGCAGATTCACACATGTAACCTTTGTACTGTCCTTAACATTTACTAAGAAATAACTTCCTGACTTGAATCCTGACTCTGATACTTACTACTCACATAACTGAAAGATGGGAGATGGGAAATATAAAGGAGAACTAGAAAAATCTGAGAGCCAGTGTGCAACACATCCCTTGGCAACTATGCTGACTCTTGCTTACCCTGGAAATTTTCTTTCTATGTGTAACATTGATCTATCTATCTATCTATCTATCATGAGCCAAAAAATGAACCATATTCTAAAAAATTCAAATGACAAAAAAATGCACAACAAATAGTGGAAATTCAAAGCTATGATACAAAAGATGGTCATTATGACTATCATTAAAATATTGTTTGGCACCTAAGTATGTGTATGTCATTGTGCTAGACCCTTGGAAAGAGCAATTAAAGGAATTCATTATTTCCTTCCCTGAGTAAAGAGAAGGAGAATACAAAGAAAACAGAAAGGAAGAATTTAGAGTTAGATGAGAGAAGATTGAGAATCTGGAAATTTTAAGCAATGCTTATTTCTAGAACTACCATGACCAAAATATTATTGAATGGTTTCTGTCCTTAAAAGGCTGTGCTGAGTTACACCTACTCAGAAAGCAAATTGCCTCTTGCTGGTTTAGATTCCAAATTCTTATTTTCTTCTTCCTGGTATGAAGATGATCAAAGGAGTTGCATGGTTAATTTGATGAACTTGGTGGGGAGACTGTGCATAAGACTTGTGGCAGCAAGGGCAATGGATTATGGCTCTCCAAACATGTTAATCTTACAAGGTTGGAAGTCTTTATTTGGGACTTTTGATTATCTCTTTCTGTAGATCAGGGGTTTTTACCCTGGAGTTAATGAATTTGTTTACAAACATACTTTGATAACATTTTTTCAATCTAATTAATTTCCTCTGTAATCCTAAATATTTTATTTTATGAACCTAAAAACAATTTCGAGAAGGGTTCCATAGGCATCATTAGACCGTCAAAGGAATCTGTGACACAAAAAAGTTTAAGAACCACTGCTACAGAGGATAAGGGCATGGTCCTTGGTGCTTACTGGAGGGTGAACTTAAGTGTCTGAGGCAACGTCCAAGATGAATTGACTGCCTCCTCATTTTAAGAAAAAAGATTCTTGTCAGAGGAGTCACCTTTTCATTGACATAAAATGAGTTGTCATTGTAGACTTGTGACTTTTTAAATCCTTCTTTTTCTTCCATCTTTATTTTTGGGGGGTGGGGGAGGAGAGTTCCTAAGAGCACACAGATGGTGAAGGATTTCCCCCGGAGACATTAATGGTTATTTTTTGAAGCAAGTACTTGTGCTTGTCGAGTAGCTTTAGAGGGGGAATTCAAGAACTTTTATTTCCTGGGTCCCTTTTTCCTTTTCCCCACTTTTCGCATGCAAGATACTATTGCTTTAAGATATTACACCTTCATATTAATCCATTTGATGTTGAGAAAAGGCATAAAATTAATTTGACAGAAAAATTAAAAAGCTGGTAAAAGATGATGTAAGGTATTACCTTTTTCATAGATGAATAGTTTGATTCCTGATAGATATAAAAAGAAACTTAGTTGAATACAAATTCTTAAAATTCATGTGTAAAGAAATATAGATTTAATTTGGGATATAAGTAGTTAGGGGCAGAAAATGAATTGTACCAAACAGCCTTAAATCACATTATAAAGGATGTAGAATGATGCCTCTTTTGTATATGAACAGTATAATAGTTTAAAGGACAGAGAAAAAAAAATCTCTTGCTTATTAAAAAAAACCTGGTAAGATGTAAAGGTAAAGATAAAAATTTCAAAGACACATTTTATAAGAGGATTGCAAGATTCTGCAAGATTTTGTAAAATTTGGGAAACTTATGAATGGATTGAACCAAAACCATCATGGTCCCTCAGCTTATTTGCATAAAACCATTTTAACACTTAAAAGGGTAACTCACAAAATTAAAAAAAAATTCTGGATGCTATGAAATGATTATCTTCCATTTATAATGTGTCATACACACATATGTATAGGTGTATGTATACCTTGCATGTCCATCATTCCTTACATGTTGTTTGCTTCATTAGAATGTGAGCTACTTGAGAGCAGAGCAATGCATTTGCCTTTCTTGTAACCCTAATCAGTCAAACAATAAACATTTTTAAATGCCTACTATGGGCCATATAGTGTGCTAAGTGCTAAGAACATAAAGAAAGGTGAAAGACAGCCCATGCTTTCTAAGACCTCAAAGTCTAATGAAAGAGAAAATCTACAACAAGGTACAAACAAGCTAAATATATGATACATTGGAAAGAATCAACAAAAGGAAAGTTCTAGAATTAAAGGGAATCAGAAAAGTCTTCCAACAGAAAATTGGATTTCATCTGGGACTAGAAAAAACTAGGAAAGCCAAGATGTGGCGATGAAGGGGAAACAAATTTTAAGTATAAAGAACAGTCGGTGAAAGTGCCTGGTTCATAGAATACATGAAGCTGAGTAAAATAATAAGAAGACTGGAATAGTGGGAGGGTGGTGCAGGTTATAAATAATTTTGAATTCCAAACAGAGGATTTCATATTTAATTCTGGGGGTGACAGGGAGTTATTGAAATCTATTGACTGTGTGTGTGTATGAGGGGTGGCATGGTCAGACCTGTGCTTCACTTTAGAAAGATCATGTGATTAGCTGAATGAATAATGGATTGCAATGGGGAAAGACTTTAGGCTGGAAGATCCACCAGGAGGTTATTGTAGGAATCTCAATATGGGTGAGGAATGCCTGCCTCAAGTGATGATAGTGTTAGAGGAATAAAGGCAGTGCATATAAAAGTCTTTAGGAAGATAGAATCTGTAAGACTTGTCAATAGAACAGATAAGAAAGACAGCGGGAAGTTGAGTATGACATCTAGGTTTCAAGCCAGCATAACCAGAAGAATGGTAGTATGCTCAAGAGTAATAGATCAGAAGGGGGGATGAAGAAAAGATAATAAATTTTATTTTGGACATGTTGAGTTTAAGATATCTTAAGATGTCTTATGGATGTCTAGTGCCAGACATTAAATAGGTAATTGGAGATCTAAGACAGAAGGTCAGCAGAAATGATAGGAATAAATAAGTAGAAC
This sequence comes from Vombatus ursinus, assembly GCF_900497805.2. Taxonomy (NCBI): domain Eukaryota; kingdom Metazoa; phylum Chordata; class Mammalia; order Diprotodontia; family Vombatidae; genus Vombatus; species Vombatus ursinus. The sequence goes on from NW_020954590.1 coordinate 4,921,060, forward strand.
TGAAACTGTCAATGTAGACATGAAAATTGAATCCATAGGAGCTGAGGAGATGATCAAGAGAATTAGTGTAGAGGTGGAAAGGGACAGAACCCTGCAAGACACTTTTGATGAAGATCTAGCAAAGACTGAAAAAGATTTGTCAGGTAGGAGGACAATCAGGAGAGTACAGTATTATGAAAGCCTGGATAGAAGAGAATATCAAGGAGAAGAGTGGGGTAAACTTTGTCAAAGAATGCAGAGAGGTCAAGAAGAGTGAGGATTAAGAAAAGACTATTAGATTTGTCAATTAAGATATCATTGATAACTTTGGAGAGAGCTATGTCAGTTGAATGATGTGGTCAGAAACCAGAATATAGACAGTTAAGATGAATGAGAGGAAAGAAAGTGGAGGCACAGTCCCAAGGAGTATTGCCACAAAATGGAGGAGAGCTGCATGATGACGGCTAGTGGGGATGGATGGAGAATATTTTGAGGATGGAGGAAGCATGGGTATGTTTATAGAAAATAGGGAAGTAGACAGCAGATGGAGAGAAAAAGAAGATAAATGAGAATAGGATTAATAGAAGGAAAAATGTGCTGAAGAAGACAGAATTGAGTGAGATCTCTTATGCACGTAGAGGAGTTTCTCTTAACAAGGAAGAAGGCCAGTTCCTTATTTGAAATAGGGGTAAAGGTATAAGTGGTGGAAAAGACATCTAGGAGAGTGAGATAAGGAAGAGGGAATAGGGATGTAATTATGGAATGTCCTCAGTTTTTTTTTTCAGTGAAATAAGAGGCAAGGTTCTAAACTGAGAAAGTGGGTAGGTGGGGGAGCCTTGTGAGGCTTAAGAAGGGATAAAAAATTTGGAAAAGCTACTGTGGTGAGTGGGATAGTGACTCAATTAGGGAAGTGTAGGGGCAGCTAGGTGGCACAGTGGATAGAGCATCAGCCCTGGAGTCAGGAGGACCTGAGTTCAAATCCAGTCTCAGACAAAACACTTGACGTGTACTAGGTGTGTGACCCTGGGCAAGTCACTTAACCTCAATTGCCTAAAAAAATTAAAAAAATATTAGGGAAGTGTAAAAATATTGTCTTGTTCTTTTGAGGACCCAGTTGAGATTGAGCAACATAAATTTGCAATAAGCATAGTTTTTTTTAAAATTTTCTTCATATTTGTTTGGCAGTATGTGAGTTGGAGCAAAGTGAAGTAATTCAAGTCCAGGACTTTGCAGGGCAAGGTCAGTAACAGGATATGGAGGCAGGAAAACAATGTGAAGTGGAACCAAAGGGTCAGGATGTGGGAGGGAAGAGAGTGTAGTTAGTGAAGGTATGCATGACCTTGGAAAAAACCAATCAAGTCAAAAGACCGAAGTTTATTGTGAGGACAAAGATAGAGTTTGTTTTTAAGACATAGGATAAGGTAGAATGATAGCAGATTGTGATTAAATAAGGGAATTTTAGAATTTATGTGCATACAAGTGGTATATTTACTGGTGATGGTGTGTGAAGTTGAGGTGGGAACAAAGACGAGATTATGGGAAATGAGTAAGTTGAGGAACTGGGAGGTTAGGATGCTTGAGGGAGTATCAATATATAAATTGAAGGTTTGTTTTTTAACACTGTGGTGTCAAACACATGTAGATATGGATCCCTGAAGGTCAAATGTTGATTTAAAAAAAACACCAATTAATGTTATTAATATTTCATTGTATTTTTATTTATTTATTAGGCAATTGGGGTTAAGTGACTTGTCCAGAGGCACACAGCTAGTTAGTGCCAAGTGTTTGGTCTGAGGCCAGATCTGAACTCAGGGACTCCTGACTTCAGGGCCAGTGCTCTATCCACTGCACCACCTAGTGGCCCCATGTATTTTTATTTTTAAAAAATATTTTTCAATTACATTTTAATCTTGTTTGGGCTGCACTCAGGAGGCACTGTGAGTTTGACAAGTCTACTCTAGCATAAGGTCAGGAATTGGGGAGGAGTAAAGGAGTGTGAGCTAGACACTGAACTCATTCAAGAAGGAAGGCTAGTTCCCTGGGATTCAGTAGGCAATAGCTACTAGAATTTTGATTAAGTAGATATAGATTGATTGATTCTTCAAAGGAAGAAAGGTTACTGAGTAATGGTTGCAGAAGGAGAACACGGAAATGGCAGTGAGGAGCAAGGAGAATTCCAACTCCCTAACTTCAACTAGTGAGTCAGGAGGAATGAATGAAAATGCAACAGTGCTGAAAAAGGTGTCTAGGGAGTCTGTGACATCAGAAGGGAATCAGGTCTCGGTGAGAGCCACAAGATGAAAGAAATGAAAAAAAAAAGATTTAAGATGAAAGCATATTTATTACTCAAGGAAAAAGCATTTCAGAGAACACTGGTAGGTTTAGAATTGGATATTAGGGAGTTTGGGTTGAAAATATGGGGAAAAGAGTGAGCAGGGGTAGGGGAAGATGGAGAAAAAGGTTTGAAAAATGATAGTTTGGAGTCAGAATCACTGGGAATGAGAGGCAAGACAGTTGGAAGTTTGTTAATCATTGAAAATGAGTGAGGGGGCAGAGCCAAGATGGCAGAGTGAAAGCAGTGACTTGCTTGAGCTCTCCCCCAAACCCCTCCAAATACCTATAAAAATGAAGCAGGAATCTCTTGCTTTGCCCATGCTTGAATCTGGGTCACAGTTCTGAGTGGCGGTCCTGGGGCAAAGAGGAGCAGCACTGGCATAGCAGAGCTTATAGTAGTGGTGGAAAGGAAATCCTCCTCACAGTTCCAAGACAGAAAAGAGGGCTTGTGCTTCCTCATAGACCACAGTATAGGCCAGGAAAGGAGTAAACACCTCACCCCTCATCATACCACCTTGGAAGAACTGAAAATTTACAGGTCCCTAGAAGTATCTCTGAAAATAGCTGTACAAACCTCCAAAGCTTGGGACAGAACATTCTCCACATTGGAAGCAGAGCTCTAACTTAATAAAGAGTTTATAACTCAAGTAATTGGCTGGGATCATGAGCAAACCTTGCAAGAATCTTTTTCTGATAACAAGAAGATCAAAACATACAACCAGAAGAAGACAACAAAGTCAAAGTTCCTACATCCAAAGCCTCCAAGAAAAAATATGAATCAGTCCCAGGCCTTGGAAGAGCTCAAAAAGGATTTTGAGAAGCAAGTAAGAGAACTAGAGGAAAAACTGTGAAGAGAAATGAGATTGATGCGAGAAAATCATGAAAAACAAGTCAACAGCTTGCTAAAAGAGACCCCCAAAAATACTGAAGAAAATAACACCTTAAAAAATAGCCTAACCTTTATGGCAAAAGAAGTCCATAAAGCCAATGAGGAGAAGAATACCCTAAAAAGCAAAATTGGCCAAATGGAAAAGGAAGTCCAAAAGATTACTGAAGAAAATACTTCCTTAAAAATTAGAATGCAGCAATTGGAAGCTAGTGACCTTATGAGAAATAAAGACACTGTAAAACAAATCCAAAAGTATCAAAAATTAGAAAACAATGTGAAATATCTCATTGGAAAAACAACTGACCTGGAAAATTGATCCAGGAGAGAGAATTTAAAAATTATTGGACAATCTGAAAGCCATGATCAAAAAAAGAGCCTAGACATCATCTTTCAAGAAATGATCAAGGAAAACTGCCCTGATATTTTAGAACCAGAGGGCAAAATAGAAATTGAAAGAATCGGTCAATCTCCTCCTGAAAGAGATCCCCAAAGGAAAATTCCTAGGAATATTGTAGCCAAATTCCAGAGTTCCCAGGTCAAGGAGAAAATATTACAAGCAGCCAAAAAGAAACAATTCAAGTATTGTGGAAACACAATCAGGATAACACAAGATTTAGCAGCTTCTACATTAAGAGACTGCAGGACTTGGAATATAATATTCCAGAGGGCAAAGGAGGTAGGATTAAAACCAAGAATCACCCACCCAGCAAAACTGAGTATAATGCTTCAGGGGAAAAAATGGTCATTCAGTGAAATAGAGGACTTTCAAGCATTCTTGATGAAAAGACCAGAGCTGAATAGAAAATTTGACTTTCAACTACAAGACTCAAGTGGAACATGAAGAGATAAACAGGAAAGAGAAATCATAACAGACTTATTAAGGTTGAATTGTTTACATTCCTGCATGGAAAGATGATATTTATAACTCATGAGACCTTTGTCAGTATTAGGGCAGTTGGAGGGTAAAAATTATATATATGTATATTTGTATCTATATAGATATAGATATAGCTATAGATAGATAGAGAGAGAGAGAGAGAGAGAGAGAGAGAGAGAGAGAGAGAGAGACAAGAGATAAATATAGTGGTAGAGGTAGAGGTAGTAGCCATAGATATAGATGGGTTTCCCTCTATATCTATAGATATATAGATATAAAGAGAGAGTTACACACACACATACCTATCTCTAGAACTGGAAAGGACTTCAGAAATATCTATCTAGCTATGTAGATATGAAGATAGATATATAGATAGATAAATATAGATAGATCAATCTCCATAGATAGATGGATAGCTACCTAGACAAATGGACAGACAAGCAGATGGATGGATGGATGGATATATAGATATTAGAGAATACATTTGAGGTTATTTTATCTTTCCCTCTTATTTTACAGATGAGGAAACTCAGGCCCTAAGAGGGGCAGTGACTTGACTAAAATTTCATTAGCAATAAAAATTCCAGATTGGATTTAAAATCAGTTCCTTTGTCTCCAGAGCCAACACTCTTTTCACTGTTTCCTGATATTCTGCTAATGTTTCAGACTATGCTTTCCTAAGTTACAGCTCCCTGTATTTTATTGTTTACTCAGTTTTCTGATCCCATTTGCATTATGGGAAAGCTTCCAATTCAGCTTTCTGCTGTCTCCCCTCATTCTCCTGGGGATAGTTTACTACCCAGAAAGATCTTTGGCCCTGTTTTACAGAGAAAACTCACCTAACCCCTTCATGATTTTTTTTCTTTTACCTCATCTCAGAATCTTAGATAATATTTCTCTCTCTAGTTCCAGAACACACTTTAACCTTAGGGTAGGCCGGATTTTCTTTTCCCATAGATATCTTGACTTGCCATGATCAGGTGGAATAGGACATTTCTAAATTTAGTTTTTGATCAAACCAATTTAGTTTAATTAAATTCAACGAACATTCAATAAGCATACACAGTGCACTAAATATGAAGACTACAAAATCAAAAACAAAATGTATCTTCTTTCAACTCATAGTAAGCCCATATATCATTTCAGTACTTTGGGTTCAAAATAGGAGAAGGGAGTGGGAGAAATGACCAGGTATGGTTGAGATATAGCTTTTAGTCTCCGTAGCATAACTGTAAGGAGTTGATGAGGGCCCTTTTTTTCAATGTGGTGAGGGAAGGAGTATTTAATTTTTAAAATAAATCTTATTTTTATACCACAATCACAGAACAAAATTTTTTTTATAATACTCTCCTTTATAGCAACAACCACTGCCATTACAAAAGGTAAAGTAAAACTAAATTGTATAATGATTATAACTGACAGAATATGTAACATCAAAATGCTGTAGTCTACCATTTCTTGAGAGAGATATAGGAGGTATGTTCCAGCATAACAAGCAGCATGGTGTGGTGGAAAGAGCCATCAATCTGGAGTCAAAGTTTGAAATCTGTCCCTGCCACATGTTACCTGTATGACTGAACAAATAAAATCTCTCTGATAATGCCATTTGTAAAATTAAGAGTTTAGACAAGATGACCTGTAAAGATACCTGTATGTAAAGCTATTATCCTATGATCATTTGGAACCATGACTTAACCTGACACATTGTCAGGGCTTATTAATGGTTGTTGCTTGCTTGAGCTGGGTTCTGTTAATTTTGTCTAATACGATGCCATAAATTTGGTCTTTATGTCAGGAAAAAAACTTCCTAAAATTGTAGCCATCCCAAAGCGAAGTTGCCTGCTTTAATAAGTGATGGGTCCTTTTCCTTAAAAGTCTCAAGTAGAGACCTGAAGACCACCTGTCTGTTTTATTATAGTGGGAATGGCTTTTATTTATGGGTTGAACTGCATGGCCATTGAGCTTGCTTCTAACTCTCAAATTATGTAATTCTTGTCATTTTCTATATTCTTTTCCTTATCTTACTTTCTTCACTCTACAAATCTTTTCATGTTTTTCTGAATTGTTCATATTTGTTGTTCCTTATGACACCATAAGCCATTTCCCAATTAGTAGTCTCCCTTTAATTTGAAAGGTTTTGCTATGACAAAAATACTGCTTCAATATTTGATATATATGAGATCTTTCTAATTTTGAACTACTTTATTTATATGTCTAGTGATGCTTAAAGTTTAGTAAGTTTTCTCAAATATTTCAAATCAATTTCTAGAACAGGTAGATTGGTTAATAGCCCAATCAGTGGAATACGTATGTGCCTACCATCCCATAGTTTCACCGACATTAAGTATTTTAATGTTTTACCTTTTTTCACTAACTTGAGAAGTACAATTATTTTCTTACTTTTAATTTCTCTTGTTATGAATATTTCCTCCACATATATAGTTGTGATTCTTTTCTGTTTTTTTAAATTTGTTTAATATTTTATTTTTTCCCAATTACAAATAAAAACTATTTTAAACATTCTTTTAAATTTTTTAGTTCCAAATTCTCTCTTCTTCTTCCTCCCTTCCCTCCTCCCCTTATTGAGAAAGCAAAAAATTTGATATGTTATATATGTGCAATCATACAAAACATTTTCATATTAGTTATGTTGAGAAAGAAAACACAGACCCAAACAAAACAAGAAAAATAAAGAAAGTTTTAAAAAAAGTATGTTTTGATTTGCACTCAGACTCTATCAGTTTTTTTCCTCTGGAGACAGATGACATTTTTCATCATGAGTCCTTCAGAATTGTCTTAGATTATTATGTTCCTGAGAATAGTTGTCATTCCCAGTTGATCATCATATAAAATTTCTGTTCCATGTACGATGTTCTTCACTTCATTTTGCATCAGCACACATAAGACTTTCCAGATTTTTCTGAGAGCACCCTGGTTATCATTTTTCATAGGATAATAGTATTCCATCACAATCATATACCACAACTTGTTCAGCTATTCCCCAATTGATGATCATTCCCTAAATGTCCAATTCTTTGCTATCATAAAAAGAACTGCTATAAATATTTTTGTACATACAGGTCCTTTTCTGTTTTTCTTTAAACTTCTTTGGGATATAGACCTAGTGGAGGTACTACTGGGTCAAAGGGTATGCATGATTTTATAGTCTCTTGGGCATAGTTCTAAATTATCCTACAGAAAGTTTGAATTAGTTCAGAGTTCCAGTTTCTCAATTTTCTCATATCCCCTTTAACACTCGCCATTTTCCTTTTCTGTCATATTAACCAATCTGCTAGTTGTGGAGTGGTACCTCTGAGTTGTTTTAATTTGCATTTCTCTAATCAATAGCGATTTAGATCATTTTTCTATATGACTATCAATAGCTTTATTTTGTCCGAAAACTGCCTGTTCATATCCTTTGACCACTTATCAATTGAAGACTGGCTCTTATTTTTATAAACTTGATTCAGTTCTCTATATATTTGAGAAATGAGTTCTTTATCAGTTTACACTTGCTGTAAACATTTTTTACAGTTATGTTTACCAACTGTATTTCCCTCCACAGTACTCCCCATTTATCTTACTCTCCTTTCACCCTCTCTGTTTTCAAAAGTGTTTTGCTTCTATCTTTTCCCCCAATCCATCCTCCCTTCTGTCAGCCTTCCCCCTTTTCTTATCCCTTTCCCCTCCTCCCTTCCTGTAGGGTAAGATAGATTTCTATACCCAAATGAATGTATATGTTATTCCCTCTTTGAGTCAGTTCTGATGACAGTAAGATTCACATGCTCCCCACCCCCACCTGCCCGTTCTTTGCCTATACTGTAAAAACTCTTTCACACCTCTTTTATGTGAGATAATTTACCAGTGCATTTCTCTTTCTTACCCCTTAATTTTATTTTATTTCTTAGATATTCATTCCATCACATTCAACTCACACTTGTACCCTCTGTCTACGTATACTCCTTTTAACTGCCCTGATAATGAGAAAGTTCTTGGGAGCTACAAGTATCATCTTCCCATGTAGAAATGTAAACAGTTAACCTTACTGAATTCTTTGTGGTTTCTCTTTTCTGTTTACCTTTTTGTGCTTCTCTTGAATCTTATATTTGAAAATCAATTTTTTTATTCAGCTCTAGTCTTTTCATCAGGAATGCTTGAACATCTTCTATTTAATTGAATATCCATTTTTTCTCCTATTCTCAGTTTTGCTGGGTATGTGATTCTTGGTTTTAATCCTAGCTCCTTTGCCCTCTGCAATCTCATATTCCAAGCCCTCTGATCCTTTAATGTTTAAGCTGCTAAATCTTGTGTTAACCTGACTCTGGCTCTGTGATATTTGAGTTATTTAATTCTGGCTACTTGCAATATTTTTTCCTTGACCTGGGAATTCTGGAATTTCACTATAATACTCCTTGGAGTTTTCATTTTGGGGTCTCTTTCAGGGGCCAATTGGTAGATTTTTTTCAATGTCTATTTTATCCTCTGGTTCTGGGATATCAAAGCAGTTTTCCTTGGTAACTTCTTAAAGACGAAATCTAGGCTCCTTTATAAAATTATGGCTTTCAGATAGTCTAATAATTCTTAAATTCACTCTCCTCAATTTATTTTCCAGGTCAATTGTTTATTAATGGTATATTTAACATTTTCTTGTATATATAGTTTCATTCTTTTGATTTTATTTTATTACTTCTTGATGACTCATGGACTCATTAGTTTCCACTTGCCCAAATTTAACTTTTAAGGAATTATTTTCTTCATTGACTTTTGTACCACTTTTTTGATTTGGCCAATTCTACTTTTTAAGGAGTTCTCTTTGGTGAATATTTGCATGTCTTTTTCCATTTAGCCAATTCTGCTTTTTAAAGTTTTCTTTTTACTGGGAAGGCTTCTAGCTTACCCCCATTACAAATATAATAATGCTTGCTGATAGTTTTATATAGATACTTCTTATCATTTTAAGGAAAGTTCCATTTATTCCTGTGCTTTATAGTGTTTTTTATAGTAATTTATTTTCCCCCAATTATGTTAAGACAATATTTAGCATTCATTTTTACAAGACTTTGAGTTCCAAATTTTTCTCCCACCCTCCTTCCCCTTTCCTTTTCTGAAAATGATAGGCAATTTGATATAGGTTATGCATGTGCTATCATGTAAAATATATTTACACATTAGTCACAGTTGTGAAAGAAGAAAGATCAAAAGGGAAAAAAAAACATGAAAAAAATAAAGTTAAGTGAAAAAAAAGTATGCATTGATGATCTTCATTCTGTGTCCATAAGTTCTTTATCTGGATGTGGATAGCATTTTCCTTTATGAGTCCTTTGTACTTGTCTTGGATCATTGTTTTACTGAAAAGAGCTGAGTCATTCATAGTTGATCACCACATAATGTTGTTGATACTATGCACAATGTTTTCCTGGTTCTGCTCATTTAACTTTGCATGAGTTCATAAAAGTCTTTCTGAGTTTTTCTGAAATTTGCCTGTTTATCATTTCTCATTGCACAATAGTATTCCATTGCATTCATATGTTACAGCTTATTCAATCATTCCTTAATTGATGGGCATCCCTTCAGTTTCCAATATTTTTCCACCATGAGAAGGGCTACTAGAAATATTTTTGCACATATAAGTCTTTTCCCCTTTTTATGATCTCTTTGAGATACAGATCTAGTAGTGGTATTGCTGGATTAAAGAGCGTGCACAGTTTGGGAAGCCTTTCCCTAATCATCTTGGGGAACAGACTTACTAATGGCATTTCTAGGTCAAAGGGTAAAGGCATTTAATAACTCTTTGGGTATAATTCCAGATTGTTCTCCAAAATGGTTGCATTAACAGTTCTACCAACAGTGAATTGGTGTCCCAATTTTCACATCCCCTCATTCTTTAGGATTAGATTATTTAGTTTCTGATTAATTTTTAATGTTTGTCTCCGTAATCCTTCATTGAATGTAATTTTATTGTATTATGATCTAACAAGGATTCATTTAATAGTTCTGCTTTGCTGCATTTGGTTATGAGGTTTTTATGCCCTACTACATGGTCAATTTTTGTGAAGGTGCAATGTACAGTTGAGAAAAAGGTATACTCCCTTCTATTTCCATTCAATTTTCTCGATGGTTCTATCACATTTAACTTTTCTAAAATTCTATTATTATACTTAACTTCTTTATTTTTGGGTTATATTTATCTAGTTCTGGTATGGGAGAGTTGAAGTCCCTCATTAGCGTAGCTTTGCGATTTCCTCCTATAACTAATTTAACTTTTCTTTTAAGAATGTGGATGCTATACTATTTGGTGCATATTTGTTAACATTAGTATTATTTCATTGTCTATGGCACCTTTTAGCAAAATGTTTCACTGCTTATCCATGTTAATTAGATCTATTCTTGCTTTTGCTTTGTCATAGATCATGATAGCTGCCCCTGATTTTTTTTTTTTTTTTGCTTCAACTGAAGTAAAATAAATTCTGCTCCAGATCCTTATTTTTACTCTCTGTATCTCTGTTTCAGGTGTGCTTCTTGTAAACAATATGTTGTCAGATTCTGGATTTTAATTCATTTAGCTATCATCTTCCATTTCATGGGTGAATACATCCCCTTCACATTCACAGTTATGATTACTAGCTGTATATTTTGTTCCATTCTATTTCCTCTTATTTTCCTTCCTTTTCTCTCTTTTTTCTCTGTCTCCCCTCAAATCTGTTTTGCTTCTGACCACTTCCTCCCTTAATTCACCCTCTCTTCTATCAACACTCTTCACCTCAACCCCTCCTCATACACTTCTTTGTCTACTTCTTTTTAGGCTAAGATAGATTTCTATAACCCAAATGAATATTTATGTTATTTCCTCTTTTATCTAGTTCCAATGAGTGCAAGGTTCAAGTATTGGCTACACTCCTTCTCACCCCCATCTTCCCCTTCAATGTAAAAGTTTTTCCTTTTGTGCGCTCTTGGCCTCTGGTCTGGCCCAAAAGCCTCCACAACCATTCCTCTACACTGCAGAACCAAGACAATTGCTACTGCTCAAATTTGGCTGTGACTCCTCTAGCTTTTTATGGCCTTGTAAATGCAATTGATAGTGCTTCTCTCCCATATTGGACAAGAGACAAGTGCCCAGCTCTCCAGTAAGCAACCACAAGCACTTCTCTTCATCCCGAAACTTTAACCAGGGTTCCCGCTCCCCCAGTGACACAAGCTGAAGTGTACTAGTATTTATTTTTGTCCTGGAACTTTGACCCAGAATTCTGTATAGGCAATGAAACACGGTCCTAAACCTAGTTCCAGCAAAGGGTCCCCTGTAATCTTCTCATCACTTATCTGAACCCCCTACCATTTGTGTGCTGAGAGCTCCAGAAGCTGCTACCTCAATGATGCATCTGCCTCTAAGCCCCATCCTGAACTGTGCTTCCTGGGATCACCATCACTGTGGTGAGACAGACTTTTGCTGCATAACTCCTAAGTTGTCTTTGGATGGAAATTGTTTCACCCTGACCTATTGTTGCTTCTGTCACTCCAGAATTTGATTTGGGGCATTATTTTAAAATTGTTTGAAGGAAAATTTGGGAGAGTTCAAATGAATTCCTGTTACTCAGTCATCTTGGTTCCTAGAAGTTATTCTTAATATTCCATTTTGTATTTCAATGATATAAATTGCTTTATAAGTAGTTTATCAAAATAATTTTCTGACTATATTGATGAAATCATGTACTTTTATCATTTATATTTTATGATTAATTTTGCTTTTTGTTTTTCTAATATTGAACCATCATTGTAGTTTGTATATATATATTTTTAATGAATAATTTTCAATACATCACTTTAGTCTCTTTCTGCTAATATATTTATAATATTTGCATCAATATTCATTATTAAGAGAACTCATGACCTAATGGATAGAAAACCTATTTTAGAATTAGGAAGATTCAAGTTCAAGTCCAACCTCTGACATATTAATGGTATGACTCTACTCAGGTCAATTAATCTCTTATTATAGTTGTCAACTCTCTAAGAATAAATGATGCAAAACAATTGTTGATTAATATTGGAGGGAGTTTCCTCATCTTGAACTTCCTATTTCAATGAAATCACAGGTCTGAAAAACAGTAACAACAACAAAAATCACCAATGAGGTTGGGCTTTATATAATGGTTTTAGGATTACATACGTACATACACACATATAACACAAATGTCTTTTTTTTTCTCTACCATAGAGAATTTTTTTAAATGGAGGAGGTAGTAATTGTTTCCTAATCATTTGCCAGATTTGAGCAATTAAATCATCTGGAACAGAGATTATTTTCTCTAATACTACATTTATTGATTATTTGATTTCTTGTTCTGATAATGGCTTTTTAAAGGTCTCTCTCTCTCTTTATTAATTTGTATTTATTTTTGGTAGATGATTATTCATTAACTCTGGTGAGTTTTGTTGCCATAAAATTATGGATAGTATTTTCTTATAATTTTCTTTATTTCCTTAGCACTCATGTGTACAGCTTGTTCTTTTTTTATTTTGTGGATTTGATTTTCCTTTTTTTTTTGACCAAGTTAATAATTTGAAAAATTTCTTAGTCTCTAAAAATAATTCTTTGTTTTATGAATTCCATATATTTTACTCCATTTTTTTTACAATTTCTTCTCTGTCTTTCAAAATTTCTCTTTTGTGACTGTTCTAAGGCTATTGATTTGTTGTTTTAAAATTGTTCACTCAGTTCATTAATACACAGTTTTTTCTCTTTTGTTAATTTGTGGTTTCAAATTTTTTCTTCCAGTAATTAATTTATTTACATCCCATACATTTTCATATATTGTTTCATTTCAATCATCCTTTTAAATATGATTATTTTCCTGAATTATTTTTGATCCAAAAGTTATTTAGAATGATATTACTTTTTATCTTTGGGTAGTATTTACTGTTCCTAATTTAATTCTTACAATCTAAAGAATGTCCTTTTTTTGTCTTTTTAGATTTCTTTCTTTATGCTTCAATATGTGATCAATTGTTGCAACGGTACTATGGGATGCTAAGAACATGTAAACTCTTTAATAATTCTATCCAAGAATTGCCATATATCATTAAAATCTTATTTTGTCAATGACCAATTAATCTTCATGCTTTTCTTTTTCTTTATCAAACTCTGAAGGACAGATATTAAGATGTCCTACTACTATTGTGTTACTCTCAATTACCTTTTGAGTGTGACTACTTTTTCCCTTAAACTATATATTCATTTGGTGAATATAACTGCATTACTCATGCCATAGAATTATAGTATCATAGATCTAAAGTTTAAAGGTCCTCAGAGGCCATTCAATCCAAGACCCTCATTTTACAGTTGCAGAAACTGAGGTCTATTTTTGAGGTTAAGTATTAGAGGCAAGATTTGGAGTCAGGTCTTCTTATTCAAAAACCAGTGCTCTTTCTACTGCAATTATTGTATTTCACTTCCTTATTTGTCACTTTACATATTAATTTTATTGGCATCTTATTTAAAATTAAAAGAGTAATTCCTTATTTTTTTAGAATCACCTGAGGCATAGCAAATTTTGTTTCAATCTCTAATTTTTCGTATTCTATACAGCTTAAATTTGTTTCTTGTATGCTGAATATTGTTAGATTTTGTTTTTTTTTATCCTTCCATTTTCTTTTCTTTTGTTGGTGAAATGAATCCATTTTTATCATGGCTATAATTGCTAATTCTAAATTTTCTTCCATTTATTTTTTATTATGATTTTCTTTGTCTCTCTGAGATGCTTTTGCTTGATTATATTTTTATATATTTAAAGTGGACACAATCAGGGTTTAATCCTGAGTTGTGGTAATGTTGCCCTAGGCTTCAGGTCCTCCTTAATGTTATTTTCTGAATTCTGAATTATTATTTTCTGAATTATATGTCTAAAAGGAATAGCAAGTTGTATTTGGAATTTCATGTGCAATAGAATTGTAATAGAATTGTAATTTCATGTGCAATCATTTTTATTATACAATGTTATGAAAATGTTTATTTTATTCTATAAATTAAAAATAAAATAAATTATAAAAATTAAAGTGCACACAATCTTATTATAAAAAAATAACATTTAGTCTTTATGGTTTATTTGCTTACACCAATATGATCGCATCCTCTTCCCAAATATATTCCCCACTATTTACCCATTCTAATACCAAATTGTTTGAGTTTTGTCTTTTAAAAAATACATCTTTATATCTGTCTATGTATCTATCTGTCTCTCCTCTCTATCTTTCTATTTATATTTCTATCTACCTATCTCTTTATTATATCATCTTTATTTCCAAATATTTCCTCTCCCTCCCCACCTAGAGCCATCCCTTGAAACAAAGAATAAAGAAACATAGGTAAAAAAAAATGAGCCCACCAAAACTAGCCAATATACCAACCAAGGATGAGAGTATATATGATGGTCTGCACTGATATTTCCCCACTCCCACAAAGAAGAGAGGGAGGCATATTTTCTTGGATCTCTTTGGGATCAAGCTTTTCCATTATAATTAGACAGTGTTCAGTTTGTTTTTTGTAATTGTAGCTGTTCTTTCCATTTACATTGTATAGTTACTGTGCATATTTGCTTCACATTTTTATTGCCTTGATTTAGATTAATTCATCAATTTTTCATTTCACACAAGCTTTCAGTTCATATAAATTTTCACACACTCTTCTGTATTCTTCATATTCACTGATTTTTTATAGTGTAACAATACTTCATTAATTTCATTTAACACAATTTGTTTTATCCTTCCGCAATTGTTGGACCCCACTTTTATTTACAGATCTTTGTTACTAAAAAATGTTGCAATAAATATTTTGATAAAATGATCTTTATTTCTATTTTGACCAGGCATATATTTAGTAATAGAATTTCATAGTCAAAAAGAATAGATACTTTATTTACTTTCCTACCAACATTCCAAATTGCTTTCTGGAATAGTTGCATGAAGTCATAGATCCATCAACAATAGATTAATATGCTTATCTTTCCACATCTTCTCTAACATGGACACTCTTTCATATGAGAGTAAAGTGAAACTTCATAGTTGTTTTAATTTGTATTTCTTTCATTAGTAGTAATTTGGAGCATTCATGCATATGACTATTAGTAGTTTGTTATTCTTCTTTTGACAAATATTTATTTGTATCTTTTGACTACCTATCCAGTGAAGAATGGTTGGTCTTAGATAATATATTTGTTAGATGCCTATATGCCTGGGATATCAGATCCTTTTAAGAGACTTTTGTTATAAACATATTATCCAATTTAAAGTTTCCTTTTTTATCCAAGTTGCACTGATTTCTTTTGTGCAAAACTTTTCAAGTTTGTCTTGTTATCCCTGCTATCTCTTGAATGGCTAAGGACTCTATCCCTGGCCAGAGTTGTGAAACGTACATCATCTGGTTTTTTTCTAATTTTTTTTAATGATTTCACTTCTATATTACCTATTTATTTTGAGCTTATTGTGCTATGTGATGTAAGATGCTAATGTAAATGTAACTTCTTCCATACTGATATATAATTTTCCTAAAGCTTTTTTTAATAGCAGAGTTTTTCCCAAGTTATTTAAATTGTCAAGTTTATTGAACAACAGTTATTGTATTAGATTATTCCTGCTTTTTATGTTACATTTATTTAATCTTCTATTTTTAAATTTTGTGGAATTTTTTTGTTTATCCTCTATTCCTTTATTCTTGTCAAGGGTTCACCACAGAACCTTGGAGAATAACCTTATTTAGCTGGTAGGACATGGATTATGATTTCAGATACACATTAAGGAAGAACAACTAGACAACTAGGAGGAGAAGTGGAATAGAATAGTGTCATAAAAAAAACCCAGATAGAAGAGGAGAGAGTACCTAAGATAAAGGTTGTGGGCCACATTGTTAGGAACTATGAAAGATGAGAAAAGAATGGCTCTGGCATTAAGCAGACCATTATTTAACTTGGAGGGAATAATTTCAATTGAGTAGGGGGACAATAAACCAAAAGGGTAAGAACTGAACAGGAGATGAAAAAGTGGAGGTAAGGAATATAATAATAAGAGTTAACATTTATATAGTGCTTAGCATGTGCCAGGCACTATTACCAACTGCTCTACAAATATTGTCTCATTTCATCCTTGTAACAATCCTGAGAAGAAGGTGGTATTACTACCTCCAATCAGTAGATGAGGAAACAGAAGCAAAGAGAGGCTAAGTGATTTGTCTAGGGTCACAGAGGTAATAAGAAAAGATGGTGGATTTGAACTCGTATGTTCCCAACTCCATGCTCAGTGCTTTATCTATTATATCACCTACCCAAGTACATTTAGATTTTTCTAGGAATTTGGTTGTGAAAAGTGGGGGTGTGAGGAATGAAGATATAGAATGTGGATGTAAAGAGATTCTAGAGTCAAGAGGAGGTTGTTTTAAGGATAGAGGGGATACAGGTAAGTTTGTAAGTAACTATGAAGGAGTGAGTGGGAAATAAGATGTTTAAAATTAGGAAGAGAGGGCATGATAGAGGAAAGTTTTTAAAAGAATCAGGAAGGGATGGGATCAAGGGCACAAGTGGGTGGGTTAGCATTGGTAAGAAAAAAGGTGACTTCATCCTTCAAGATAATGTAGGTAAGGATAGGGAATGATGTTGACATGACAACACAGGATTGGAGAATAGAAGAGACTCATGGGGGATTTTTGTTGAATGAATAAATGAATTTTGCCAGGAAAAGAACCAAAACTGTCTACCTTCTCTCTCACATTGAATATTGGTTGGCCTGATTATTGTGTTTATAACCAAATGTAAATTAGTAAGTCTTTGAACAGATTTTTCACAGTTAAAAATTGTCATGGGGAGATCTTAGCATGTTTGTAGTAGTAGGAAAGGAGCCAGTGGATAAGAAGAGGTTGAAAATAAAGGAGAGGAGATGACCAAAGGGATAAGCTCCTGGAGAAGAGGGTGAGTGATGGAATGAAGGGCACAAATAGCAAAATTATCTTTGGCAAAGGGAAAAGCTTCCTCTTCATCAGAGTTTAGAGAAAAAGAGAGAATGGGGGAAAATCTTGAGGAGTTTTAAACTACAGAATAGGGGAGAAGATGAAGCTTACAATTTAATTGCTTGTTTTCTGAGACAAGTAGGTTGTGAAGTTCTTTGCTGGTAGGGAAGAGGATGGTATAGGAGACCTGAGGAGGAGACAGAAGAGAAGGTATGGAATAGTTGCTTTGGAGAGAGTCAGTTAGGGGAGGAGAAAAGAAGTGTTGTGCATTGGTGAAAGGCCAGTAGAGGTTATATAAAAGAAAATTGAATTTCAGCAAGGCAGCCCAGGTGTGCAACTTTTTTTAGTGACATTCAGAAGTATACATTTAGGAGCAGAGAAAATAGAGATTAGGGGCAGGCCTGGGTTGGGGGTGGCAAGGTATGAGCAGCTATAGGATGAGAGGTCAAGGTATTCAGTAGTAGAGGGCAGTGTGTAATGAAATTGGTAACTGTAAAGTCAACATCACCAAAGGGGGAACGTGAGCCCAAAAAGGGGCAATGGATTGGAATGACAGAGAGGTATGAAGTGACTAGAGGTTGTGGTGAATAGCTTTAGAGAGCTTGTTGACAAAGATGTAGAGGTACGGTGAATAGCACCAGTGGAGAGGAGAGCCTGAAATGAGGAAATCTTAGATCCTTGAAGTACTGAAGCAAGTATAAAACTGACAAGATCAGACTGTAAATTTTGACTGTTTTTGACACAAGGGTGATATTTTCCACAAAACTTTTAACCCTTCCCTAAAGCACAATATCGTTCGTCAGGATTACATGATGCCTTATAAAATGATGTATCAAATAAAACAACTCTATGACTACTGGTAAATTTTCAGAGACTACCTAATGTAAAAGTTTTATGAACTCAAGAAAAGAAAGCACTGGGGATTTTCTTGTGGACTGAGAGCGGCACGTGAATTAAAATACCTAAGTTGACTGTCACCTTTACTTTTTTTCCCCTGCAACTTGTATTCTCTCTGGGTCTATTGTGACATGTGCAATATAACCCTAATCTATGCTTCCCCACTTCTGGCATGAAAACTTTGCTATTCAAAGAGAAATAACCAAATTGTCATTGGAAATGAAATTGCATTAGGTGAGAAAACTGAGCCTTGTGAGACTACCCTAGTTTATCAACTTTACAGAAAAAATTTGATATCAGTCATTCTGATCTGGAATGAGATTTTATTTAGTTCAGAAAGAAGACTTCAGAGAATGGCAGGAAAAAAAAAATCTGTGACAGGTACCATAAAATGAAAGTGTTCTTATGAAGAAGATAATGTTGAAATATACACTCTAATGGATTCATTCATTTGAACAAAATGTTACAAATTTTTAAAAATAAAAAAGTGCCTATATATCATAGTTAGGTGAATCTGTGATTTCACTAGAGTAGGTGCAGGTATACTAGCCTTCTCATCCTGTGTGATTCTTGTCCATGCCTTTCCATGAATCCTCTATGGAAGATTCACCTATGCACTGGAGATCTTCTGATTTCTTGCATCTCTTATCTTTAATATCCTTTTGTTAACGGAAAGCCATTGAACAAACCAAAAAAAAAAAAAAAACCCAACAATAAACCTCAATCTCTTCATGTTTTCTCTGAGATAATGGTGTATTTCCATAGGTTTAGTATATGCAATTGTAGATTTGGACCTTAGAGATCTACTGATCCAATCTCCTCATTTTTAAGATGAGGAAGCTGATTCAGAAAAATGAAATGACTTGTCCAGAGTCTCACAAGATTCTAATGCTAGAACTGGGCTTTGAACTCATGTCCTCTGACTCCAGATTCAGAGCTTTTTCAACTGTACCAAACTGTTTCTTATAATGACCAGTATTGATGTGAGGTTTTCCAAAAAACCTATGTGAAGTTTTTCAAATATAGAAGAAAACAGAATAAGAACTTTTAAATGAACTTTGTTTCTGTTGAAATCAGTAATGCAGCTGTGTCAGAGATATTGAAAGCTTTGGGGAAGGTAAATTTCTCAATTTGAAGTAAATTGGGGATCAAATAAAATAATGTATTTTATAGAGATTTTCACAGATTTCAAAATGTTAGAGATAGAAGACAGCTCAGTGGCCTCTCAAGCAAGTCCATTCCATTTTTTGGAGAGCTAATTGGTAGCCATTTTGTTCATTACATCAGGAATGAATTACCCTCTTTGAAACTTACACTCACCACTCCTGTTTATTCCCTCAGTGAAAAATCCTAGTCCCTCTTCCCTATGACAGCTCCTCAAATACTTGAAGACAGCTAGTCAATCTCAATCAAATCGTCTATCTTCCAGGCTCAACATTTGCAATTTCATGAACAGATCTTCATAAGACATGAACTTGAGGATCTTCAATCTTTTCATTGCATTCCTCTCTAGTTTATCAAAGTTCTCCCTAAAATAGGTGTGCTAGATCTGAAAACAATATGCCAAATGAGTTCTGACCACAACAGATTATAATAAGACTCCTACCTCTTTATTATTAGATGTTGTGCATCTTTCAATGCAACCTAGGATGGCATTGTAAATATCACTTTTGACTAATGATTGAATCTGACCTCTGTGTTCAGGCTTAAAGAATTCAGTGCCCATTTTTATTAAGCAAATATTAAAAACTTTTCATGCATTGAGTCCAAATGATGTCTTGACATCATTGGAGAAAATTTCCATGATATAAAAAAGTTCTAAATTTGTTTTCTGCTGAAGTCATAGAACTTGATGTCATCCATGTATATTATGTGATTAATTTGATGTGATGGTGTGGTTTCTTCTTTGACTTGGAAACCATATTTGAATTTATTCATGAGATCTGATACTGATTATTCAGGAGAGATGATAATTGGTTTAAAGCTAGGCAGAACTACAACAGAAGTAAACTTTCTCCCCCCCCCCAAATGTTTTATATTGCTTGTTCTTTACACTATTATGTTGGTGATAAGTTTTAAATTGAGAATAGTTTTCCATGTGGGCATTAAATGTTCAAGTCCTCTCATTATACTTGGGGCTATTTTATATGTTTTTAGTGCATGAATAAACTGTGAATATAGACCTGAATCAAAGGTTGTGTAATAATCAATAAAGGTGATGTAAATGTTGCAGTGCTTTAGGGAAGCTAGTTCAATAAATACCAACTAGATAATGAATTTCTCTTTATATTCCTGTGACTTCTTTGCACAATTTTTTTTTTGTGTTTGTCAGCAAATATGTTATTTCCTTGTAGGTGTTTATAGATGTAATTACTTTATATAAAGCACATAAACTAGTGATCAGCCTATATTTGGAGGAATCACTGATGTTCCAATCTTTTAATAATAGATAGTGATGCCTTCTGTTAGTAAAGTTGGGAGCAGACCTATGTTTGAGAGGAAAGAGGTTGAAAAGTGCTGTGTTAGTAATTCAAGTGCCACTGTGAAATGTTAAAGACAATAATTATGTATTTTCTCCTGGCCTGCCACTTTCTTCCCTTGACATTGTTTTGCTCATTTTATTAATGATACATATTCTTTCTGTTTTGTGTTTGATTCAGTTTCTGTTTATATTTTGATGGATTTCTTGTGACTTTATACATGACTGGAAATTTTCCATAATTTGCTTCTTCAGATTTTTCTCTTCTCATTTCTTTGCTTCTTAAAAAGCTTCTGCAGTAGCACTCTTTAAAAATTGATATTAAAGGATTTATTTTGTTCCTTTACATTGCTCTGACTCCTTTTCTCATCTTAACTTGGTATTCACTTTCATTTATTGGTTAAGTATATCAGAATTTACAATATGTTTTTATTTTATAGTTACATTCCACATCTTTTCTTTTTAATGATTTTAATTGAGCTATATGACCATCACATTTTCTATTATAAATAGCACCTAGATATTAATGAATATTCTAATATTTTTCTTAATTTTAAAATGTGTATCTTATATTATGAACTTTGATGCCAAAAAAGAACATTCTCAGCCTTATACACAGAACACAAAAAGAATGTTGTGTATAAAATCATGACCATTTCATACCAGTTTCTTTTTTTAAACTAATAATTCTACATGTTTCTCTCAAAACAATCCTGCTTATTTGTGTTTCCTTTTCAACTTTATTCTATTCCTTTCAGTGCACTGTATTACATCTTTATTTTATTCTTGAAATCATGTCATCCCTCTGGACTGACTTCCATTGATAAATTTTAGGTCATAGACCTATCCCTCTTTTAAATTTGAAACCTGCTCTTCCAAAATCTAATGCATACACTAAATTATAGAAACTTGAGAAAGGAGACTGGTGAGATGATGATAATGAGTAACTGAGGAAGTAAAGAATGGTCCAACTCTTATTTGATTTATTTTTTCTTTTCTTTTTATAAATCAAGAGAACAATATTTGGAAGAAGAGAAGAAAAATTATTAACCCATATTTGAAAATCAGTATAAGTGAGAAAATGGAAAGAGGGAACCTAACTATTCTCATTTTCAAATCACCAAACCTGGTTGAGAAAATATATCTCATGGTTCTGAGAGAGTTTGTCTGTGTGGCTACTGACTAACTGTTGATAATCTTTCAAAAATCACTGACAATGAAAGAGGTTCCATGGGACCTAAGAAACAGAATAGGGGGGGCAGTTTTTGAAATGAAAAAGAAGATAGTCTTTAAAGTATAAACTGGTGAGTTTGATTCCTCAAAAAACTCTAGAATATGTTATTACATTGATGGTTCATGAGCACTTTGGTAAGGAATCAGTGACCACTAAGATCCTACATGAGTTCACTAAGAAGAGGTCATGCCATGATTGAACATACATAATATCATGTATTGAACATGTATTTATCAAATTACATACTGCCTCAGGGAGAGGTGAGATGAGGGAGGGAGAGAGAAAACCTGGAACTCAAAATTTTGTAAATGATTGTTAAAAATTGTCTTTACATGTAACTGGAGAAAAATAAAATATTTTTAAAAGAAGAGGTCATGCCAGATTACTTCATTTCCTCTATATGTCAAGGTAACTGAATTGGTAGATCACAGTAATCCTCAAGACTGAAGTGGTAGCATGCCTAGGTTTTCACCAAGGGATTTAATAAAATTTTTCATGATATCTTATGAAAAAGATGGAGATTTGTAGGCTGGAATACTATATACTTAGGAGGATTTAGAACTGGAAAAATGTTGATCTGATCTAGAGGGAAGTATCTACTTCCACCCTTTCCCCCAACCTTCAACCAGGCTCTATTCCTTGAATATCTTCTGTCCAACATTTTTATCAATGACTTGGGTAAAAGCATAGCTGGCATATGTTTTTAAAGTTTGCAGATGACAAATAGGTGAGAGAGATTAGCTAATATGATGGACAGCAGAACCCAGATCCAAAAAGACCTCTGTGGGTTAGAATTATGTACCAAATCTAATACAAATGAAATTTGATATGAATAAAAATAAAACTGTACACTTGGGTTCAAGAGATCAAGTGTATGAATACAGGATAGAGGAGATGCAGCTACACAACAATTAATGACAAAGACTTATAAGCTTTAGAGGATTCAATCAATCAATCAACATATAATTTATTAAGTGTCTAAGTGCTAGGCACTATGCAAGGTGCTACACATACACAGATAAGAGTAAAGATAGTCACTGCCCTCAAGCAGTTTATGGCCTAGTCTAGGGAGACAATATGTAACCATATAATATAGGTATGTACAAAATAGATAAGGAGTGATTCATAGGGAAAAGGATTATCAATTTGAGGAATCAGGAAATGCTTCCTATAGTAGTGACACTTGAACTGAGTGTTGAAGGAAATTATGAATTTTGAGAGACAAAGGTGAAAAGCGAATCTATGCTAGGCATGGTATAGAATGAAAGTCACAAATATTAGCATGAGAATATGCTTCATTAATAAAGGCAAAATTTCCAAAACAATGGTTGATTATTCAGTCATCTGCTCTGTTCACACACATTTGAAGTAATTTATTCATTTATGGATATTGTATTTATGTACAAACTGGAGCACATCTATGAGAGATTGAGTAGGATGGTGAACATACTAGAAACCTTGAAATACAATGATTGGTTGAAGGAAGTGGAGATGTTTGGCTTAGAGAGGAGAAGGCCTAGGAGGAAGAAGATATAAGTATTTCAAGGGTAGCCTACTAATCTAATACTACATCAGAGATGAAGATTTTTAACTAGATGTGAAGGAAATCTTTCTAACAATGAGAGCTATATGAAAATGGAATGGATATTTCTAGAGATAGAGCACCCCACCTTTAGATATCTTGAATTAGAAGCCAGCTTGTTAGGTATCTTACATAAACTTCCTATTCGGATAGAGTTTGGATTATAATTTTTCTGAAATCCCTACTAACTCTGTTATTTTGTAATTCTGAAAAATTAGGTTTCCCTTAACCTGAATTTGAGAGTTGAATTTTTAAACTGAAGTGCAATATTTATTAAGGGTGTTCCAGACATTCTGGGGATACAAATGATAATTACAAAGACAGTCTCTGTCCTTAAGGAATTTACTATCTGATGGGGGAAGACAATATGCTAAAAGAAGTTGAAAAAAGAGGGGTACTCTCAGGATGTACCTGGCACAAGGGCATGATGTTTTGTGGAGTTGAAACCAAGCAGGGCAAATGGTGGGAGATAAAGAGATAACTGGACAATTCAGAGCCCTTATAAAGGAAGACCCTAAGAGGTGTTCATTTAAAAATTTTACATTTATTTATTCCTTTATTCATTCATTCATTTGTTTGCCTATTTTTTTCTTTAGCAACACCCCCAGTGGATAGTCATCTGAGGGCACTATGAAGGTAGAGTATCAAAGCTAAAGCAGTCCCCGTAATGATGAGATTTCTGGTGCTGAGCTTATCCTGGGGGAATCATGAGGTTTGTAGAGGGGAACACAGAGAAGCTGTTGGGAAATGTAGAGGTAGCTGGAAATTTCTGAGCCCTTTATAAAAGGTGACTAAATTCCTTGGGTAGGGGGCAGCTAGGTGGCATTGTAGATAGAGTGCTGGACCCGGAGTCAGGAAGACTCAACTTCCTGAATTTAAATCTAGATTCAGACATAAACTAACTGTGTGACCCAAGGCAAGTCACTTAACCCTGTTTGCTTCAACTTCTTCTGCTGTAAAATGATCTGGAGAAGGAAATGGCAAACCACTCTAGTATGTTTGCCAAGAAAAGCCCAAATGGGGTAACAAAGAGTCAGGCATGATTGAAATGAATGAACAACAACAACAACAACAAATGTCTTGGAAAAACCTTGGTAGCATGGCTAGAGACACAAAACTCTCTGAAAGCAATTTTTTTCAGGACAAGGAAAATATGTCAATAGACACATTGTGAAACATTTGTGGGAGCACCTGACCTTTTAGTCTTGTTTTCCCATGATAGTCAGATTTCAGCTGTCTCCTGTCCTTCCACTAAAAATGACAAAGTTCTTTATAGAGTTCACTGTTCACACAGAATGAAGTGAAAGCTAATATATAATTGATCAATCAATAAACATTTATTAAGTTCCTACTATGTACTAGGCACTGTGCTAAAACACCAGTGGTGGAAGTCCTTTTTCTCCCTCCTTATAAATGCTGACCATAGAAAAAAGGTCAATGTAATTTTTCCATAGTTGCTGCTTTTCTACATTTTCTCTACCCTTCACTCCCCAGCTCTGCTTTACTGTTTCCTCTATGTTCCTCTTTTTAAAAAAGAAAAAAAACTCTTATAAAATCATACTTTATTTTTTCTATAATCAAAATTGCTTTTTCTCCCTCTCCTCAAACCTTGAGAACTAAAGAAAAACAAACCCCATTACAAACATGTACAGCTGATCAAAACAAATTTCCACATTAGCTGAGTCTTTTACCTCTCTATCAAGAGGTGGATAGTGTCGAATTAGTCTGGAATTAATCATTTTGTGAATGAGTTCCTAATTCTTTCAAAATCTTTGACTTTTACTGCACTGCTGTTACTACATAAATTGTTCTCTATTTTATATATATATATTCACTTCTCTTGGCATCAGGTCATATAAGTTGTCCCAAATTTCTCTGAAACCACTCTTGTCATCAATTTTTCTTGCAAAATAGCAGTGTTTTATAACATTTATATGCTATAACTTGTTCATTCTTTCCCTAATTTATGGGTAATCTCACAGATTCCCATCCTTTTTTCTTGTCATTTAGTTATTTTCAGTCATATCTGACTCTTTGTGACTCCATTTTTTGGGGGGGCAAAGATACTGGAGTGATTTTCTATTTAATTCTCCAGGTTATTTACAGATGAGGAAACTGAGGCAATCTGGGATGATTGACTTACTCAGGGTGACAGAGCTAGTGTCTGAGACAAGATATGAACTTAAGAAGGTAAGTCTTCTTGACTCCAGGCCTGTGCTCTCTCCACTGTAACACCTAACTGTCCCATGGTACCTAGCTGCCCAACCTTAATCACCTCAAAAAGATGAATAAATATTTTTGTTCATTCTTAGATTTTTGGTTTTGATTTATTCTTAGGACTAACTCTCCCTTAACCTATCTTCTTTCTAATTTACCTTTCTATCCTTTACCAAAAATTTCCCTGTTGAATGCAATGAATTTTTGCACCCAATTTTTTGTGTGTATATGTTGTGTGTGCATGCATATGTGCATACATACATGTGTGGGTGTGTTCTTCATTCCTTTAACCAGTTCTGATGACAGTTACGTTGAAGTGTCAGCTGCTTCCTCCACTCCTTGTTTGTATAGGTGTTTCCTTGTGTACACTAATTATGTCAGTTTTCCCTAGTATTCTTTTTTATTTCCCTACCCACAGTGTATTATTCTCCCCATCTTTTGTGATTTTTCTCTTAAAATCATCAAGACATAACAGAACCACTCCTAGACTTTTTCTAATTAGACTCTTTCTATGACCCTTGATGATGATAGTGCTCACAGGGGATATATGTATTATCTCTCCATATTAAAATGTAAGCAGTTTATTTTTGTTTAGCAATTATCACTCCTCATTCATGTTTACATTTTTATGTTTGTCTTAACTCCTGTGTTTGAACTTCAATGTTTCTTTAGAACTCTGGTGTTTTCATCAGGAAGGTTTGGAAACTTTCTATTTCATTAAAGGTCCATTCCCCTCTCTCTTCCCTTCCCCTTTAGCATTATACTCATTTGCTGGGTAAGTTTTTCTTGGCTATAAGCCCATACCCTTTGCCTTCTCGTATATCATTTTCCAATCTATTCCTTTGTATGGCGGTTGCTAAATTGTGTGTGATCTTGACTGTGGCTTCTCTATACGTGAATTCTTTCTGTCTGCTTATAGTGATTTTTCTTTGACCTTGAAACTCTGGATTTAACAGTGTTACTGGGACTTTTCATTTTGAGGTTTCTTCCAGGAGCTGACTGGTCAGTTCCTTCTACTACTTCTCAAAGATTTCTACTTTGTCTTTTGGTTATAAGAGATCTAGGTGGTTTTCTTTGAAGATTTCATGAAATAAGAGATCTAATCTCTTTCCTTCTGGTCATGATATTCAGGTAGTCTGAGGACTCTTAATTTTTTCCCCTTGATTTGTTTATCAGGTCAGTTGTTTTTGTTATGATATACCTAACATGTCTTCTTTTTTTTTTAAGTCTTTTGACTTTTTAAAAATATTTCTTCATGTCTAATGGAGTCATTGGCTTTTATTTGCTCCTTTCTACTTTTGACAGAGTTTGTTCTTGGATAAGGTTCTTGTCCTGGCTGAGAAAGAAGAGTTTTGTGAGAGTTCAATTGCATTGGTTTCTGCTTCTCCATCATCTTGGCTCTACCAACCTGAAAACAAAATCTCTTAATGAAATCCAAATCTATTTGCATGAATAAAGTCAATGCAATCAGAATAAGAGAAGCAATCTACTGGGCAAACAATTTTCACAACAAATATCTCTGACAATGGTATCCAAGATATGTAGAGAATAGATGTAAATATATATGAATAAAAGCTATTCTATGGTAAATAAGTGGCCAAAAGACACAAACAAATGAAAAAAATAATCATTAAATTCTTATAATATGCTAGGCACTGTGCTCAATACTGTATGTAAAAATATAAAAGTCAAGATATCCTTGTCCTCAAGGATATTAAAGTCTAATATGGAAGTGATGACTAGGGAGGGTTGTATTGTCTGGAGAAATCACAAGAGGGATTGTGAACAGTGTTGAAGAACTTGAAACATTTTTTTTTCTTGGAATGGTAATACTGATTGATTTATATTCCCAGAACTAAAGCTAGAAAGAAGCAGGGAAAAGTCGGGGGATGTTGATGGTGGCATGGCATGAAAATTTCCTGATAATAACAGTGTGGTGGGTTTGGGTGAAGCTAAAAGTGCCAGATGAGAATTATTTCATCAGGCAGAGGCTTAGGGTCTAATGTCTTGAATATGCAGGACAAACACACTTTATTGCCTCATAGTTCTTTGGGCATGTAGACTGTAATTACCTGATATTTCTTCAGCCTAGAACCTAACTGAGCATATATTTTCAATTGGTCAGATTCCAAGAGGTTCCAGAGTTACTACTTTGGATAATGTATTTGAGACTTACTTCACTAGAAATCTGATATTATACACTAGAAAATCAAGGAAATAATTTCATTTGTTGAAGGTTTTAATAAGATTTAACTTATTTCCTCATAAGAGTAAAATTTATGATCATTAGAAATTGATGAGTGGGAAGCTTGAACACCCTAAAATGCCCTTGATCCATCCAGCTAAAAAGAATGATTGTTTTTTTCAGGAAAGTTCATTTTCAGTATCAAAACATGAAGTTCCCAATAGTAAATTTGCTCTTTAAATGCACAGGATGGTCTATCAAGTGTCTTGAAAAAGTCCATGTCTAGAATGCAAGAGCTATCCCTCTCACAGTTCATCCTAGTCTCATTAAGTATCTAAAAGAATATACTTGGTTCCCTTTAACACACACACACACACACACACACACACACACACACACACAAACATTTATTTTTCTAATGGCTCAGCCTCTAAAAATTAGTCAAAGGTGATTTGCTGAAGTAAAAAGAAGCTAAAAGAGTCTTTCATATCTTAATATCAAATTTATGCCACATGACAACTTATTAATGTATTGTATTAATGCTTCATAATATATTCATGTTTAGAAGTAGGACATTTAATCCTATGAATGCCTTTCTATGCAGGCTGTTTATAGCAATACTAAAATGAGAACAGCATTCACAAACAATGAAATCTTGTAAAGACTATTAGTATAATGATTTCATTATTATTTTATTTATTATTTACTGAGCATTAGTAATCATACTTAGCTCTGAATCAAAGTAAAATATCAAGTTCCAGAGAAACTAGAGAAGTCTTGCTAAATATTATGTTCTGCTTATTCTCTAGCATAGCTCTTCATTGTTCCATATATGGAACAATATTCTCAAAAGCAGAAGCTACCCAAGATTCAATTCTAATTCAATTATCTATCAGTAAATTTCAGACTAGGGATTAAGGTGGAGAGACAAAAAAACTAGAACAATCTCACAGCCTCCTTCCTACTTCATAAAATATATGTATTGGATGGGTCTTCAAAGGTCATCTAGGCCAACACATACTTGAGTAAGAATCCTTTTTATTTCATTCCTAACAAGTAATCCTTTCCTGGAAGATCTGAAATGAGGGTCTTCATCCAGGTCTTGGCCTGGGAGAACATATTTCTGCCTGACTGGCAAGAAGAGAATATCATTCTAGTAATTCCCTATATTTAGTCCTCCTGCCTGAGCCACCTAATGCTCTAAGAGGATTCTGCCCTGAAGCCATGCCCCAAAGGATATTGATAAACACCTATACCTCTTGAGAAAACTCATTCTACTTTTGTACTGCTGTAATTAATAGGGAACTTCCCCTACACTTTACCTGAAACCAAAAGCTCTTCATCTGCAGCTTCTACTCAACTTTCCACACTTGACCATGTACCTTCTCTCTAGGTGGGAGAAAACATAAAGAATGAAAAATAACTACAAAAACAGAGGAAAATGAAATAGACATTCTGTTATTTGTTTTTGAAGAATAATCCTCATGCATCCTTTCCTAATGAATCATTAATACTTGATACAGTCTTTTTGTACATAGATCTGCTCATGCCATTTATCTGCCCAAATATCTGTAGTAGCTCTCTATTGCCTTTGAGTTAAAGTTCAAAATCCTCTTACTGGCTTTCAAGGTCTTCCCCAACTTGACACCACCTTCCCTTTCTGACCACTCATGTTAATCCTTCCTATGCACAAGTTAAACTGAAATATTCTTTGATATCCCAACATATCTTGACCTCTCAAACTCTGTCCACATTCTTTTCTATTCCTAGAATGTTCTTGCCCTATTATGTTTGTTGAATTCTTTTCTGTTCTTTAGGGTCTAAATCAAATGCTCCATCTTTGATGAAACCTTCCCTAATCTTTTCTATTGGGAATAACTTTTCTAATGTGACTTCAAGCTCCCCTCCCCCTTTTGTACCCTTCAAATGTCCTTACTGGGTAACATTATGCAGTATAGTTATCTATTTTCTTGTCTTCCTGCTACTAGGTGACCACATGGCATAATGGATAGAGTGCTGGGCCTAGAGTCAGGAAGAACTGAATTCAAATTCTGTCTTAGACACATTGCTGTGTGATCTTGGCAAGTCACTTTACCTCTGTCTTCCTTAGTTTTCTCAATTCTTAAATGAAAATAAAAATAGCACTTACCTATCAAGGTTTCTGTGAGGTTCAAATGATTGAATGTCTGTAAAATATTAACACAGTACCTAGGGCATAATAGGTACTTAAGTGCTTATTTCCTTCCTTCCTATCAGGATAGTGACACTGTTTTATCTAAACTTTATCTCCTCCAATGCCTGAACATAATAGTTGTTGAAAAAATGTTTGTTGAATGAATAAATGCATCAAGGAAAGACTAGAGTTTGATCTTTCCCTGTTAATTCAAGAATGCATTTCCTGAATTTACTAAATCAGTTCAACCCATTTATTTACTTTGACTGGGCCTGTGATTTCATTATTTTAGAAGGCTCTTGTGAAGCAATTCTATGAACTAACAGTTCCTGCTTAGCATCTTAGATCTTTGAAACAGTTTGATGACTGAGTGACGGAGTGTCCCAGAGTCACATAGTCATTACTCAGTATGATGATGCAGATGATGTGAAATTAAAGCTCAGATAGGAATTGTGCCTAAATATTTAGATCTGTGATTCATCTACATGAGAGGATAATTAATCATGGGAGCTGATGATTTCACCGAAAAAAGTATATAGAGAGAAGAGGGCCTAGGACAGAACCTAGGGGAACATGCATAGTTATGGCACATGTTATGGATGATTAGTCAGCAAAGGGGACTGGGAAGGAGCTGTCAGAAAGTTAGGAGATTTTCCAGAATAGAAAAATATCTTGAAAACCCAATACTAAAAGAAGATGGGGGCAGCTAGATGGTGCAGTGGATACAGCACTGGTCCTAAAGTCAGGAGGCCCTGAGTTCATATCTATCCTGAGACACTTACTAGTTGTGTGACCTCGGGCAAGTCACTTAACCTCAAGTGCCCCCACCCCCAGCAAAAAAAGAGAGAGAGAGTATGTAGGATGAGTTATTGCTCAAACGTGTCTAATGCTGCAGAGAGGTTAAAAAAGGATGGTGGTTAAGAAAAGGTCCTTAGATCTCTCATTGGTAACTTTGGTATAAAGCTAAGAAGTGAGTGAAGTAATAGAGAGTAGAAACAGTGAGTATATTCAGCTTGGTCTACGGATGAATTATAACATGAAAGCTTGAAGGGATGGTTGAATCTAATGAGTGTGGGTTTTCTATTATTTATTTGTTTATATGTTTGTTTGTTTATTTTAGGATGAGAAGGACTTGTACGTTCTCCAAAGTAATTGTAAAAAAAATCTTCCAAGTCAATGTATATTTTGATACTTGGTACCTTCATTGCCCTGGTGGACACAGGGGAGATTGATGAAAAATACATAGGGAAATATGATTGGGAATATGGGGATATAAAAGGAGGACAAAGACATAGATTTTTTCTGCCTCAATAGTATTAAGATCTTATTCAATAAGAGAGGAGGAAATCTCTGAATGTAATAAGCACCAAATCATATCTCAGGCAAGAGGGAACAGGAAGGGACAAGGTATTTAATGAGTCCATATTATGTACCAGGCACTGTGCTAAGCACTTTACACATATTATCTCATTTGATCCTCACAACAACTCTGGTAAGGTAGGTGCTATTATTGTCCCCATTTTACAGTTGTGGAAACTAAAGCAGACAGAGGTTAAGTGACTTGCAAGGGTCACATGGCTAATAAGTGTCTGAGGTTGGATTATGAATTTGGGTCTTCCTGGTTTTAGGCACAGTACTCTATCCACTGCACTAGTAGCTGCTCAAGTCATTTCAGACTTGGCTATCTAGGTATAGATATATACCTAGATACCTATAGATATATACCTTGGCTATCTAGGAATAGACTAAATAAATCAAAGGTCAAAATTCGTACCAATTTACAAAAAAGGATATAGATGAGAAGAAGATACTGTATAACTACAAAAGCACAAACTTGACCATCTAATCCCCTAGTACAGTCCAAGAATGTCTTGTTTTTTGTTATTGCATCTTTAGCACCTAGCCTACAGAAAACATCGGGATGTACCCGATAGCCACCAAAGTCTCTTTTAGCTCTAAGTCTATGATCTCACAACCCTATGATTTACTCTGATTATCATCAACCCCTATAAAAGTTTGGCTGACATAAAATAGTCATCAAAATGAGGACTATAAAAACACCAAGGTATTTCCTCAGCAAGCAAAAACTTGATCTTCCGAGCAAGGACAGACATGATGGTCAATGGCAACACAAATCTAGAGTGCAAACTCATTTGCAAAACATTTTAGAGGAGAATGACTAACGATTGCAAACAATATCATCTAGCAAAATGGTAAAAAGCAGGAGAGGAGAAAATGAGACTGCCAAAAGCCTGGCACGTGATCCAACTAAGTCTGATGATCCCAAGAGCATTTACAGAAAAAAGAAAATAAAACAAAACAGAATGAAAAGGACAAACGGTCACAATATGGAACAGATTTGCCAATGTATCTTAACAACATTCTCCTTATTGTTGACAATATAATCACCATATTTGGACTTCAAGACCTTGGTACCAGTCAGTTATAAGAGGAAATTGAAATGTAATTTAAGAAAATAAAATCAGAAAAAATGGCTGGACCTAACCAAATATTCATACTCAGAAGAAATCTGTGGTGGGACTGATATGATTTTAAAAGTACTTAGGGAATGATTCTCAAGCTATCTCAAAAAAAGGAATAATCAAAAGAATGGGAAAAATATTACAGATTGTATTACCAAAAAAAGGTGACTGACGACAAATGCAAGCCATATGTCTTCTCACTTGTCTCTTTAAAAGCTTTATGAGAATAATCTACATACATATCAAAGTTTTGCTTGGCAGAAAAAATGAAGACTTTTGCAGATGATTATCCATAGCAGATCACATCTTAGAAGTTGTGTATAGCCAAAGATGTGTGCAATATACAGGAGTTCATTGGGTCTATTGTTTATTGTTTTTTTTCTTTGTTTTTGTTTTTGTTTTGTTTTATTTTGTTTTTTAAAGAGGGTGTTTGATTCAGTAAAGCAAAGTGTACCTGGAAAGGCTCTTCATTGAGGTGGCTTCTCCACTTGTTAAGAACCCAGAAGATTCTATTGCATATTCTGATTGCCTCAACTCACATGTTGATTGGTTTTACTGAACTGCTATTTTTCTCTTTTTAAAATCTTTTTGATAAGGGGATGGATTGTTGGGGAGGGGGAGCACAAGGGAGTATTTTCAGAAATAGAGGTGATATAGAAGCAAAAAATAATAGCGATTTATCTTTTATTAAGTTCCTGAAACATTCCATACTAGATGCAACTGCAAGATTCCATATTAACAATGATCTCTTAGATAAAGAATAGAAATTATAATTGTGGTTTTATTGCTATAGAGCACTCCTAGATAAGGAAACTCCTTCTGCTAAAGCAGGTCAGGATCTTCTTTGAAGGTTATAGTCTAAGATACTTTCCTTGGTCTCTTGGATGTTAAATGACTTGCTCAGGTTTACAGAGCTAATATATGCCAAAGGAAGGTATTTAGTGAAAGTCTTCTTGCCTTTAGCGTTTTCTCTCTACTGTGTCCCACTTCATTTCAACCTCAGAGATAAGCTTTTAAAAATTATTTTTGTAAATCATTTTCAAGCAACACATGTAAGAGGGAAACGTGCTCACAAAAAGTATTTGCTACTATAACAGGGATATCCAGTTTAAATTCCATATGGAAAAGGAATTTTGAAATCATGGAAAGGTTCTACAAATACACCTGTTTACAGGTGACTTTGTGATGATTTCATCAAGGTATTGAACATTATATGGTTCCCTAAAAGTAATCCAGATATTTGAAAGAATTGGATGAAAACATGGAAAAATGAATAAAACCCAAATAGAAGAAGACTGTGTATTTCTTTGATTAGAGACTGGAAAACTATAGCCTGTGGGCCAAATTTGGCTCATTACTTTATACTGTACAACCCAAAACTAAAACTGTTTTTACATTTTTAAAAATATGAAAATGTATTATAAGTATCCATATGTATGTACACAAATACATGTTATATATAAATCTACTAGTACCATCATTACTATTGTCTTGATTATGTTATAAAAAATTGAGAAGTGCACTTTCTGTCATTTCCAAGTACCATCTTGTGTTAACATTTCATCAGTCTGGCTCTGCTTGCATAAAGACTACAACATTTCTGTCTTATCCACAGTTCTCAAGCGGGAATTACAGTACTAGCAAATTAGTTGCTTGGATGTAAATTCAATTATTGGTAACTTTATCTATCCCTCAAATTTTTACTTGGAAAGAATCTGTTGTTTTTAGAAATGTTTCCATTAAAGATTAGTTCAAGCGCCAGATTTTCCATGTAGCCTTCCTGGTTACTGTACAGCAGCCCTTCCCCATTCAGCTCCTCCAATCCCAGATGAAAGTGTTCTCTCTGTCCTCAAATCTCCCCAGAATACTTTGGATCTTTTCTTTGCTCCTATCACACATCATCATGTACTGTAGTATATTTTTCAGTGCATCGGTCATATCCTTCTCTGGTACCATGTAAGTTAATGGAAGAGAGGGATTATATTTTTTAATCTTTTACTGTCAAGACTTTGCACATAGTAGATACTAGGAATATCACATTTGATGCTGTTAGAAGAATATCAATCTTTCTCAAATTTGTCATTACTGATATTTTGTAAACATGAAAGGTAAATATTCCACTAGTACAATTATTACCACCTCATAAGAAAGGTTCATCCTAATCACTTCACTGAAATAAAATCTGTGTGAATTATGGGAAAGAAAAAATATAGTGACTAATCAAGCTGCTAATTAAGCAAAAAAAATTGACAAAATACTGACAGAAAACATTAGAAGCATGGCAGGAGTACCAATTCCAAGACATATTTATAGAAATAAAACTATATCTGCTATAATTTTTCCCACAATATAACTCTCTGAAGCTATTAGAGTCCATTGCTGGACCTCACAGGGCTTTAGAAAAAAAATTAAACAAGCCAGTCAATGTGATAAGCAAAAGGCCTATTTACTTGGCTGGTGCAAAGGGTGCAGAAAATGAGCTAAGGCAGGAAGAGTAAGGATATATCAGGTGGCTGAAGAGGATGTTACTACAGAAGAGATGGTCTATTGGACAGAGAAAATCAGAAGACCGCAGAGCACAAGAGAAATAAATGTATATGTATGGTGTTTGCTCTCCCATGAAGTTTATGTGTATGTCTCCATGTGTTTGTCTACATGCAGCTGGAAGGAAAGCTTTGATAGGTATTTCACAAATTTTGTCCACTCCTCTCTAAGGGAGACTGATTCCTGATTGGAGGGGAGCTAGAGAAGAGGCCACAAGATTAGGTGCTCTGCTATCTTCAAAAAGGAAATGTTGTTGTTCAGTCATTTTTAGTCATTTCCAACTCTTCGTGACCCTACCTGGGGTTTTCTTGGCAAAGATACTGGAATGATTTGTCATTTCTTTCTCTAGTTCATTTTACAGGTGGGAAACTAAGGTAAATAGAATTAAGTGACTTTCTCAGGGTCATACAGCTTGTAAGTAAGTAAGTATCTGAGGCCAGATTTAGACTAAGGAAAATGAGTCTAAGCACTCTATCCACTATGCCACTTAACTGCCCCAGAAAGGGAGTACAAGGCTAGAATTACATGGGTCTTTCTCATTAAATAATGGAATACTTTTTCTTAGGTTTAAGCCACTTTCCTGATCACCATTCCTTAAAGAGAGAGGGTTCCATAAGCTTATATCCAAAGACTTGTCCTCTTCCCACCAAGTTCTAGTTAAACAAAAGGCCATCAAAGAGTGATATAAATCTATATAGGGAGTAAATTTATGCATCCAAAACATATAGCAAATAGAAATCCGAGAAGCTATACAGATGAGAATATGTGAAATAATATACAAAGTTCACTTAGAGCAAGACACCTCAGCTCAACCAAGAGAATCCTTTATTTCACCTAATAGAACATTCTAATATCTTTATGGAGGCGAGCTGTAAATCATGGATATGTGGAGGCACCAGTTTTCACTTATATATTTGCCTCCCAAAGTCTATTTTCTTTCTCTACCTATATTTCCTAGAAGATAGTCTGGAATCACATGTGTACTATCTCAAAGCAGACAAAAAGAAGGTCTCTCCTCTCCCAAGGTCTTACCAGAACTCCATCCATTATTCGGGCATCAAAGTTTAGTCATCATTCTTTTCCACCAATTAGGAAATGCTCCAGGCTTGAATCCAGGCTTATATATATGTTTGAACACTAGAGAAAATATTGAAACAATTATGATATATTTACAGTAATTAGCAAATTTGGTGAGGCAAACAACAATTCATTTTCCTTCCTATATAAGAGCTACCTCAGTGATGACACAAACACAAATATGTTTGCAAAGCTCCATAGACATATCAGAGAGCTTCTGCTCCCTGAAAAAAAGAATAGAAAGAAATACAGAAATGTTCAAATAAAAGTGGTTTTCTTAACCTGGGCATCCTAGATACTCAAGAGGTCCATAGTCTCAGGGATCGGATAGGGGAAAATGGTATCTTTATTTTCATTAGCCTCTAAATGAATTTTAGCATTTCCTCCAATTATTTTTTTTAAAAAACCCAATATTATTTTGAAAAATGTATTTATAGGCTTCATCAGACTTTCAAATGGATCTAATACACAGAAAAAAAAGTTAAGAATCCCTAAATTAGAGAGACCTGTAAGTGCCTACAGAACATAGAGGGTTAAATGTTACCAAAATCTAATTCCATAATTATGCTACATGGGAAGATGGAAGGGATGCCTTAGATTTATTAATACAGGAGTCACCCTAGCTTCCTCTTCTGTAGAAGGAATTTCCCTTTTCCTTTTGATTCTAGTATGCTTTCCTATTTTTTTCTAAAACAGCAATTGTTTTACAATCTCTAAATATATTTTCTGCTAAGGATTAATTTAGATAGGATCTCAGAGTCTAGGACTTTTTATTTCTTTTTTAAAGAAAAAAGAATACGTACTTAGCTGGAGAGGAGGAAATGAGATTAAATAGATTTTTTTTGGTTTTAAACATAGAATCACAACATGAAGGGCATCACATTGCTTACCAAAAACCTTATCTGTTTTACTAGTTACCAATATTTATTTCCAAATAATCACTTGATTCTCTTTTCTAGTTGGTTTGATCAAGAAATATATTTAGATAATTAGAGGAAAAGAAATGGTGGTACCTTTTTCAAATGTAAGTAGAAGAGAATTATTTTTTTCCAAGCAATTAAAAATATTGATTATCATATATTGACACACTTATGAAGTGTTTTATAACTATAAGAAGGGGTGTGTTGGAGCCAGATGACCTGGCCAATTTTAAATTTTCAGTGTGATCATTTTATGAAATCAACAAGTGCTGGAAAGCCAGGCTTGACTTGTTATTTTGTTGATTGTCTAGACTTAGGAAGCTGATGTAGAAGATGTTAATAATTCAGATTAAAATTAAAAGTGTATGATGCATACATTTTCCCCCAGAGAACTGATTTTTAAATATTTTCCAGTATACCACTGGTTACAAGATATTATCTGATTTGATTCTTAAAACAATCATGTTAAGTAGGCAAGGAAAAATCAATTACTTCATTTTGTAGTTGTGGAAATAGGCTTCAAGAGTTTAAGTGATTTGTCCAAGGTCAGAGCCTGAACTGGAACTCATATCTTTTAATTCGATGTCCAGTTCTCTTCATAATCATTTTCATGTTTTTCCTTGAGCAACTTCTGTGTACAAGGCACAACTCTAGGTAATGAGGAAAAGTCATGTAAGGCATGGCCTCTGTCCTCAAAAGACCCACAGATGGTTGTGGAGATGAGATTTATATATGTAAATATTTGGATTTAAATTTTTTATTGACTATCATATACTTCACAGTGGTGGTTCTAACACATATTCTTTATCTTTATACCCTCCCCTTCCATACCCAAGTCCACTCCTGACTCCTTACACTTAGCAGATAATCAACTTCACTGAAAAGATAGAAACTTTCCCACTTGAGTTCCTTTGACATGCTTCCTCCACTCCTCTGAATATCCTCATCTATATTCTCCTAACAGTAGAATTCTTAACCAAAGAAGGCAGAGAGGAGATCACAAAAGATCAAATAGACAATTTAGATCAAATAAAATTGAGAGTTTTTGCACAAATATAATCAATATAGCAAGAATGGGGTGGGAAGGAAAGCTGCCAAATATGGAAGAAGTCTTCAGGACAAATATATCTGATAATGTTCTGATATACAAGATACACACACACACACACATATATAACACTACATATGCATTTTACATATATATTTACACACATGCATATATTCAGAGTAAAGGAAGCAGAAACAAGAAAATGAAATAAAGACAATAATGTAAATGGAAAAAATAGAGGAAACTGAAGGCTGTATGATTATAATGGTCAAGCTTGTGGCAGAGAAGTGCCAAACAATGTACCTTTCCACATCTGTGGAAAAGTGAAAGCAGAAGGTTGGGATTTTGCCCATGCTGTCAAATGTGATTTATGTGTTGGTTGGCTTTGCCGAGTTTTTTTTTTATTATTATTTACATTCTAATCATTTTTTAAAATAATTTATTTATTTATTTTTAGTTTGCAACATTCATTTCCATAAGATTTTGAGTTTTAAATTGTCTCCCAAAGACAGCATGCAATTTAATATAGGCTCTACCTACAAATTCATATTAAAAATATTTGCACATTAGTCATGATGTAAAGAATAATTAGAACTAATGGGAGGAACTATGAGAAAGAAGAAACAAAACACAACAACAAAAGAAAAGGAGTGCAAATAGTATGCTTCCATCTGCATTCAGAACAAAGTTCTTTCTCTGGATGTGGATAGCATTTTCCATCATGAATCTTTTGAAGTTGTCTAAGATCCTTGCATTGCTGAGAAGAGCTAAGTCTATCAAAGTCAGTCATCGCACAATGTGGCTGTTACTGTGTACAATGTTCTTCTGGTCTTATCTTTTAATGTAGAAGCTGCAAGGGCCTGTGAAATCCTGACTGTGGTTCCATGATATTTAAATTGTTTATTTCTGACTGCTTGCAGTATTTTCTCCTTGACCTGGTAAATTTTGGAATTTGGCTACAATATTTCTTGGCATTTTCAATTTGGTAAATCTTTCAGGTGGTGATAGGTGGATTCTTTTGATGACTATTTTACTATTGGGTTCTAAGATATCAGGGCAGTTTTCCTTGATTTCCTGAAAGATGCTCTCCAGGCTCTTTTTTTTTCATCATGGTTTTCAGGTAGACCAATAATATTTAAATTGTCTCTTCTGGATCTATTTTCCAGGTCAGTTGTTTTACCAGTGAGGTATTTTGTGTTTTATTCTATTTTTTTTTCATCCTTTTGTTTCTATTTGACTGATTTTTGATATCTCATAGAGTCATTAGCTTCCACTTGCCCAATTCTAATTTTTTTTGTTTTTGAATATTTTTTAACAATTTAACAAATTAACAATTTAACAAAGAATTTTAACAATTCTAGTTTTTAACAATTAACAATTTTAACAATTTTATTAGATTTTGTACCTCCTTTTCCATTTGGACCATTTTACTTTTTAAGGAGTTCTTCTCTTTAGTAAGTTGTTGTGTCTCCTTTTCCATTTGGCCAACTCTACTTTTTAAGGAGTTGATTTCTTCAGTGTACTTTTTTTCCCCCATTTGGCCAATTGTATTTTTAAGTACTTGTTTTCTACAGTCATTTTTTTTGTCTTTCTTTTTCCAAGCTATTGACTCTCTCTTGCATACCTTTAACTTTCTTTCTCAATTTTTCCTCTATGTCTCTTATTTGACTTTTGAAATCCTTCTTGAGCTCTTCCAAGAAGGCTTTTTGGGTTTGAGACCAGTTCATATTCCCCTTTCAGGTTTTAGATGTGGGTATATTGACAATGTTGTCCTTTTCTGAATTTGTGCCTTGATCTTCCCTGTTCCCATAATAAGAATCTATGGTCATTGTCCATTTCTGCTTTCTGCTCATGTGGTTTGCCTATTTCTTGGCTTTTAAAGTTGAACTCTCCTGCTGGAATGTAGAGGGCACTGACTCAAGTCACTGGCTTTGTGTGCCAGGGCCTCATGTGCTGGCAGCTAGAGGCTGTAGGTGTCTGGCAGATTACCTAGTGCTGAGCTGGGGTCAGCAGCACTGGAGCTCTTGGGGTGAGTGGTATGGAGTCTGGTCCCTGGGGACCACCTGCTCTGCTGGACATCTTTAAAGCATTCAAATGTTTGGCTGCTGGAGGAAGTCTGCCAGCCTAGAGTTGTGTTGAAGCACCAGGAGATTTGGCTGCTGGAGAATGCTGGCATAAAAGGTGGTTTTCTGAGCTGGTGTTTACTGGTTCCCCTGGCTGTTCTGAGGCACTTGGGGCTGGTGGAGGGGACAGGCCCAACTGGTGTTGGTGCTTGCCTGTTCCACCACCCTGGGGCTCAGGATCTCCCCCTGGTTTGCTGAGGTGAGGCTTGCTGGGACATCTTCTGTCCTGTACTGCTTTCCCTTCCCCAGAGTAAGAGGGGCCTTTCCCATTAATCTCCCAAGCTTTCTGGGCTACAAGATTGCTGCATCCCATCTTTCTCCTAGCTCAGCTGTTCCAGGGTTTTTCCTGGGGTGATATTTTCTGGGCTTTCAGAGGTCAATAAGGGAGGGTGAGAGTGACTTACTTCTTACTCTGCCATCTTCTTTTTTTTTTAAATAAAGAAAGCATCTCAGGTTGTGTGTGTCTACTCCTATGTGTTTGTGTGATATTTTCAGAAATGAATGTTAAAATTTTAACTGTCTTCCAGTCTTCTAAAATCTTTGAACAAGGGAAACTGTTAGATGGAAGATGAGAATCTTACATTCAGAAGAGACTGTTAAAAATCAAAGGTCTCAATTAAACATTTTTTAAACAGTTAAAAAAAAGCCAAAATAAATAAATAAATAAATAAATATTATTTAGTACTGTTCTAATTATATTTTCTTTTTGTTAATAGTTATTGTGTACATGTCAACAATCTCTTATTAGACTGGAAACTTCATGAAGGCAAGAATTAAATTTCATAATCTTTGGTTGTCTAAAAGAATTGAGTCATAGTAGTTTTTAATTTTTTTAAAAAATACTTTTCTTCCAATTACATGTAAAAATTATTAAACTGAGAGTGGAAGACCCTCAGGGTTGCTGACTAAAAGAAAAAGAGTTACTATTTACATTTACTCTGAGCCAAGAGGGCCCAAAATAACCATCAAGTAGTGCTTGGGCAAGGACCTATTGTCCAATCCATGATATACAGAGTGAATTGGGTTTAAGGTGGTCTTTGAGAAGGAAATCTAGCCAGTAAACCCCAAGTTAACTAGGTAGCTTTCGGTCATCAAAATTTACCTTCCTTTGGGCAGAACGCCCTTAAGTAAGAAGAGAGGAGAAAAGAGGAAAGGAAAGGAGAGGAGAGGAGAGCAGGAACATACTGCAGTGGTTTGCCATTTCCTTCTCCAAATCATTTTACAAATGAATCAAGTGAGGCGAACATGGCTAAATGACTTGCCTAGAATCATATGGCTAGTAAGTGTCTGATGGATTGTAATTAAGGTCCCCTGACTCTAGGTTCAGTGCTCTACCCATTGCCCCACTAGTTATTGCTCTTCAATCTAATTTCCAGGTCAGTTATTTTTCTGATGAGATATTTCACATTTTCTTCTATTTTTTTCATTGTTTTTAATTTATTTTGCTGTTTCTTGAAGTCTCATGGAGATATTAGCTTCCACTTGCCAGGTTCTAATTTTTAAGGAATTATTTTCTTCAGTGAGCTTTTATACCTCATTTTCCAATAAGTAGTTTTTCTTTCTCTTCAGTGGATTTTTGTGCCTCTTTTAACATTTGACCTATTTTGTTTTTTAAGGTGTTATTTTCTTCAGTACTTTTTGTACCTTCTTTACCAAGCTGTTGACTCTTTTTTCATGATTTTCTTGCATCACTATCATTCCCTCGCCCAATTTTTCTTTTATCTCTTTTATCTGATTTTTAAACTCTTTTTTGAACTTTTCCAGGGCCTGAAACCAATTCACATTTTTCTCTGAGGCTTGGCATTTAGCTGCTTTGATTTCATTGTCTTCTTCTGAGTTTGTGTTTTGATCTTCCCTATCACCATAGTAAGTTTCTATAGACAGTTTCTTTTTTATTGTTTGTTCATTTTTACAGCCTATTTCCTGACTTTTAACTTTATATTAAAGTTGGGCTCTGCTTCTGTGATGGTGGGAGCACTGTCCCAAGCTTCAGGTGTTTCATGCTGCTGTTTTCAGAGCTAGGTCTGGAGGTATATATGTTTTCAGTTCTCCCAAGGTGGTATGATCTAAGGAGTGGTATGGTTACTGCTTTTTTGACCTATGCTTTGTTCTGTGAGTGACAACAAGTACTTTTTTTAGCACTTTTTTTCACCCTGAAACTGTGACCAGGGTTCCCACTCCTGCTAGTTTTCCTCCTTACTCTGAGAATGTGACCTGGAGCCATGTATGGGCAACGCAATGGAGTCATGCTTCCAGTTTCAGCCAAAGTTCCCTTGTAATCTTTTTCTTACCAATCTGACCTTCTTCCTGTCTGTGATTTGTGAGCTATGGAAACCTGCCACTGATTCAGTCCCTCCCAATGTCTGCTAATGACTTGGTGAGGTGTGGCCTGTTCTGGCCTGTGCTCCACTTTCACCCCAGAGATATAGAACTTTCCTGCTGACCTTCTAAGTTGTCTTGGCCTGGAAAATTGTTTCATGCCATCCCTTTGTTGCTTCTGTCACTCCATTTTGAGGCATTTATTTTTATCATTGTTTGGAAGGGAATTTGGGAGATCTCAAATGAGTTCATGCCTTTATTTTGCCATCTTTGCTCCACCCCCAATGCATAGCTTTTTGTACAAATTAAGCACTCAGTAAATATTTGTTAATTCCTTGAGTATGTATTACTATAGAGATTACACAGCCAAAGTCAGATATGAAATAAGATATTGTTGTTGTTACTGTTGTTTTGGTATTGTTTTTAACTAGGACTGGTCAGTACTGACAATACTTGGTGAAGGTAAAAATGGTAAAAGGATTAAAAATAAAGTTCATTTATTAAAATAAGAATTCTTAATATTTCTTTTTGCCCCAAGTCAAGTACAGATTTCCCACTGACCTTCCTAAGAGGAGTAAAGCATTTGTTTTAACTTAATTCAACTAATATTTATCAAGCATCTTCTATTTACAAAGGTAATATGGGCAATAAGTTAATGAGAGGCCAGGTTTAGATAAATCACTGTCATTGCTCTTAGGGACCTTATAGTTAAATGGGAAGGCCTATGAGACACAAAGATATGACCATCGTTCACAGTAATGATGCTACATGGCTCAAATACTTCTAGATTTCTTAAAGGAAAAATTGCAATCAACAGAGAATAATTGAGAAACGCAGTGGAATTTGAGGAAGAAGGGATGCCTAGGCATTCAACAGGTGGGGAGGGGATAAGATGGAAGACTAGACATTTTCTGTAGTCCTTGATACTCTAAAGGCTCTCTCAAAATAAGAACTGGTTTTTTTTTTGGGGTAAAGTGATTGTAGATGTCTCCACAGTTCGTAACAAGAAGTTGAACAAGACAACAATCTGATGAATTAGTATATAAAAAAGGCTAATCATAATTCCTAGACACTCCTTCAACTAACCATACCCTATCTGTCACCATACTTTTGCAGGATAAATGATCTGATTCACTGACTTATATTCTTTGATCCTTTCAGCAATTTCTTTGCTACTGCTGCAGTCTCAAAAAGTACACCCCACTGCCTTATGCCTTACCCCTATCCCATCCTATATCTTGTCCAATCATTCAGTGTTAAGAAGCAGAACCTTACCTCTATGCAACCTTTGCATATCTGGGAGGTATAGGAAAGCGGAAATGTGCTCTGAAAGGGGACAGGGGTGGTTAGCAGCATGTTGCAGCAGTACTCAGGCAAAAAAACTGAAGAACAGATCAAAATAGGGCAAGTCTTAAGCTTGTATGGATTACTGCACAAAATCTGAATGAATTAAAATGGACTGGCATCTAGTTCTGGTCAATTCTGTCTCTCAAAGTCACTTTGGGTAGGATTGGGGCTGGTGAAGTGTGAATTCCTCAATGTGGGAGGAGGCTGAGATAGTTTAAGTGGATGCCCTCAGAGAGATTCACCATCATGTGGGAGGAGTCAGAAAGTGAGCATTAGGGAAATATAAGGAAAAAAAGACTATGACTACAAAAGATCTCAAAGGGAAGAAAACTTACTTAAAACTCTTGAGCATAAGTACAAAAGTTGGCACAGAATATAGTAAAACAGAAGGAAATTGAATTAACACCAGATGAAACAGAGATTCTTGGAGATTTCAAGAAAGCCTAGCAGTATGTTCCCAAATGGTTTAAAAGAGAAAAAAAGAATTGTGAAAGCAGAATTTATGATCTGCACAGAAGAAATAACTGAAGAATAGAAAAACATGAATCCACAGTGGTGAGTCTTCCCCAAAAAAGAGAAAGAAAGAACTGATTGGGAACATATACACTGAAATGAAAGACAATTTAAAAGAAGAGAAGCAAAATTTCATAAAGTTAAAATAACACATGATTTCTACACAAAAAACATCAATTTCAAAGACACGATGCTGTAAGTCCCAGAAGAACATAA
The DNA here is from genome assembly GCF_900497805.2 of Vombatus ursinus. Lineage (NCBI taxonomy): Eukaryota > Metazoa > Chordata > Mammalia > Diprotodontia > Vombatidae > Vombatus > Vombatus ursinus. The sequence goes on from NW_020954590.1 coordinate 4,965,484, forward strand.
CAAGTCCAAAAACTTGAACACAATAATACAAGAAATAATACGAGAAAACTATCCAAAACTTTTGAATACAGAAAACCAAGTGCCAGTCAAAAGAATCCACCAATTGCCACATGGGAAAAGAACAAACAAATAGATAAACAAAAATACAAAGAAAAAAACTCCATTGCAAATTCCAAGACATATAGTGCTTAAATTTCACAATTCTGAATTTTGCAAGTGACCTGGAGAAAGACCTTAAAATACAAAGGAAAGAGAATTTGAATAGCACAAGACTATTCTGCATCCACAACAGACCACCAAAGGGGATGGAATGATATATTCTGAGAAAGCAAAAGATATAAAAATACCTCTTTAAATGACATAGCTTGCAAACCTGAATCTAATTATCAATTTAAAAAAGGTCAATATTCAATAAAAATATTTGAAGCATTACAACAATAAAAGAAAATAGACATAATCAGATTATTCGATTTTATATACCCCAGAAAACAGAAACTCAAGAAAGATAAATAAATATAGTTCCTAAGGAAAATAGAATTAATGAAATAAATTACACTGTTGGAAATAACCTCTGGTGCCCAAATAGGCACAGTAAGTTAGACTGACTCAGGATGAGTGAAGCAGTGAAGCTTTTACTATGCTTCCTGCATGAAGTGGATGTGAAACTGGAGATGAGCACACACACACACTACTATCCTTAGTCATGGCAGCAAGTCCCTCCTAGCTGACTTTCACTGGTAGAAGTCAGCACAGGTCACAGACTTTCCAAAATGCCTACCACATGTTCCCTTTGGTAAGTTTCAAGCATGCATACTCTAAGTAAAGCTTAACTTTTGTCCTACTTCCAGCCTCTTTAATCAAACAACAAGCTTCACTCAACCTTAGCTGGTTTTTGAAGCTCCTGACCCAGAGACACTTTTCTCTCAATTTCCTTATATGGAAATATAATGGTTTCTTACTTCTTACACTCCTTATCTAGATACTATTAAAAGAAAAAAATCTAGATAAAGAAATACACTGATGTCATTAAACCACAACAGCAGCAACAAAAATAATAGGGGGATTATTATGAACTTTCTTTCTGAAAGTATACAAGATACAAAGACAAAATTAAAAGTAATGCTTGAAAGAAGTGATGGTGATAGGACAGACCTGAAATATGTTGGACTAACCCATGCCTTCCAGGTCAGTCAATGTTTTTTTTGTAGGACCAAACTGCAGAATGGATAAAGTGCATGAAATGTGAGAAGGGGAGAAAAAATAGAGAAAAATGTGTGATATACTATTAAATATATCTAATCAAGTCAATGGTATACAATGAATGAAAAATTCTTGTAGTTGTTCAGGAAGAAGAAAGGCTACAGGAAAATAGACCCCCTCTACAAAATGGAGCCTCTGAGAAAAATTCACCAAAAGGAAAAGGTATTATAAGAGGTTCTAGGGTGAAAAGGCTTCAGGCACTAAAGGAAATTTCAGGATGAGAAGGAAGCTAAAGCAAGATGGTAAAGTTCAGAGAGTGAGAAACAGAGCTAAGAGGTAAAAGGACCCTCATTTGATATGATTTTCAAGGATAATTGGATAGAAGTCTGGAAGAGTATTCTTAAAACTGTCATCATTAATAAGGTAGTTTGAAAGAAAGGTTGGGGCTGAGTTGTGTGTGATGGGGTGATTCTAAAAACAAAATTGCATATGAAAAGGTAAAAGCAAGCAATCATTTTTTTAAATGGGGCACAAAAGAAAACTAATACAGAAGAAGCAGGTTGGAGTGGAGGGCTGGTAATCTTGGAATTTACTTTCATCTGGGTTGAAGAGGGAAAAATGTGTACATCTGGAAGGGTGTTGAAGTCTTCTGAATATGTAGAGAGTTAAGAAAACTGAGGGACAGGGTTGGGGAGGGACTTTAGATGGGTGTATAGACTGGGATTTGGAAAGGTGTGAGGAGTGGATGGGGGATCTTTTGGCAGGGTGTGAGGATCAAGATTGGGAAGGGATGGGGGACTCTTGGAGGGATGGCAAAAGGGGAAATGGGAGAGTGGGTGAGAGAAGTTAAGGTAATAGGGACAGGGTAAAAAGAGTCTGAGAAGAAAAATAGTGAAAAAAAAAGGTTGAGGGAAATTCACAATTAGTAATTGAAACTTTGAATGTGAATGAGATGTTTATAGCAGCTCTCCTTGTGGTAGCAAAGAACTGGAAATTGCAGGGATCCCCATTTATTGAGGAATGGCTGAACAAATTGTGGTATATGGTTGTGATGGAATACTGCTGTGCTGTAAGAAATGATGAGCTCAATGGTTTTAGAAAAACATGAGTAGGCTTGCATGAAATAATGAGTTAAATAAACAAAACCAAGAGAACATTGTATACAGTAACAGCAATATTGTTTTAAGAACAATTTTGAGTAAATAAGTCATTTTGACTATTTTTAAATACCCAAATTAACTTGAAAGATACATGAAGGAAGATGCTACCTGCATCCAAAGAAAGAACTGATAAATAAAAGAATATATGGAATGATTTTACACACACACATATATATGTATTTAATGGCAGCCATCTCTAGGACTGGGGAAGGAAGAAAAAAAGGAAAAAAAAAGAAATTTACATGATAATTTTGTGGTATATTTGTAGGGAATAGCAAATTGTACATGGTAGAATTGTGGTTTCATGTGCAATCATCTTTTTTATTGTATTGTGTTATGGAAATGATTGTTTTGTTCCATGAAATGGAAATACATTTTTTTAAAGTCTGGAAGAAATTAGGCTTAGGTCAACATTTTATGCCATATTAAACCATAAATTTAAAAAGGGATATATGCTGTTAATTTTAAAGGTTATCAAATCAAAATTAGAAGATAAGTAGATATTATATTTTTCATGGCCATGTGTAGGAGATAGATTATCAGCCAAATAAAGGATATTGAAAAGTATAAAATACATAATAGATAATTTTGATTACATGAAATTAAAAAGCAATTTATGTAGATTTGCAGTTTAGTGTGCAACCATCTTTTTATTATACAATGTTATGGAAATGCTTGTTTTATTCCAGAAATTAAAAATAAAATTGAAAAAATTAAAATTATAAAAGCAACTGCAAAAACAAAACTAGTTCATCTAGGAAAAGAAAATACCAGTGGTAGTATATTTCTCAGATAAGGATTTGGTATTCAAAATATATAGTCATCTAACAAATAAAAATAACTCAGCAAAAATCATTCCTCCATATATATGTAGTCAAATGTTTTTTTGAATAAGAAGTTTCCAAAGAGAGAATTACAAACTACTAATAACCTTGTGAAAGATTTCTAGAAATAACTAATAATAAGACAAATTCAGGTCAAAACAAATCTGAGGTTTTACTTCACATCCAGCAAATTGGCGAAGATGACAAAATGTGAGTTGTCAATGCTGGAAAAATTGTCCAAAAATAGGCACAATTAGAGTATTATTAGTAGAGCTGTGAATAAGTGTGACCATTCTGAACAACAACTTGTAATTATGCCAGTAAATTAAATGTCCATAACCTTTTGTCCAGAGATTCCACTACTAGGAATATAACCTAAGCTGTTCATTGATAACAAAAAATACAATGAAATATTTATATTAACACTTTTTTTGTAGTAGCAAACAACTGGAAGCAAAATAGATGCCTATTAGAGAATGGCTAAACAAATTGTAATAAATGTTATTATGCTATAAGAAAAAGGATGAATATTATGGATATAGAAAAGCATGGAAAGATTTATATGAACTGTTGCAGAGTGAAATAAGCAGAGACAAGAAAACAATATACAAAATGATTTATAGCCATGTAAATTGAACAAAAAAGACAAAGCAGTTGAATATTGTAGAATTAAAAAGAAACATGTCCCACCAAAAGATATGAGAAGATACTTCCATCCCTATCCCCCACCTTCTTTACAGAGGTGGGAGATCCATGAAGATCTTTCTATTGTAGCTTTCTTTAGAAGCTAGATTATCGAGGGATTCCCACAGACTTCTGGAACATGTCAACATAACTCTGTCAAAAAATAGTTGCCTCAACACACAAGAGACTCATCTGACTAGAAGACCTTGTGGAAGACACCCACAGCAGCACTGCAATAGTAAACCACACAACACTCAGGCTAGTGTAGGTCAGTACAACAAACAATGGTCCACCTGGAACTATAAATGACAAAGGAGTTTTGTTGTCATTGCTACACTATTATAATATTTTTTGTTAGTCAAATATTTCTCTTTTTGGGTACCTTATAGAGGATATGTTTGCATATGGAAGAACATTGGTCTGCCCTACAGGATAGATATTCCAAATTTCAGAGATGGAACTCAAGCAAAGAAGAAAATTGTAATTCCCTGGGAAAATAATATAAGTTGTTTGTACCACTGTAGCCTCTGAAATAAGAATTACCTATACATATTTATAGGGTGAAAATGATTCCTTGCTCAAAATACCACTAAAATAAATATCATTTTGTCATTATTAATTTCTGATCTGTAAAATTCATCTTCTATGGTTTAGTCAATTAGTGGGAAATGCACAATTTAAAAAAAATTCCATATTTTTCTACCTTTTCACATAATCTATGAATGATTATTTTAAAATGAAAGAGTGATAGAATAGAAATCAATGATTGCCAGAAGGGCTTCCAAAAAATAAGGGTAAAATAGAAGTTTGCAATGACAATCATTAGGTATATATGAAGTCTGCCTCATTTTGGTTCTAAAACATAACAAAGCCAGTGTTGAAATTCTACTTTCTTTAATCCCAGGAGGCTAGTATATGCTTCTCATTTCTTGGAAGTCATATAGTTGTTCTCTCAGAAAATCATCTCTCTTGTATTAGAGACAATGTGGTGTAGTAGAAAGAACATTGTCCTAGGAATCAAGAAAACTGGGCTCTAGGATTTAGCTCTCATTAATTAATCTCAAAAAAAATCACTTAAACTCTCTGGATCTCAGTGTCCTCCATTTGTAATTGTTCTTTAAAGCCCATTTCAGTGCTAACATTAAATGATTCAATAATTTATTATGGAATCTTTGATATCTTAAGACAACTTAGAGGTCATTGAATCCAAACTCTTCATTTTCTAGATGAAGAAACAAGCCCGAAGAGGACAGGAAATTTGCCAGGTGTTATAGCTAATAAGTATTAGAGAGAGGATTTGAAACAAGGTCTTTCTGACTCAGAGTCCAGCACTCTCTCCACTGCACTAACCCAGGCATTAAAGAAACATGAATTCAAGTCTTGCCTCTGGCATGTACTAGCTTTCTAATGATGGGCAAGCTACTTAATCTCTGGTTGATCCAAGAAGCTCTCTAAGACTACATACAGGTCAGAGACAAGCTGATATTCTGCCTTCTTGGATAGTTTCTGCAAGAACAGTTTCCCATACCAAGATTCCTATACAAAGTCAGACCAAAGAACAAATAAAACATACATCAATAGACAGAGCTGGCCAGGCAAAGCCTAGAAAATAGTATTTGGGAAGATTAATTCTAGACACTTCGGTATCCTTTGTCTCATTCACTTGAGTGGGACTTCCATAATCCTCAATGGTCTCAGATATCCTATCAAAACTTGATATGCAAAATGATCTGATAGCAATTATTTATGCCTTGGTGTGAATTGAAATAAAAAAGACCTACCACCTTATACAATAAATAGGCACTTAATACATGTTAGTTTAATGGAATCAAATACAAACTTTTATCAATTCTATGTGAATTTTAAACCTCATCCACTTTATAGGAGTCATTATTTTTCTGGGGACCATGGATCTCACTATACTCCTGAAATCATACCACATTGGTGGTTACCTATTTGACAAACAGATGATAGATATTGACAATGTTTATGTAATCAGGTTTCATTCAGGCAAAAAGCTATTTCTGAAATGTGAATTTTGGCAGATAAGCAAGTCCATCTACTGTTTTCTTTTGACTAGAAAAAAATCAACAATGTGTTTTTTAAAAAGCCATTAAACTTTTGTTTGATTTTTGTAAATTTTTTGTATATATATAAAAGGAAATTGGGCATATTTTATTTAGGGGAAAAACATCTTCTTGAAAATAAAAATCCATCACCCCAGAAACAATTTGCACATTTAAACATTTTCAATTTAATGTCCATTTCTCAGCTCACACAGAATTGATAAATTCTCCTCTGGCTCAGATCAAGGCTTAGAACAAGCTTTGATCAAGGGTTTTTTGAAGTCCCTGAGAAAGTTGACTCCATTGGCTTTTTCTGCTGGGATTTTTAGAGCAATTATCATAACAAATCTGAAGTTGTTTTTATTTTACCTATAATGTAGCTATTTTCTAACAAATTCATATGTTTTGCATTTTAATTATTTTGTCTAAGATGGGTTAGTTGTTGATATTTTCTTTCCGTTATTCCTCAGCTTTCTAAAGATGTCAAGTTCAAAGGGAGGTAAAAAAAATTTTTGCTTTGTTTTTTTTTTTCCCTCAAGAGCCTTAGAATATCTTCCTCTTTTCTTTCAGGTAAAGAAGGGAGAACAACACAGTCTCTGAAGCTGCATCAGTTCCAATTATGAGAACTTTGGAAAGAAAAAGATGTGAGTTTCCGGTGCAACACACTAAGCTTGTGTATATTCATGAAAACCAGACAAGATTTATAAGCTAAAAAGTCTAATTCAGTCAGTTTAGGAGGTCCTGGTGCCAAAAATAAAATGTTAAAGAAGTTTGTAATGTACCCTGTTTACTCAAGGCAATGTTGTAAGAGTTTTCACAGGAAGAGGGGGCTCTCTCAATGTTTGCTCTACCCAGTGGGTTCAGCTAATTATAAAGACTTTTTGTTAAAACTGGGGTCTCCAACATTCTTGGCCAGAAGCAGCCGCCCCTCACCGAATAGGGAGCAAAGAGAAGGATAATCACTGACAGTGAAAACCTAGGCAGCTTTGGAAAACGGGTCATATATAAAGTGGAGAAAATGACAAACACCCATAAAATGTATGCACACTCACTATTCTTATCTGCAGGCCAATAACACTCATGCTAATGGGAGGTTGACAGTTCAGAACTTGGTACAGTAAAACCTAGAATAGCATTTATCACAACAAATATGCAAAATTAATCCATGTTGCTTAATTTGCTGAATTCACTGAATCATATACCTCTTTGGCTCTCAGCAACTCCCGTAAAATTTTCTTTGAAGTAAAAAGCATTATGTTTTAATAAGGAAAGGGAAACATTCAACCCTCAGAGATGCAAAAATGGTAATCAATAGTTAGTGTATTCAGTGATGTGCAGACTTAGGAGCAATGTCAACAAACTTAACTTTTATTAGTACTGGATAATGCTGGAGCTATTGGAAATTTAGGCAGATTACTATACCTCCCAGTTTTTACAACGTGTATTGAATACCCAGAATACATGGGGCGGGGTGCAGTGGGAGGGAATTCATAATTTACACTAATTCATTTCCCAAGCTGTCTTTGAACATATTCCTCATACCCTTCACCTACACCTCTTCCTTCCCCTTTTAGATCCCTTTGAGGGTATTGTCTTCTCCCATTAGATTGTAAGCTCTCTGAGGGCATAGGTTGTCTTTTTCATATTTGTATCCTCAGTGCTTAGCAGAGTGCCTAGCACATTTTAGGTACTCAATTAATATTTGTTGACTGACTAATCAAGACCTAGCTGAATTGGATTTGTAATAGTCCCGTAAAGAAATAGTTACATTTACAAGTGAAATTCTTATTATATGTTTTATAACATTGAAATATCCTCAGTTTCACATTCATCTCATAATCTTTTGTCATGATTCTTAAACTTTTTAAACATTTTTTGTTTTTGTAAAAAAGGTATTTATTAGGCATTTATTTCAAAATTACAGAATTTTGAAAGTAACTTGATGTGAGGGATATAATTTACTTTTTAAATTCCATAAAATTTAATTATATATCCAATTTGATCCTTTTAAAGATCCATATGTGTCTGTGTGCACATAAGAAAATGGAGAATTTTAATAACTCCAGATAATTTTAGCTTTAAGGATGCAATGATCAGAAATATTCAGATAATGTGGGGAAAAGGTCATTTTCTTTAAGCCTAAATTATATTTAGTAATTACTCACATTTATATAATACTTTTTAAGGTTCACAAAATATCTTCTTTATAACCACCCTCTGAGCTAACAGATTATTATTATCATCCCCATTTCACTATTGAGGAAAATAAGCTTCAGCAAGAATATAGGGGTTCTGTGAATTGCAATCAGTCAACAATCAGTTAGCAAGTGCTTACTGTGTGCTGGGCACTGAGCTAAGCTCTAGCTGTTTGTCCTCCTCAAAGAAGACCATGACATCAGGAAGGTGATGCCATGACTTTGCAAATTAATTGGATTTAAGTGAGGAAGGAATGGGCTAAGCTCTAGGACAGGGGTAGGGAACCTGTGACCTGGAGGTCACATGTGGCCCTCTAGGTCCTCAAGTGTAGCCCTTTGACTGAATCCAAACTTTACAGAACAAATGTTTGAATTCAGTCAGAGGGCCACACTTGAGGACCTAGAAAGCCACATGTGACCTCCAGGTCACAGGTTCCCTACCTCTTCTAGGAAATAAACAAAAGGCAAAACCAGTTCTTGCCCTCAAGGAATTTATGTTCTAAAGGGGGAAACAAAATATAAATAGCTATTTGTGTACAATATACTTTGTAGGGTGAAAGTGATATGAGAGGGAAAGAACTCTTGGTTGGGGGGGACCAGGAATGGCCTCTTGCATTGGTGGGACTTGAGCAGACTAGAAGGAAGCCAGAGAAATCAAGAGTATTACTTGAATAAGGGAGTCCAGTTCAAAGGCATGGGGAGGTCAGTGAGTGAGGAGTCATTAGGCCAGTGCATTTGAAGGGTAGAGTACATGGTGGGTAGTCCAGCATAAGATGATTGGAAAGAAAGGAAGGTATGGGTTATGAAGAGCTATAAATGCCAAACATTTATATTTGAACTTGCAAATGACAAAGAGCCACTAGAGCTCCATCAACCAAAAAAATGTCAAAGTTAGAATTCAACCTCCAATTTCTATTTTCTAGGAAAATGTTGTAACTAGTCCCATTCCCCAGCCACGTAATTGAAATTGTTAAAAAAAGAATGAAAGTGCTGCCTTTGGCACCTCTGCCAAGGGTCCCTCTAAGTTGATTTATCATTAACTGTTTTGAGAGAAATTCTAAGGCTTCATTCATTTCTCATTTGTAGCAGAAACTCTTGGTTTTGGAATCAGAAGACCTAGATTCAAATCTCAGCTCAGCTGTCTTAAAATAAGTTGATCTATAATAATCTCCAAGATCTTTTCCAGCTCTGAATCCTATGATACTATGATACTTATGAAAGTAATTGTAGTTTTACCCTACTCTGAGGACTTCTGGGAGAACAAATGCTACATTTCCTTGGTAAAGAATAGGAAGGGAATAATAAAAGGAAAAAAAATTACCATTGGAATGAAAGAAGTCCAGCAAATTAACATAGATCAATCAAATAGATAATAATGGGGACCAGTGTTTGCTATAATAATGCTTATGTTTATTGACTGATTCCAAAGTAGTTTGGCCTTTCTGTTTCATCTTTAATTTGTTTTCATTCAGTGGACAAACTGAAGAAGATGATGATGGGAAGGGCAATAGCTTTTCTGTAAGAGGATGACAAATGAAGAGTACTCTGTCTCTTTTGTTAAAAAAAATAGATTCTATCACCAATTGTTATATTGATGTTTAAAACAGGGTAGTTGGAGAAAAAAGCTTTTATCACTACTAACAGATGTTATTTTTTTTCCTTAGAATTCATACAGATGAGTTCAATCTCACCGCTTTTTAAAAATTTTGTGTTAGGCAGCCCCAGGTAAATGACTTTTGAATGTCAGTTGATGCACTGTGGGTTGAGAGAATCAGAATAAAATATTTTTTCCTCTTTCTGTCAGTAAGTTATTCAAACATGAAATGAAAATGCAAAAAATACAAATATATAAGAAAAGTATAAACAAATATCTTGACATCCATTAAGTCCTTTTCCTTCACAAATTAATATTCTTAAGCTTACAGAGTGTTTCCTATGTTGCATAGGAGATGGTATGAAAAGGCTAGTCAAAGGAATGAAAACCTTAAGCCTAGCTACATGGGGAAATTCGGCAGATACTGAAGGTTCAAAATCTCTTCAAGGTTTAAAAGCAGGGATTTAAGCAGTGAGAGTCAGCTAAGGCAGGGATCAATGAATGCAAGCGGGGAGGGAGGCATTATCAAAGAATATTACTCAATCATATTTATTAAGGCTTACTATGTTCCAGAAACTATGCTAAGAATTGGGGATACAAAGGAAGGCGAAAACACAGTCCTTGTTCTCAGTGAGCTCACATTCTAATGGTGGAGACAATGAGCAAACAGTGGTAGATATACAAGATAGTTACAGACTAGTTGGAAATTAATGTCAGAGGGAAGGTATTAGCAGTAGGGAAAGGGGGATAGGTCTCTTGCAAAAGGAGGCATTTGAGCTAAGTCTTAAAGAAAGTCAGGGAAATCAGTAGGGAAAGGTGAGGAGGGAGAGCATTCTAGGCATCAAGCCCAGACAGTGAGAAAGTATGCAGATGAGAGATGGAATGTTGTATGTAAAGAACAGCAAATAGGTTTGGTTGCTGGATGATAAAGCAGATCGAGGGAAATAAAGCATAAGAAGACTGGAAAGGTAAAAAAGGGTCAGGTTGTGAAGGGCTTTAAAAGCCAAACCAATGAATTTATATTTGATCCTGAAAGTTAATTCTTGCTTTACACAAATTCACATTTCCCAATTTCAAGTCCCTGTGGCCAGGTGGAGGGACCCCACCTGCCTCGGCTGACTCCCAGCAGGCAGTGGCAGAAGGTGGGCAGCTTCCCTGTAGCCCCTTTCCAAGTGTTCCAGCCACTAAAACTATACAACTGGGGGCAGGGTCCAGGAACAGAGGCTACTCTGACTGGGGATAGGTGCTGGGAGGGGGGGGAAGGAAGGCTTCCCCCAGAGCTGCAGAAGGGGCAGGGCCTCAAAGAGCCCCACAAGGGGAGGTCTGCTGAATGGTCTACTTCATTAAGTGAGAATTGAGTGGGGTACCAGCAATGGGATTTGTCAACTGCCAGTCTTAGGACAGACACTTATTTACTTACTTGTTTTGACAATTCTGAGTCCAAATGTGATACTTTGAGCCAAAAACAGGTCAGAAGACTGTAGGGTAATATAGCCCCTGAGTGGCAAGAGGCAGAGATGTTAAGATTATTACATAATTGCTTTGGGAAGAGACTTTGATTTTATGCCATCTTTTTCACTTTGCCAGCTCTCAATATTATCTGAAAGTCACAGTATCTCAGAGGTAGAAGGGAACTCAGAGGCCAGTTTTTCCAATGCACTCCTGAACGGGAAATCCCTCTACTAAATCCCTGACAAAGGGTCAGTCAACCAATGGGGTAACTCATTGTTAGAAAATTTTTCTTTACATGGAGCAAAAAAATCTCCCAGTGAAAATTCTCTCCATTGCCTCTTGATCTTCCCTCTGGGGTTTAAGAGAACAAGGCTTCTTATGCATGAAGTAATAACTACCAGTATTAATTGCTGGTAATGTCTTAGCCTGATTCTCCCCTTGTACTTTGAGCATGGAAGGAAGAATGAGCATTTTCCATAATAAAATGAAATACCCTCTTATATTTTGTCTTGGGTCATTGACTCTAAGATAAAATTTTGTACATAGAAATTTATAAAGTTACTGGCTTTCTAATCATATCCTTGCAGCATGCTTTCCCTGGCTTCTTTATCCTAGGCTTCTTTATCCTAGGACTTAGGATCAGGCCTGTTACATTTCCTTTGAGGTTTCTAGAGGGGTACCCTGAGTGAATGGAGTGGTTCTCTTCTCTACTGCCATTGGACAGTTTTTTTTTATTATCATCTGTAATTTATTTTTCTCTTTCAGCACATTGGCTCAATAGGACCCTAGATTTATTACTGAAGACCACAGGAAGCACTAATTAAATGTTTTATCATTCATTCTTCTAGCTCAATGATACCTCCTCCCATTTTATAGATGAGGAAACTGAGACCCATGACTCCTCTAATTCTACTAGTACAGGAATCTGAATATGTCTTTGTAATTCTTATGAGTGACATTACTTGATTCTGACAGCTTTGACTACCTGCACTGGAATTTGGACATTTGATGGGCAAATAATATCAAAAATAAAAGTGGTATTAGGTTCTTCTGAGGAGCAACGGTAAAGAAAAATATCACAAGGAAATAAATTGAGATTGTTCGTCTCAGTTTATCTGTAATGAGAACCGATGATTTATGGAAGCTACTCTTTGAATATATCAAAATACCTTGCAAATACTCAATTTGTTATGGCTGCCTTTCTCCTCCATGTGTATAGCTTCCATTGATTTCAGAGAGAGTGAGAGATACAAAGGTGGTAGGTGACTATGAGAAAATGATAACTTTTCTTTGCAATATAATGGCAAGAACTTCCAATTTCTTACCTGATAACATTAAGAATGAGAGCTGAAAATGAGGTTGGAAACTCATGACCAAATGTTTGCCTTTGTGTTCCTTAAAAGCTTTCTAGTTCTGTTCAAGCTGAAATAATTTGATTAAAGATATTTATAACTTCTGTTTTCAGTCCTACAAATATCCAAATGTCTCTGACAGCAATGGCCAAAACTGAGCAAGAACTTGGAAGGCTCCTGAGCACACAGTCAATGCTTAACAAATGTTTTTAAGAACAGTTATTATATAGATGATGGGAATCAATTGTTCCTTTTCCACTCATGACTGAAGAAGAAGAAATGGGAGTCAAAGCAGGAGGGATTTAGTTAAATATAAGGAAGGACTTTCTGACTAGAAAAAAAGTTTGTCAATTAATGTTACTACCAAGAGAAGCTGTGTCATCTTTCCTGTAGATCTTAAAAGGAAACAGGAAGCTGAGACCCATATGGACCTCTAGAATCTCTTTGTTCCATGAGGCCATAAAGGACAAAAGTGAGTGGGAAGAAATTCTGCAAGGCAGCAGCAGGACTCATTTAATGTTAACTATGTGCTCTTCAAGGAGGCCTTCACCCTACAGAGCCTAATAGGCCTCAGCCAGTACTGACATCCTATTGTCATCTAGTCTTCTCATTTCCTGGCTGAGATAAGTCATGATGAATGGTTCAGTTCCAGAAGAATCATTATTTTTCCAGGACTTCATTGAAAGTGAGCATGTCTTGTTCACTAGATCTCATAAATGACAACAGTGAATCAGTCCAAGAGGCCAGTTATGCTATTTGCAGTAGGGTCGTTTATACTCTTCCTACTTTAATTGAATTCAACAAATGTACATTTTCAGGGGTCTTTAATGCCACTTGGATTTAGTTTGACCCATGGGAGGGGCTCTAAAAATGTTAAATTATAATAACTAATAATGATTATTCATTCCTCTAGCACTTCAGAGTTTATGAAATATTACTTTACAATATCTCTGTGAGGCAGGCACTGTATAGATTATTATCTTTATTTTTATGGACAATTATGTTTTAAACCAATCAATTCCCGTACATTTTTTTAACCTTTGAGGATGCCAAGCAGAGTACATTACTTTGTTGGCTTCAGCATATGCAGGTTGGAAATTCTAACAGATTTTCACTTTTCCAAGAAAGATGATACTTACCAATTGAATAACCATTAGGTTGAGAATAGGTACAATTTGTTACTTGCTTATCAATAATAAAACTGTGATCTGATTTTAGATATAATACAGCAAGAAAGAAACTGAGAACAAAAACAAAGTCAACATAAGATCATTTGACCACAGATTCTGAGCTAGAAGGAAACTCCTCAGGGTCTTTAACGTCTATGCGAGTCACATAATAGTTGCTTAATGAAAGTTTGCTGGTTAATTGAAAAGGAAAAAACATTGGACTAAAGAGTCAAAAAACGTCTTTTGGAATTCTGGCTCTCTAATTTACTAGCTATGTAACCTTGAACAAGTCACTTGATCCTTCTAAGTCTCAGTTTCATCTGTAAAATAAAGACATTTGCTTAATAATCTTTAAGGTTCCTTCCAGATTTAAGAATCCATGATTTTAAAGATCATATTCATTATATCTCAGTTGAAGTCTAAGTATTAAAATTTTTTGTGAGAGATTTTCATATCAATCCAGTTGAGTTCAGGAAATATCTATGTAAGGGCAGTGGTGTGCTATTGCCAACTCCAACCAGCTTTCAATAATCAATATTTAAATTTTGAATGTGAGCATTTAAACCTCAGAAATTGGCAAATGCTATGAGTCAGGGAGTGATTTATTGTTTTGTTGATTATGTACACTTAAGAAAATGATGGATAAAATGTTAATGTAGACCAAACTTAAAAGGGTAATTTTTTTCTGCAGAGCTGGTTGCTAAAAATTTACCAGCACATCCCTCACAAGAAGGTATAGCTCAAATCCATTTCATATTTCAGACATTTAATGTCCATCCTGAGTGACTTATTCATATTATATAGGGTGCAAAACTATGAGTGGTCAATTCACAGCTTATAAAGTAGGATTAGATAAATGTTTATTCTTCCTTTCTCCTTTAGAAGGGAAGAAGTTCTTTAATCAATTTTATGGAATCATAGGGGGGTTTAGCCTTTGGATGCCTAAGGGATCGGCCATGTCTCTGGTGGCTATTAAAAACTGGGGCAACTCAGAAAAGAATCAGTTGAAAAGGTGATATCCTTGAGAATGGAGAGTCAACTTTGCAGGTGAATTACAAGTCCAGAGAGTCCAGCAGAATAATATGCTACAAGTGGGGTATAACATGTACATAAGTAAGTACTGAGCATGTACAAAGGGTAATTGCAAGAGGGAGAAATTGCCAAAAACCATGAGGACTGGGGAGGGGTAAGGTTCAGATTGAGAGTGTCCTTGTGTAGGAGTAGTAGTTGAGCTGTGCTTTGAAGAATGATAAGGATCAGTGCATCAGAGGTGAGGAGGGAGTGCATTTCAGATACAGGGGACCACTTGTGAAAAGATGAGAGATAGAATGCTGAGGATGGGGGAATTATCCAGCCAGGTGTACTGAATGAGAATATAGGGAGGACAGTAATAGACTAGAAAGATAGAAAGGAACCATATTATGGAGTATTTGAGACTCTGGGATGAGAAGTTTACATTTTATCTTAGGGAGATATTGAAGAATTTTTGAGTGTGAGGTGAAATAAGGTGGTGTAATATCATCAGTGAGTATTTCAGGAATGTCAAGTCTGTAGCAATGAGGAGAATGGATTCAGAAGAAAAGGGACTGGAGGGGGAGGACAATTAAGAGATAATGAATGAGGTGTTGAAGGAGAGTGTGAGTAGAAAGATTATGAGTACAAGAGATATTTTAGAGATAGGATCAATAAGAAAACTCCATGAAGGTCTTGAGAAAATATATTTCTAAACTCTCTAGCCAACTTTTTTTCTACTACTTTGTGAAAATTTTCAATTCTATCAGGAGAACCAGACAGCACTAAGCACATTTGAAGAAGGGGTCTGGCTTCTAGAAGAGGTAGGTAGAGAAAAATATGAAATTAATAGTACAGGAGTAGCTTGGTAGTGCTTATAGGACTGCTGTGTTCACTAGATGAACAAGTTTAAGAAAAGCATTTGCTTTCTTTTTGTGAGGGATAAAGGCCTATACCTTTTTGCTTATGATCCCAAGGATATAGCATGTTATAGTGAGTGGATGGAATTTGGAATCCAGAGGACCAAAACCATCCTCAGACCCTTACTGGCAGTGTCATTTTGAGTCAGTCACTTAATGCCTTTTTGACTCAGTTTTCTTCATCTGAAAAAATGGAAAAGGTTTGGATTTGAGATTCTCTGGTATCCCTTCCAGATCTAAATCTATGATCTTGATTCCAGAAACTACTTTGAGTGAAGTGGTGGCAACCCTTAAATTTGTTTATTTATTTTTGAGTTTGGGGTTATGATTTCTTAGCCAACTAGTCTTAGAGAATTGTCTGGGAAAACTAAGAGGTCAAGTGACTTTTCTACAGTCACTAAATCTGTATGCATCAGAGGTAGGACTTGAACCCAGGTCTCTTGGCTCTAAGGCCCACTCTCTGTCCTTTATACTATACTGCTAACTGTATTTGGTTACACTTGAATGACACTCTTTGTCATTTGTGATTCTTTTTCTAATTAGCCTTTTTATTTTGGGAAATAAAACTTTTTTCCCCCACTTTGTTACCTTTTGGCCAAGATTTTAGTTTTGTGAAATATTTGAAATTCAGATTATAATCTTAAAATTTAAATGGCTAATTTTTGAGTGAAAATAGACAACATAGAAAATAGTGGGGTTTTTTGTTTATTTGTTTTTGTTTAGGTATGTGTGTCCATAAAATTATAAATGAAATGGCATCTGTATCAGAGCTTCTGGGAGAAAAGAAAGTATTTACCTGAAGAATGCCCTTTTAAGGAATCTACTTGATAGATTTGAGGTGAAGGGCCTGACAGAAATCCACATCTGAGGCCAAAAAGCTTTCTTATATCTACCCACAAACCCATGTGAAGTCCAGGAGCTGTCTATGGGCTACAGGAAGATGGACCAGGAGTATAACTTGGGTCTCTAAGAAGATAAAGGAAAGGAATAGAAAAGTTTTTGTCCAGGAAGAAGTCTTACTGGAAATCTGACAGGGAGAATAAGTGATAATGAGCAATAGGGTGGCTGACTGCATGACAACTCCCCAAGAGTGGTGAGGAATTACTGCGGCCCCTTCTACATTGACAGAGCAAAGCTCAAGATTAGTGAGCCTCATGCCACATTCTGAACTTGCAGCCAGACCAGAATATCTTCTATCTAGCAATAACTTGCCAAAAATAATTTCTTAGTCCTTTCCTAGCAGCAATGCCTTATGTGAAAATTTTTGCTTGTATATGTGAAGGAGAAATGAATTTCACTTGGTATAGGACCGTATCAGCTATTTAAGAGATTTCCAAAAGATGCTATTATTTCATTTCTCTTAGTTTATAGCCATAATTTCCTATTTTTAGCTACTCTGAGATATCATAGGTCCTGAATAATCTGACCATCTCTCTTGTGTTTAGCTTTTATATCATGAAAGTTATAAAGAGGATTTACTGTCTTTTATTATTAAAACCCAAGCTTTGGTTCTGGCCTTTGTATTTCCTAATTACACCAGGAGGATGGCTTCTTATCAAGGTGGTTTACTTATGAATAATGTTCTTTGTGTGGCTTCAGTGGACAAGTTAGATTGCTTCTGACATCAGCCAGCAGTAAATTAGCTTCCAATTTGGCTTTATTCTAGACGACTGAGAGATTTACTTTGTCAACATCTCTGAATTCAGATGAAAATAACTCCCTCTGGATTTTTAGTTGCTTTATACCTGAGGCACAGGACAGTTTCTAACATCCCTTACTTTCCTTCACCTGATATTTAAGGAGACAGAATTTATCCTTTGTTCTTACTTCTGATCATGAAGATCTTTTCAACTTATTTAGACAGATGTTGATAAATCATGTTCCTTTAAGATGGGCCCCACTTGGCTAGTAAGGCTGAGCTTACTAGTCATTGGATTCCATTTCTTAGTGAAAACTGACCAGTCCAAGATAATTAAATAGGGAGAGATGGTGACCTATGAGATTTAAGTGAAAGATATTGGACTCTAAGTTATATTCTGAGTAATTGTAAAAACCCCAGTGAATATTGAAAGATAAGAAATCATCAAACATTGTATGCATTGGAGGGAAAAATAGTAATTTCTTTATGGACACTATTGTCCAGGGAGAAAATCTTAATGAAGTGTGAAGTATGATGTTATGTAACTTATCAGGGGTACAAGGGGGTTAATGGTATGACATGCTTTTTTTATAGTTTACTAGTCAAGAGTAAAACTCTCAGATATAAAACTACAGAAATTTTAGGTTTTATATTAAATTGAGCTGCTTAAATGCCAATTTGCTAGAGATTAAGTAAAATAGTGTTGCAGTATGTTGACTAGAAGATAGTTTGATTATTGAGAATGGATTCACTGAAGTGTGACAGTCATTTAAAGATGAGTTTCTACAAATGGCACAGACTGATTCTAAGTTCTTCATAATCAATTGCAATCCAACTAGTATTCAATAAAGTGTCAAATCAAATATGTCTTCATAAACTTAGTAAAATAATTTCTGTATACTTCTCATAAGACAAGGGGGAATTTTAACTAATATATTTTTAAAATTCCACAACATTACTCTCATTTTAAATGATATTAAACCCTTATTGACACTATTTGTACATCCTTTCCATCTTGCACATTAGCTTTTCCCTATCACTTAACTCAGACTTGAATTTCCCACAAATTCTTTTTAGCTGAACTTTGAGCATCTGTCTACATAATTAAAAACAACCAGTTTGATGAAAAAAAAATAATGGATATGATGGCTAGGAGTATGTCTTAACAACTTAACCTTTCTCTTGATTATTACCTTTCCTTTACTCATACTGCCACCACATTTATTCATATATTCATCAACATTTTTTTGGACTAATGTAACAAACTCTTAGCTATTCTGTTTGGCTCTCTATTGTCTTGAGAATCAACTGTTATAATCCAGAGCCTAGCATTTGAAACTCTTTATATCAGAGAATGGAAACTTACTTTTCCAGTCTTCTTTCACATTACTCTCATTTATGCATTTTATCATATGTTCCAGTTAAATTGACCTGCAAGCTCCTCCCTGATTTTGACAGGTTTCAGAGTAAGGCCATTCACATAAGCAGTCCTTAATGCTTGGAATGTGGTCTCTCCCCAGCTCTACTTTGCCTGTATTTACTTCAAGGTTCATCTCAACATCTACTTTCTCCATTTAACTCCAACCCCCAACATCCTGCCAATAAAAAAGTGTTTTGTCCTCTATAAATTTTCCTAAAACATTTTTGTCTGTTTCTCTTTTGCCCCCATAACGCTCTATCTTACATGGTCTTTATCTCTGTATGTGTTATATCCCCCAGTAGAAAAAAAAAATCCTTGAAGGTAGGGACTGCTTCATTCTTGTCTTTCCACCCCTCTTTCAATCTTTCCTAGGAATGTATACGTGGTCAGTCCTTAATAAATATTTATTGAATGAATAGATGAATTGCAAACTCTATGTCTGAGAAAACATTGGATCCAATAGAGTTGTAGACATCTTTGGATTCTTCTATTTCCAAAGATGGTTTTCTGACAAACTTATTATTTCTCATTAACATTTTGTATGCCTGTAGTAGCCTGTATGCATCACAGCAACAGCTTGAAAAGGTGACATTAATATATAGATTCCATTTTAAAAATTACTCAGATAGTTAATATTTCAAATAAATCATAGACTCCTAAAGTGTTTCTTCAAGTTCATTCTTGGTTGTTGGTATAATTACAGAGCAAAAATCATGTTGTACCTAGAACCTGAAAAAGCAAGCAATCTGTGAAGAAAGATCACAGAAATGACAGAAATTTTAAACAAAATGTGCTTAACTCCCATTGCCCCTTGTTGAGTGACACTTGTTTGGAAATCTACAATACCATATTGCTAACAAGCTGTTGATGAGCTCAGATAAGTTCAAGTTATACAAAAAAAAACCTTTCCCACAGTAAGAATAGCAAGAGGTTTACTCATCTCAGACACTATATAGGAGCGGCTTAAGTACCTCATCAATAATTCACTTATAATCTCACCTTACCATTAAACTTTAGTACTGATAAAAAGCATGTAGCCCAGTGGTATCAAAATCAAACAGAAACAGGGGCCATTAAACCATATATGATGATCCCTGTGGGCCTCATAGTGACATAGAAAACCACATGTTTATATATTTCTTCTTTATTAAGTAATTAATTAGTTTTGTAAAATAATTCAATGTTACATTTTAATCCAGTTCAGGCCACAGTTGGTAATGTTGTGGGTTGCAAGTGGCAGGAAGGAGAGGGAGTCCACATGTTTTGACACATCTGGTACAGCCTACTAGAAAAGTATATCTAGTCCTAAAATTTCTTATTTAGTCAGTTCTTCCATTTTACAATAAATGCTAAAAGATATATGTAAAGTACACATACAGATGGCATTCACTATTGCTTAATACCCAGTTCTCCACAGTACACCATCAGATATTCAATCCATTTTAATTCAACTCAAAAAAAAAAAACACTTCTCAAGTACTTGAAACATGTGAAACAATGTACTAGGTACTAGAGATATAAAGACAAAGCAGCAAGAATATCTACCTTCAACCATTTCCTATCATTGGACTATTCCAGTTTGCTAGCCTAGGGCTCTGTTTCCCAGCCATAGGAACTGATTCTTTTCTGGTACTAAATGAATTAATTGTCCTTTGAAGGATTTGTAAAGGTGCCATACTGCAGATTAACATAACATAGATCTTCAGTCATATTAACAAGGTAGATCACTATAACCTTACTGAATGAACAGTGGCTTCAAAAATTCTGACAATTGGCCTGGTGAGAAATTGTTGTGGAGACGTACCTTATTGATTGTGGTACAGTTGAAATAACGCTGGTTTTGGAGTCAGAGGACCCAGGCCCCAAACCTAGCTCTGCCCCTTAATACACATATGCATGTGTGACCTTGGACTAATTACTTCATTTCTCTGTGTCTCAGACTCCTCAATAAGTAAATTAAAGGGATTAAACTAGATGATCACTAAGGTGTCCTAGAGCTCTAAATGTATAAACCTTGTGATCATTGATACACCACAGACACATACATATGTATTCAAGCATAGATAGCATACCTTTTGCAAAAAAGAAGGGCCATCTTGGGAATATGTTAGTCAAAATCCATTAGAATAAAACTCAAGAACTGTCACAGCATTTTCTGTCACCTAGAATCAGATGATCTTGACTATTCACATGACAGTAAAGCCCAGGGGTTGTATACTATTAAGAGAATGCCTCAGGACACTGCAGAATTTGGAACAGTACTTAGAAATGTCTGTGAGTCTAAGGTAGATGTCAATTTCAATTGTGGGGTATCAGTCATCAAGGTTACCAGATAGTAGATCAGGGAAATGCTGCAAACACCTGCGTTTTAGGAATCCATTTGGCGGCTTCTCATCATTACCTTGGGGAGGGGGAAGGGGAAGGTAGAGAAATGTGGGCTGGGTTATGGTATAATTGGGTAGAAGATTTTTTAAATGTCCTAATTTTTAAAAAGGGTGATTAATGTGTATCAATCTAGAGTAAGACTTCTACTGCCCTTAGCTTTGTTCTTTTCGACATTAAAAAACAATGCTGAAGCCATAGATGACATGCTTAACAAATTTGCAGATGACACAACTTTAGAGATGGACAACATGTTGGTTAACAAAATTGGGATCCCAAAAGTTCCTGGCAAACTAAAATGATAGATTAAATGTAATAAAATAAAATTTAATAGGAATATACAAAGACCTGCACTTGAGTTAAAAAGAAAAAAAAAAACCTCAGCTATTTAAGTACAAGCTGAGAGAGAAGTGACTAGAAAACAGTTCATATAAAGAAAATTTCAAGGGGACAATTAGTGAATGAATAATAACCTCTGTATGAGTCTAATGTAATATATCAAGCAAAAGAAAGACATGCAATCTTAAGCTGTATTCACTGAAATATACTGTACAGAATAAGGAAAGAGATAGCCCCATTGTACTCTGCCCATGCCAAAACTACATTTGAAGTATTTCAACCAGTGCTATAGTATTGTTGGTTGGTTGTTGTCCTTCTTTCTTGAAGAGGACCAAAATGACATCAGTATGCTCGGGGCAAGTTACAGTGTGTCTGTCTGTGGCTCATTAAACCAACATAAGCTAGGAATGGTCTACCACAGGTCAGGCACAAATAGTCCATGTGAACATTTGGGGTGGATTCTCTAAATTTGCATATCTCATGTTTAAGCTACTTCAATTCTGCTTTGCTCATGGAGCACAGTATGGAGTATTGTATTCAAGTTAATATGCTACATTTTAGGAAGAGCATTGATAATCTGGATATTGACAAAAAAGAATCCTTTTTTTCTTTTATATAAATCTACTCAATTATTTTGCATGAATTAATATCTGTCCACATATTGCTCCCTCAATTCAACAACAACAAATGGAAAAATAAACCCCTCAACATAAACACATATATTCCAACAAATCAAATTCCCATATATTAGCCATGTGTAAAAATTTGTGAAAATGTATTTAGCCCATTAGCTTTCTGGTAGGAGGTGAGTGGAGCATGGCATGATTAGTCTTCCAGAATTGTGGTTTATTATTGTATTGATCAGTTCTACAGTTTTTCCAAAGTTGTTTTCCTCCATACTTTGATCACTGCATAAATTGTTCTCCTAGTTCCACAGATAGACTGTATTTTTTATAGTTTAATAGTATTTTAATTTTCCCCCAATTATATGTCAACACAATTTTTAGCATTCATTTTTATAAGATTTTGTGTTCCAAATTTTTCTCCCTCCCCTCCCCTCTTCCTAAGATGATAGTCAATTTGATAAAGATTATATATGTGCAATTATGTAAAACATATTTCCACATTAGTCACAGTTGTGAAATATGAAACAGATCAAAATAAAAAAAACATGAAAAAAATGAAGTGAAAAAAGTATGCTTTGATCTGCATTCAGAGTCCATCAGTTCTCTATCTGGATGTGAACAGCATTTTCCTTCATAAGTCCTTTGTACTTATCTTGGATCATTGTGTGGCTGAGTAGAGCTAAGTCATTCATAGTTGATCATCACACAATGTTGTTGATACTGTGTACAATGTTTTTCTGGTTCTGCTCATTTAACTTTGCATCAGTTTGTATACCTTTCCAGGTTTTTTTTTTTCTTAAACCTGCCTCCCCATCACAATAGTATTCCATTACATTCATATACCACAGCTTGTTTAGCTATTCCCCAGCTAATGGGCATCCCCTCAATTTCCAATATGTTGCCACCATGAAAAGGGCTGCTATAAATATTTTTGCACATGTAGGTCCTTTTTACTTTTTTAAGACTTCTTTGGGATACAGACCTAGTAGTAGTATTGTTGGATCAAAGTATATGCAGAGTTTGGTTGCCCTTTGGTCATAGTTCCAAATTGCTCTTCAGAATGGCTGGATCAGTTCACAACCCTGTCAACAATCTATTATTGTCTGAATTTTTCCACATCTTCTCCAACATTTATCATTTCCCTTTTTTGTCATATTAATCAATCTGATAGGTGTGAGGTAGTACCTCAAAATTATTGCAATCTGCATTTTTCTAATCACAAGTGATTTAGAGCACTTTTTCTTATGACTATAGATAGCTTTGATTTCTTCATCTGAAAACTGCCTGTTCATTTCCTTTGACCATTTATTAGTTGGGAAATGGCTTGCATTCTTACAAATTTGACTCAGTTCTCTATATATTTGAGAAATGAGGCCTTTATCAGAGACACTTGTAAAGATTGTTTTCCAGTTTTCTGTTTTCCTTCTAATCTTGGTTGTCTTGGTTTTGTTTGTACAAAAGCTTTTAAATTTAATATAATCATTACTATATTAATTAATTATATTATATTATATTAATTTAATATCTATTTTACATCTGGTAATGCTCTCTATCTCTTGTTTGGTCATGAATTCTTTCCCTCCCCATGGTTCTGACAGGTAGAATATTCCTTGCTTTTCTAATTTCCTTATGGTATCATCCTTTATGTCTAAATCATGTACCCATTTTTGACCTTATCTTGGTATATGGTAAGAGATGCTGATCTATACCTAGTTTTGCACTGTTGTTTATCAGTTTTCCCAGCAGTTTTTGTCAAAGGTTGAGTTCTTATCTCAAAGACTGGGGTCTGGTTTTATCAAACACTAGGTTACTATGGTCATTTACTACTGTGTCTTGTGTACCTCATCTATTCCACTGATCCATCACTCTGTTTTTTAGTCAGTACCAGATAGTCTTCATGATTACTGCTTTATAATATAGTTTGAGATCTGGTATTGCTAGGCCACCTTCCTTTTTATTTTTATTTTTCATCACTTCCCTTGAAATTCTTGAGTTTTTGTTCTTCCAGATGCATTTCAGTGTTATTTTTTCTAGCTCCATAAAATATTTTTTGGTAGTTTGATGGGTATGGCACTGAATAAGTAAATTAACTTCAGTAGAATTGTCACTTTTATTACATTAGCTGAGCCTACTCATGAGCAATTAATATTTTTCCAGTTGTTTACATCTGATTTTATTTGTGTGATTAGCATTTTGTAATTGTGTTCCTATAGTTCCTGGGTTTGTCTTAGCAGATAGAGTCCCAAATATTTTATATTATTTACAGTTATTTTAAACGGGACTTCTCTTTCTACCTTTTGCTGTAGGGCTTTGTTGGTCATATAAAGATATGCTGATGATTTTATGTGGGTCCATTGCCTGTTCTAATTCCTTCAATTTCTATCTTCTCTTATTGCTAACATTTCTAGTACTATATTGAATAATAGTGGTGATAATGGGCATCCAAGAATTTATTGTGAACCCATATGGCCCTGGGGATTTTTCTTAGGGAGTTCATTAATAGCTTGTTCAATTTCTTTTTCTAAGATAGGATTGTTTAGGTATTTTATTTCCTGATCTGTTAATTTAGGTAATTTGTATTTTTGTTAATATTCATTGATTTCACTCAGCTTTTCAAATTTATTGGCATATAGTTGGGCAAAAAATTCCTAGTGATTGCTTTAATTTCTTCTTCATTAGTGGTGATTTCACCCTTTTAATTTTTGATATTAGATATTTGGTTTCTTTCTTTTTTTTAATCAAATTAACCAGTGGCTTACTTATTTTATTGTTTTTTTTTTCATAAAGCCAGCTCTTAGTTTTATTTATTAGCTCAATAGCTTTTTCTTTCAATTTTATTAATCTCACCTTTGATTTTTAAGATTTCTAATTTGGTGCTCAATTGGGGGTTTTTAATTTGTTCTTTTTTCTAGTTTTTTTTAAATTGTATGCCCAATTCATTAATCTGTTCTTTTTCTAGTTTGTTTTTATATCAACTAGATTTCCTCCTGTATCCATCCTTCTTCCTTCCATAAAACTATTTCATATTAAAAAAATTAAAAAAGGAGAGAAAAGAAAATTCAACAAAATCAAACAACACAGTGAGAAACTATTATGTGCAATATATATGTGTGTATGGGTATATGTGTGTGTGTGTGCATGTGTGTGTATGAACAAGCATTTATTTTCTCTCCTTTCAACTCCCCATTTGAAAAACAAATAAAACACTTGTAATAAATATACATACTCATGCAAAATAAATCGCATCATTGATAATATATGAAAATGTATGTCTCGTTTTACATCTTGAATCCATTACTATTCTATGATGAGATGAGCATCATAGTTCATCATGGTTCTTCTATTGTCATGTGGTTGGTCATTGCCTTTATCAGAGTTCTTAAACCTTTCCAGTTGTTAGCCCTTGCAGTGTTCTTGTTTTTCTGTGAATTGTTCTGCTTCTACTCACATCAATCTGCATCAGCCCATATAAGTCTTCCTGGGTTTCTCTGAAACCATCTGTTATGTCATTTCTTACTCTACTGGAATATAATAGTATTGCATTACTTTAATATACCATAATTTGTTTAGCTGTTGCACAATTGATGGACACCTCATTAGTTTTCAGTTCTTTGCCATAATCAAAAAATTGATTTAAAATTTTTTGTATATGTGGGTTTTTTTTCTTCTTTCTTTGATCTCTTTGGATTATAAGCCTCATAATGGTATCACTGGGTCAAAAGGTATATTCACAGCTTAGTGGCTCTTTAAGAATATTTTCAAATTGCTTTACAGAATGATTGTACCAATTCATAACTCCACTGACAGTGTGTTAATGTATTGGTTTTCCCTCAGTCCTTCCAATATTTTTCATTTTCTATTTTTGCCATCTTTGCCATTCTGATGGATATGAGGTAGAACCTCAGTGTTCGTTTAATTTGCATTTCTATAGTTATTTTTCATCTGGAACATTTTTCAAATGGCTTTTGATATCTTGAATTTGTATTTCTTCTTGACAATTTACTGCTCATATCCATTGGCTATTTATTGATTGGGGAATAGCTCTTATTTATAGAAATTTTAATCAGTTTCATATATAAAATATATGAGAAGTTTGTCAGAGAAATTTGCTGTACCTTTTTTCTCAATTAACTATTTCTTTTTTAATTAACTGAATTATTTGTGAAAACATTTTTAAATTTTATTATCAAAATTATCCATATTTACTTCTGCTAACCAAATGCCAATGTCGTATTGTATAAGTGGGCCCAGAAGCTCCCACATATAGCAACATACCCCAGAGAACTTACTTGCCCTGCTTCAAACTTAACTTTCTCAGCCACTCTCCAGGAAAGCCACGCTTGTGAAGATGTTACCTGTTAACTGTATCTGCAAGTATTACATTCCACTTCCTCAACATCTACAGCTACAAGAAACCCAGAAAAGAAAGTTCCCATATCACTGAATTCTTTGGCACTGTCAAAAGTCTCAATATCAGAAAGAGAAGTTGTTTTTTGTTTTGTTTTGTTTTTATCAATGGAAAGGACACTAAAAATACATTACAATCTACTTTGTAGATACAAAAACAAAGAACAATGAGTTTTTCCATAACTGAGTACTCCTATGTATGTTATCTTGACCTACAAACTCATTGAGGACCCCAGCATTTGTTTTTCTATTTCTATTTCTAAATGCTTAATGCTTAGTATTTTGTATACAGTAAGTATTTAACAGAGCCTGGTGTTAGGAAGACCACTCTTCCCTAAATTCAAATCTGGCCTCAGATACTTTCTAACTGTATGACCCTGGGCAAGTCACTCAACCCTGTTTGACTCAGTTTCTTCATCTGTAAAATGAGCTGGAGAAGAAAATGGCAAACCACTCTAGTATCTTTGCCTAGAAAACCCCCAAAGGAGGTGGCAGACAGTTGGACATGATTGAAAAATGACTAAACCATGTGTGGGGAACCTGCAGCCTTGAGGTCACATGTGGCCCTCTAAGTCCTCAAGTGAGGCCCTTTTACTGAATTCAAACTTCACAGAACAAATCCCCTTAATAAAAGATTTGTTCTGTAAAACTTGGACTCGGTCAAAAGGCCGTACCCAAAGACCTAGAAAGCCACATGTGGCCTTGAAGCTGTAAATTCTCCACCCCTGGACTAAGCAAACAAAGTATTTAATAAATCCTTTTTCATTCATTCAATAAGTCAACAAACAACAAACACTTATTAAAACAAACAAAAATGTCAAATAGTCCCTCTTTTTAAGGAGCTCATAGTCTGATGGGGGAGATAATAAATAAACAACTTTATTCAAACAAGATATACACAGAGTAAGTTGTGGATAATCAACAGAGGGAAGGCCCTAGCATTTAGGGGAATCCGGAAAAGCTTCTTGTAAAAGGAGAGATTTTCCTTTGGTGTTGAAGGAAGCCAGGGAGGTCAAGAAATAGAGGAAGAGAAAGAGAGGAGAGAATTCCAGGCACAGGAGACAGATGTAAGAAATGCATGGAGTCAGAAAGTGGAGTATCTTGTGCAAGGATCTATTTTATCTTTTGTAATTGCTTCTCTCATGTGTTTGGTTAAGAACTCACCCTCTACTCACAGTTGTGTAAGGTATATTATATGAGTCTCTATTAAATTCTATTATGATACAATTTTTTAGCGAGAGATTATATGCCTAGTGAACTTCAAAAGAAAGAAGAATTGAGGTTTTTCATCCTAGATAAGTCATTTAACCTCAAATCCTATAGATAATACCCTAAGATTTTACATTGAAAATAAAGTACTGGTGTGCATTGGTAAAGGGAGTTTCCTTACCTGCGACTTCCCTAAAACAATGAAATCATAAGTCCAATTCTTATCTCTGTGATCTTTAATATTTAGATAAAATATTCATTTTAAATTTATTGTGGAATGTGGTACGAGATGTTTGACAAGGCCTAATTTCTTCCAGACTCCTTTCTGTTTTTTCCCCAGCAGTCCTTTTCAAACAGGACATTCTTTCCTAGGTAATTTATGTGTTTAGGTTTATTGAACATTGGGCTGTTAGGTTCAATTTTTCTGATTCCTGTATGGTCTGTTCCATTGACCTATTTTTCTATTTTTAGTTTTAAACTCTTTGTTAAGGTAAGAGTCTGCTTCCAATGTGGAGAATTTACTGTCCCAAGCTTTGGGGGTTTGTAGAGCTGTTTTCAGAGATACTTCTAGGGACTTGTAAATTTTTGGTTCTTCCAAGGTGGTATGATAAGGGGCGAGGTGTTTCCTCTCCACTGTCACAACAAGCTCTACCACGCCAGTGCTCCTCCTCTCCCCAGGACCACCCCTCAGAACTGTGACCCAGATCCAAGCCCAGGCAAAGCAAGAGAATCCTGCCTCAGCACTGGCAAAGAGATCCTTACAATACCCCTCTGATCAGCCACTTGATTCCCACTCAGTCTGTGGGCCAGAAGCTCAGGAAGCAGCCGCCACCTGGGGCTGTACTCAGGACTTGTGGCTAGGACCTAGCTTCTCTTTCACCGCAGTCACAGACTTTTCCTACTGGCCTTCCAAGTTGTCTTTGGCATTCATGGGTTGAGAAATCTGGAAACTGCCACAGCTGCCTGTGATTCAGTCCTGGGCCTGCTCCAGGTTTGCTGTGGCCTGTGTGGCCATGCTGAACTGTGCTCCTCTCCCTGCCCGGTGCAATATACCTTTCTGATCAACCATCCAGGGTGTCTTGGGCTGGAAATTTGTTTCAGTCTGTCTTTTTGTGGGTTCTGCTGCTTTAGAATTTGTTTAGAGCCATTTTTTATAGGTATTTGGAGGGGTTTGGGGGAGAGCTCAAGCAAGTCACTGCTTTCACTCCATCATCTTGGCTCCCCTATTTTTTTTATTTTTAATCAGTTAGTTTGTTTTTTAATGATCTTTATAATGTAATTGGAGGTCTAAAATTGCTATTCCCACATAATTCTTACCTTTATTCATCATTTCCTTTGATATTCTTTATCTTTTATTCCTTAAAAAAATGGTTATTAATTTGTATACATTTGAACGTATCTCCTTTTGTTGATTGGTATAATACTAAATCTATAAATTAATTTTGATAGCATTGCTATTTTTATTTTATTGGCACAGCCCAGCCATGAGCATGAAATATTTCTCTAACTACTGAAGTTATTAACTATAATTTAAATGAGTATTTGGTAATTATATCTACACAATATTAAGTGCGCTTTTGTAGATTGACTCCTATATATTTGGGGACTTCTCAAATAATACAAAGGAAAGTTTTCCTTCTAATATGACTTCCTAGTTTTTATTATTATATAGAAATGCTATTGACTTTTTTGAATTTATTCTGTACCCTGTAACTTCATTGGAGACAGTAATTTTCTTAATTAGTTTCTCTGCCTAAGATTTTCTAAGTAAACTTTTATGTCATCAGTAAATAAGGATAATTTTGTCTTTTATTTGTCTGTCTTTATAGTTTTAATTTCTTTCTTTTGTCCTATTGCTATTGCTAGCATTTCTAGAACTATGCAAAAAATAATAGTGGAGAAAAGGTTCCTGCATTATTGGGAAAACTTCTAGTATTTTCCCATTGAATATCAGGTAATAATTGGTTTTGGTTTTAGATACTTTACAACATATCGAAAATCCCTACATACCTATAGTATGTAAATATTATGAAGCATAAATAAGTGTTACACTTTGTCAAAGGCTTTTTCTCTATCTATTTAGATGATCATATGGTTTTGGAGTGTTTTTCCTTTCAGAGAAGAATGTAAGGGAGGAAGTGGGGATTTTTAACCTAGTAAAGAGGTGAAAAGTAATTGAACTTTAAATGCTTAAAGGATTTTAATACAAAATAGGAATTAGACATATTCTTCTTGGCTTTCAAAGGCAAAACAAAAATGAAGGGATGGTGATATTTTGGTCTTGTGTTAGGAGAAACTTGGAAAAAATTAGAACCATCCAAAAATGAAATGAGTCATCTCTGTCAGTTCCCCTTTAGGGGAAGTTTTAAAGCAGTAGCTGGATGATTACTTCTCTAGCATACTGTGGGGGGATTCATGTTTCAGATATATGCCAGATGACCTCTGAAGTTCCTGTCCCCTCTAAACATCTATGATCCTATGAATTTGGAAGTAATTAAATATGACCCTTGCTCCTGAACCAGAGCAAGCCTTGTGCTAAACATGACTACTTTGAGATGTAGTGAAGCATTTTAAATTAAGATAATTAATTTAATCAGATTCTGATTCTTAGAGATTTTTCTTCTATCTTGAAGAAGGCAAAAAACCTTCAAAGTCTTTCCCAGTGCCTTTGAAAATTCCAGATACTTACTCTGACATTCAAGATATTCCACGATCTAGTCCATAATCAGTCTGACCTTGTCTGTCATCATTGCTCTCCTTCTTGTAGTCTATACTCTAACCAAATTGAACAGTTTCCTAAATTGTTTCTGTCCTTTTCTGTACCTCTAACTAGGTATAGATTGTACTCCCTTCCATCTCCATTAACTGAAATGCTTCACGGCCCTAGTTAGGTATCAAATCCTCTCTATATACCTTCTCTTAAATTCTCATTGGAGTTGCAAAATACAAGCACTATATCACTGAATTTTTAGAGTTGTAAGGATCTTTATGAACTTCTAGCTCAACTCATACCCCCAAAATAAATATCTACTTCATTTATCACAACTGGGCACTCATCCTTTGCTTGAAAACTTCCAGAAAAGACAAGACAACAAGGTAAAAAGCATTTATTAAGTGCCAGGTACTGCTAAACTCTGAGGGTACAAATATAAGCAAAATTAAAGACAAAACCTGCCCCAAGGAACTTACATACTAATGGGGGAAAGACAACACACAGAGGGAAGAAGGAATGGGGAAAACATCAAAAAGTTAGAAAAAGAGCCATGAGGGGAATGAAGATTGGCCAACATGGGCCTCTCCCTAAAATGGAGGCACCTGGAGGAATTCACCAATGGGAAAAGGGGTCTGGAATAGAAGATACATTCCAGGAACCCATGAGAAGGTCTAAAGAGCCAATGGATGTTCCACAATGAGGACGCCCCAGGTACTGCATGGAATTCCAGAGTGAGATAGTAGTTAAGATATGGTGGCAAAGTCTAAAAACTCAGAAGCAGAACCAGGAGGGCAAGCCCACTACCTCCCATGGCATCCCTATATATACTTTTTACTAATAGCTCTAAACATTAGAAAGTTTTTCCTGAAGTCAAGCCTGACACTGCTTCTTTGCCTCTTCTACCTGTTGCTTCTAGTTTTACATTCTAGAGCCAAAGATAACAATTAGACTCCCTCTTCCACACCACAATCCTCCTATACTTGAAGGCAGCTACATTATCATGTCTCCCCTGTGCTATCCCTTCTCCAGGCTAAACATCCTGAGATCTCTTTGGAATATTCATAGTGTTACGAACTTCATCTATGTGCCTTTCAGATTCTAATTCAGATTCTAATTCAGAGTATATGAGTCTGTGTCTTTGATTTAATTTCTCCTACTACATTGTAAAGCTCTTCCAGTACAGAAACTATTTCTTCAAATTTGGGCTTCATAAAGCACCTACCACAGTGCCTTTCACTTAATAAATACAGGTTGAATTGAATAAATTGTCTCATTCTCCAATTACTTGGAATATTTACATTTTGTTTTCCTCAATGAGATGGTAAGCAATGTAAGGGTATGTGAGCTTACCTATTTGTCATCTATTCCTCCCCACAGAACTAAATGCTTCTTTATGGGCTTATCTGTAAGACAGCAACTGTAATGAGCCAGAAACCATCTTTCTCATAGCCATTACCAGATCTTCAGCTCATAGGTAGTGCTGTAGTTAGAGAGATGGAGCTGTAGTCAGGAATACCTAAGTTCCATTCCAACTCAGACACTTACTAGCTGGGTGACCTTGGGTAAGCTGCTCAACTTTGTTTGACTCAGTTTCTTCAGTTGGAAAATGTGGATAATAATAGCACCTACCTCCCAGGGTTGTTGTGAGGATCAAATGAAATAGTATTTGCAAGTAGCACACTGCCTGGGACATAGCAGGCACCACATAAAGGTGTAGTTATTATTATTATTATCATCCAAAGAACAATTTTTCAAAATCTCTGTGACAATTTTCATTTTGTTATCATTCTATAAAAAGTGTTGTATAAATAGCAATATGTTAACATATGCAAATTAATCCAGAATGTTGTAAATTTTTGCAGGTTTCAAAAAAAAAAGTTCCTATAACATTTTGAGAGAATATTTTCTACCTGAGAAAAATGCAGTCTTTATACTTATTAAGATGTTGGTCTCCCTTCTCAAACTCTATAAGTAATAATAATGTTTTATTGTAGGGTTGAAATATAGATAACAACCTCCATCAGAATTGAACTGTGAGCACACATTTCTTTCCCCCAGGCTGTCTGTTTTAAGAGAAGAAGTATTTCTTTTTCTTTTGCTAACAGTTGAGATATCACTATTATTCCTTGAAACTACATTTTCTTCTATTTAGTTGAGGTGGCAGGATGGTTTAGGGGATAGAACACTAGCATTATAGTCCTGAAGACCTGAGTTTGAATCCTGCCTCAGACACTTACTACCTGTGTGATCCTGGGCAAGTCATTTGATCTATTTCAATCTCAATGTTCTTGTCTGTAACGGAGAATATTTCACTGGGTTAATGTTGGGATCAAATAAGATATGTAATGAGCTTTTGTAAGCCTTAAATTGCTATTAAGATGTTCACTATTATTATCTATTTTGAGGAGGGGAAGCTTCAAAATGAAATATAAGTAGTAATTAATTAAATTCTACATTTAACTATGAATCTTAAATAAGTGCTATGTAGATGAAGTCACAAATCTGTGTCATGTATGCAAAATTCCAATATATACAGACATGCCACCCTTATTTCTCATAATATGGAATGAGAGACTTTTCAGGTTTTTAGGAACTGTTTCCATAGAGCAGGGTTCTGAACCTTTTTTTGTATCGTGGATCCTTTTGGCAAACTGGTGAAACTGAGGACCCTCTTCTACGAACATACATAGACACATGAATCTATGTTGTTGTTGTTGAGTCATTTTTAATCATGTCCAACTTTTCTTGATCGTATTTGGGGTTTCTTTGGCAAAGATAGTGGAGTGCTTTACCATTTCCTTCTCTAGCTCATTTTTAGATGAGGGAACTGAGGCAATGGGGTTAAGTGACTTGCTTAAGGTCACACAGCTAGTAAGAGTCTGAGGCCAGATTTGAACTCAGGATGATGAGTCTTCCTGACTCCAGGCCCAGCACTCTATCCACTGTACCACCCAAATGCCCCATGCATATATACAAACATTTATATATATAAACATATAGATACCTATACACATAAATACATTCATGTCTGTGTATATGTATCCCATGCACATACACACATATGTGTGTATATGCATATACACACATGTATATATGTGTATCTATACACATATATGTATGTGTGTATGTTTATATATAAAAATGGAATCCAAAAAGAGGCACTTCTGTATTCATGAACTCCAACCATGAAGAAAGTGCCTCTCCTTGGGTTCCCTTTTCCTTATAATCCTTTAATTCTGATGTTTTTTAAATGTGGGTCTTGACTGTCCTTTTATTTTCCCTCTTTACTCATCCAGTCTCATTGTTTCAGTTGCCATCTGCTTGAGGCTGAGTATAAAATATTCATATCTCTCCTTGCTTTCTCATCCTGTCTCCATATCTTCTATAGTCTATTTACTGGGCTATCCAGCTAGATGTCCCAGTACCAATTAAAACTTAAATTGTTAGATTCTATAATCTGTCAACTCTCACTTGTTCTCTACAAACTACTCTTTCTAAATTCCTTATTACCCATTCTCCATGGCACATTCTTCCTTTCCATCTCTTAATCATTTTAAACTTTTATTCCTATTTCTAATATAAATAATTCAGCTTTTAAAGTCCACCCAACCCCCTAGGTTTGGCACAGCCTTGTCATTTCCACCTTATACCTAGACAATACCAATGGCTTCTTAGCCATTTTTCCATTCTAGATTATTCAACACAAACCTTTTAGAATATTCTACCTAAATTAACAAGTAAACTATGTCAGTTTTTTATTCAATAATATATCCTATTTGTTAACTTTGTTGATCTAAACACCTTAATTCAAAACCTTTCATCAAACTAATTCCCTTCCCTGAACTTTTCAACCTCATAACACTCTTTATCAATGCTAAAGACCTTATTCCAGCCAAACTCTTGAATTTTCTGTTCCACTTTGCCAATCCTCACATCTATGTCTTAACTTTTGATGCCTTCATTTCTTGGATATTTACTATATTTTTCTTTACAATAAAACTCATAGTTAACATGTTTAAACACAAATATATACATATACACAAATATGTATATGTGTGTATGTAAGTATTAGCAGCAGAGAGCCTAATGTAAAGACTCAAACTTGAACCTTTCATACATAATTCATTGAGATTTGGTGGAATTAAACCCACCATTGAATCATGGCTGTGGAAGGGTATACCTTATTCTAAAGGAAAAGAAGAGGTAAAAGAAAGAGGGCTTGAGGGTGCAGATAAGAAGGGGAAAAATATATATGTGTGTGTGTGTGTGTATATATATAGATATATACACACATATACACATATACATATATACATATACATATATACACATATACATATATACACACATACATACACATATATACATACACACATACATACATGCATGCATATATCAATCTATCTATCTATATGAAGATATTCAATGAGTAAGACTGGAGGAGGCAGCATGTTGGAGTGCATATTGGTGAAGACCAGTAGAGGCTTAAACAGAAATGATAATGTAGTTAGGGTATATACAGATCACTGAGACAGAAAAAGAAAACTGATGGGATCTTTTTTGGACACAGATCACATGTCTGGAGTGAAACATAATGCAGTAGTGATAGGTTAATTACTCACCAGACACCTGGAGTTTGCTCTCTGCCGAAAGCAGAGACACTAATAATTTCTTGACTACCTTTAATAATCATTTCAGCCTTAAAAAGATGGAGAGATCATTGAGAAGAATTTCTTTTTCTAGATTTGATTACCATGAAAGAATATCTTGTTTCTGGAGTGGAAATGAAAACTTTGGAAGGAAGTGACCATTTTTCTTAGTTTGTAATTGAAAAGAAAACTAGGCATAGTCCAATTAGACATAGTCTGGCTAGGCTTTTGGAAAGGAAATTTCGAAGTTCCCTTCAAAAGGATAGGAAGGATCCCATGTGATAAAATTTTATAAGCAGAGTCAGCCTAGGAGGAATGGGAAGTTTGCAAAAATAAAACTTTGAAGGCACAAAGAGAAATAATTCCAATGAGTAAGAGAAAGGAAAGTTGTCAAAAGAAATTTATTCTGCACTTTTCTACTGTACTTAATCATATAACATTATCTGGTATAATTATCTATACATAGTATAGGTAGGGATTGTGCATATTTTCATTTTATCAAATTATTTTTATTAATATATTAATTTTAATTTTCTTATCTGTAAGATAATGTCAGTAATAACTTATTGGGAAGATACTTTATTAACTTTAAATCATTGTAAATGTGTAAACTATCACTGTCATGATCATCCTCTAAACTTTAAATCTGTGCTAGCACCTAGCAAATCACTCTGCACCCAGTAGGTGCATAATAAAATCTTCTTCAATGAATGATTAACGTATAAACAAGTGAATGTTATGATTCTACTTTTTTTTAATTGACAATTTTTTTTCTCATCTAGAGCTTAATTTCTGAAGTCAAGCACTATACATCCTTATCTTTTGTTGTTTTGTTCACAGTAGACCTCTAATAAATATTTATTGAATAATAGCAACTAACTTTATAGCACTTTAAGGTTTGCAAACCATTACATGTGTGTTTAAGTATATATGTAGTATATTTCTATACTTATATATATATGCACATATGCATTTGTGAATGTGTACACATATGTATACAGATCTCATTTGATTCTTGTAACACTGTTGTGTGGTAGATAGTATTTTTATTCTCATTTTACAGATGAGGAAACTAAGGCTGAGAGAAGTTAAGTGACTTGCCCAGGGTCCCACAGATAGTAAGTCCAAGACAGGATTCAAATTCAGATTTATCTAACTCCCAGTTCACCAGTTTATCTACTTATGCTACCTAGTTGCTCAGTTGAATATTAAATGAATGAAAGAAAATAAGAATTATAAGTTTTTTAAGGCTATATAACATTTATTTTACTTTTTTTGTGGTGCTGAAAAACATTGTGATGCCATTAAAATATGTAGTAGGTATTCAATCATAAAGATATTTTAAAAGAATTGTTGAATTTGTTTTTAGATTTTCAGAGGCTAAGAATCACTTTCCTTTGGTAGGACTCTGATCATATGTCTTTGGGCATATTTGGGATGGCCATTCCTACTTGCATTTTGGATTTCAATGCTATGTATGGCAGGCCAAGTTTTATAAAATTATTTTCAAAGCCATGTTATTAAAATGATTCCTTTATTCATTTCTTTGTAAAGTTGAAGTTTAAATATTTGGTGGTTATTAAACATATCAGCTTTCTTTTAGTGTTTAACTCTAGACTAGAATCATTTTATTTTGACTTCTAACAATGGACTACAGTTCATGAAGCATTGGAGGAAAAAAAAAGATATCAAATAACTAGCCAAGCTTGGAGCCTGGAGTTTGCTATAAATATCAAAGGTGAATTTGTCATAAAGCTCTAGATTTAGTACACAAAATATCCTTGTGCCATAAGCATACATAAACTATTGTGATATTGTATTACACATGTACTGTGGTACTTTCGGTAGCAAACTAAATTTAGAAAGGGTTGCAAGCTTTCTATCCCAAATGTCAAGAACAAAATGCCTCTCTTTAACTATTGCTTATAGCACTGCTAGGTTAGAATAACATTCAGGTTATAGACTCAGAAGTTTTATGGTTATCTGAGGAGGGAAACTTTATGTATTCTTCCATTAAAGGGTGTGCAGAATTCTACATATAGGCTATGCATGAGGCATAATTAACTTAGAGGTGCTAATGTAGATGCTTATCTAATAACCTAAGTGTAAGGGGCTGATAGGTCATGGATTCATAACTGGCCATATTCTGCTTTGGCTAGAGTACTCTCCATTGGAGAATATGTGGAACTGAACTGATATCCCTGGCTGGTTAAGAGGACCAAAGTGAAAGGCCTTTGGGATGCTGGCAAATTCCCTGGTTTTCTGGGATGGTAGTAGGGGGAAGGAACAGGGGTGTGTTGGAGCCACCTTGAAGGTTTGGGAGAGCCCATTTCAAAATTTTTGGTGTGAGCATTTACATCTCAGAAATCTGCAAACACTGCAAATCAACTTTATTTATTGTTTTATTGATTATCTGGGCTTAAGAAAGTGCTAGAGAAAATGTTAATAATGCAGATTAGATTTAAAACTGTGTCATGTGTGTAGTACTTGTTATTTTCAGAGAATCAGCTGTTAAATACTTACCAAAATATCCCTGGATCTAGAACAAGGAATATTGACCACTGAGAAAAAACAACCCTTTTAGTAGACATTAAAAGGAATGAGTCTGCCCTTTGGCACTATTTTGCTTTCCTTTTGTGTACTGTGTAGGAACTCCAGGAAGGCTCACTCTTAGACTTCTTTATGAAGGGAACCCAACTTTCCACCAACCTTATCCTACTATGGTTGTGACTCAAGCCTATAGGATCATAGACTTTTAGAGTTAGCAGGTACCCTAGACCTTGTCTAATCCAAGCCTCCCCATTTCACAGAGACCCATAAAGGTTAAATACATAACTTCCTTTAGGTCACCTAGAAGATAGAGTAAAACTAGAAACTAGTCATTTTCATGTCCTCTCCAATGCTCTTTTCATGTTGGTTCTATAATATCACACAATCTATTTTTATATCTGATACTTAGAAACAAAAAGTCAGGTTTTTATTTCTTTATTTGTGATGGGTATAATCATAGTCTGACTGCTCTTCTTACTTCAACTTTCTCTAAGAATAAGCCCATTGGACAATGCATGGAGCTGAGATGACCTTTCTTGGGCATTTCCAAAGATACATGTGCTTAGCAGAGCAAGTCATGGCCCAGATAAATTCCACTACACATATAATTATGCTAGCTAGCTCTTATTAGAATGTAAGCTCCTTGAGGATAGGAAGCGTTTCATTTTCATGTTTCTATTGCCAGCACCTAGCAGAGCTCAGTGCCTGACACATAATAAGTATTTAATAAGTGCTTGTTGATTGATTTTAATATATGAAATAATTCCCACTTAAATAATGAGAATTTTATTCAAATAGTGAATAGCTCGTATAATTATCAAGCTATGATCCCATGTCATAGACTCTTGATACAATGCTATATCCAAGGAAGATACATGGGTGTGCTTCTCAATATAGAAGTGATGGGCAGCAGACAGAAAAATGAGCAGGTGACCTTAATTGAATTATATCACCAGAAATAATGTTTATAAGACTTCCATAAAAACATGCCCTTTATGCTATTTTCATTTCATAGTACACTTAGGACCCTGGGAGCTGGAACTATCAGGTAATCAGACTCTTCTAAAAAACAAACATAAGCTAAAATACCTTGATTATCACCAAAAGTCTTTTTTCTACAGAGAACTAAAATTATGTCAAAAGAGAATATGAGGACATCAAGCATCAAGCCCTAACAAGTAGTTTTTTTTTTAGCTAGCCAAGGACAAATTAGAGGCTCTCAGGCCTTACTCTTGAGGGTTGTCCAGTCAGAACTAGGAAACTGTAACCACCATGGAATTGGAGGAGAATGGATTCTCACATAGTCTCTGACAAGAGCACATTATTATAAATATGGAACATGCTTAGTTCCAGAATGATGAGTGTTACTGGTATGTATGTATGTATATTGGTGGCTTGCGTAGCCTGATAGCTGATTTTAAGGAAAATAAGAAGATAGGAAGACTCTTACAGTTTACATTCTTACCATTCTTAAATTTCTATTTGTTTTATATATACATACATATATATGTATGTATATATAAAACAAATAGAAATTTAAGCCTAAGAGTGGAGGTGGGGTTGAGAAGGGATTAGAAACTAATATAGTATATTTATATTTTCTTAAAACAGAGTAGAAATAATTTCATTGGTGCCCTTATGTCTGCTTTATTTGGTGCTTGACCTCCTAGTTGAGTTGTTGCTTTGTCTGGAAAGTTAGTACAGCTAAATAGTGGTGCCATATGACAAAGATTTCACATGGCTGTAGTAAGGATAACCCAATCCTTGTAACCTAAGCTCTCCAATTAATCTGGCTTTCTATCTTATTGAATGTCATTTGTTTCATAAAGTTGTGAGCACTGGCAAGTGATATCTCCTAGATGACAGATAATCATGTTTATTTCAAAAGATATTACCTTGACCAGGAAGACTGAAGCTATATTTTCAAAGAAAAAATGTCAAATTTAAAAATAATGTTTCATTATGGTTTTTGGCTTTTAAAGAACATTTTCCAAAGTAGATGCTCATCAACTGAGGTATGGTTGCATAAGTAGTGATGCATGTACATAATGGAATATTACTGTGTTGTAAGAAATGATGCATATGAAGATTACAGAGAAGCACGAGAAGATGTACATGAAGATGCAAAGTAATCAGAAACAGGAAAATGCTATACACAATGAATACAATAATGGAAATGGAAATAATAATAACAGAGAAATTGAAGTTGGATGACATAAAATTATCATGGGGTGGGGCAGCTTGCTAATGCAGTAGATAGAGCACCAGCCCTGGAGCTGGGGGACCTGAGTTCAAATCTGGCCTCAGACACTTGACACTAACTGTGTTACCATGGGCATCACTTAACCCCATTGCCTAACCAAAACAAAAAAAAATTACCATTGGGCCCCAAGAAGAGATATGAGAAGGTACTTCTATCTCTTTTTTGCAGATGTGAGGAGGAGCCATAGGAGCAGAACACTGTGTAAAATGTCTGACTTTGATGTATTGGTTAGTTTTGTTGAACTCTTTTCTTCCTCCTTTTTTATTCTTTATTATAAGAAATGGCTCTCTGAGAGGGAATATAAAGAAAGAAAGTAGGGATATATAGGTTATATAAAAAACAAAAGGTATCAATAAAATTTATCTGAAACTTAAATGTATAAATGCATATATGTGCATGCATTTATATTCACACTGCAAAAAAGAAGGCATATCCAATTCACATGCTTTACTATCCACAAGTTATAAATTTTGCATATGGTAAATGTTGTATGGCTCTGCTAAACATTTTGTACTGTCATTTTAAAAAATAATACTCTTCAAAAATTTCTACTCAGAAATTAAAAATCTTCAAGATGAAGAACAAAATACTTACCTTTTAAAAATGTATAGTTTTTTTTTAAAAAAAGCAGCTATGATCTTGGATCAGTATCAAGTGTAGCACATTAAAGATAACTAATTCTTCCTCTTGTTATATTTCTGTTTCTCCTATTGAAGTTGACAGGAGAACAAATTTGGGGTAAGGGCTTTCCCCAATTCACCACTGAGCAATAAAGATCTTTTCCCAATCTCTACTCAGGCTTGCTCATTTTCTTCCCTAGAGAGCGATGAGAGGCATTATTTATATCACTCAAATCTGGCTTATAAGCATCCCTTTTGCCCTCTTCCAAAGTTTTCAAAATCTTACAAAAAGAGAAAATAAATTTCTACTGGTGAAAATCACTGTTTGGGTAATAGTATTTGCCATATTGAATCTGGTCCCTATTTAGTTAAATTGCTATTCGTTCTTTGGTGGAACATTTTAGGTGAAAAATTGGGCACATTGTAGGGGTTGAGTAAACGCTTACTGAATGATTTTATCTTCATAGTGCACCTGGCCCAATGAATTCTGCCAGGACAAAGGGATGTATATATGGGAGATCAGGGGATCTTTCTTAACTAATCTGATGACAATAGTCAAATGATTCCTCCCTCTCCCCACCAATCTTGTGCAGGACGGAGTCTCTTTTCTTAATTGCACTCAAATTGTATTCAAATAGTCATAAAAATAAGCATCTGGATAGAACTAAACTGATTTTATTTCCAGAACAAATGAAAATCTATTGACACTTAAAGGAAAATAATGCTAAAAATAGTCTTTTAAAAGTTCACCATATTGCTTTGCATGCACCAGCCCTTTTATGTGTTGTGTGTATAAAGAGGGGTTCTGAATATGTGCAAATGTATGTTCTGAATATCTTAGAATGGCTGTTTGCATGTTGGAGAGATGATAGGGGGAACTTTTGATAGACCAATAGATTTAGAGTCAGAACACCTGGGTACAAATTCAGACTATTTCTCATTAACTGTGTAATCTGAGACAAGATGAATAATCTCTATGGACTTCAGTTTCCCCACATAAAATACTGGGGCCAGAGTAAATGACCCAGGGAACTGGAAATACAATGATTTTAGATTAGAATGGCAGTCTTGGTTGAGATAGGAGGATTTAGATATCCTGATGGTCGGATACAACAGGATTCAGTTCAATAAATGTTTATTTATTTCCATATCATAAGAAAGTCCACCAATGGTGTTCAGTCTCTGATACAAGTTCACTCTCCAGCTTGTTTCACCTCTATATCAGTTGCTTGACACTCTGGGAACAATAATTTGCCTGAATTCCTTCATCCACGGTTTCCGTACTCCTACTCTGTTGTACATTCCTCATCCTAGGGGTTCTGGATTCCTGCCTTTCCATGTACAATCCTCATTGCCTAGCCCTCACTACAAACTCCCTAATTCCCATTTTATTCAACCCAACCCTTCAGATCTACCTATATTTTTCCATTGTGTTTTCTGGAATTTTGATGTTTACTATGTATTATATCCCATCTATCATCTTAAACCTTTTATATTCTCACTTCTTCCATCTCTTGCGTTTGCTGAAACCCTATTCTCTCTTGATGACACAACTTCCTTGTACAACATTTCCATGTCCAAAATTTCCCTTTATTACTATCACTTAGTAAACTCTCCACCTGGTAGGTACATTTAACCTATATGTTATCTATCAATAAAGATTATGGTAATGTTATCTACATACCTCCAGGATATTCTCTTTCTTGCTTGGTTCAATGGTCTTTCTCTGCTCCCCAAATTCTTGAGGGACTCCAACATACATGTACTGATAGTCCCTAGAACACTCTAACTTTCCAGTTTCCCAATTTTCTCACTTCTCATGAATACTCCTCCACTCCACATCAGATACACACTTAGATGATCATACCCTTGATATTGCCATCAGTCACATGTTCCACTTTGATGTTCATGAACTCTGAAATTCCTTTATCTGATCATTTTTTAAAATCATTTCTATATTTCTGCCACCTGCTAACCCTGTTCTTTTTTCTCACCTTGACCCACAATTATTCCTCCTCATTTAGTTCTTTCCCAAGCCATCATTGCAGCACAGTCCATGCACTCCTACCTTTATCAGTTTAACCCTTTGGCAAGAACCAGTTCAACTGTAGACTTCCTTGTACTCTTGAGTTTCTTGCCTCCGTATAGTATCCTTGATATTTTCCTGTCAGATTCTAACTTTGCATCCACAATCCATTGCTTCTGCTCCTATTCATGTACTGCTGAATGAAACCAGAGGGGGTGGGGAATCACTAAACCATGCTGACTGGTTCTGCTACATATTTCTGTTACATAATCTCAATGATGTCCTAACTGAGGCAAGGCACTCCTTTTACATCTCCCTAAACCATTCAATATTCTACACCCCACAGTAATTTTTCCACACTTTTTCATCCCTTAGAACTTCCATGACTTCTGCTCTCCTTCCTTTCAACTGAAAATCTTGCCTCATATTTATTTCACTGAAAAAAATGAGGCCATTCTAGAGCTTCTTTTTATCTCCTCTTCACCTCACCTCACCTAGATGTCTTCCCCGACTATGTCTTCTTTCACCCTGTCTCACATAAAGAGATGGTGCAAAGGCAAATCCTACTCTATGCACAAGTGATACCATTTCATTCCTTCTCTATCAGAGAATATCTCTATCTTTTTCTATCTCTATCACTCCATATATCTCCTATTAGGATCTCTTGTAAAGCTTTTTTTTTCTATGCCATGTATGTGATTCATTCTAGCTGGAATGACTTCCAGAGGTTAGGTTCTTTTGGCTTTTTTTCCCCCTGGGTAGTGGTAAAGTTTTAATTTGATGCCTCCTTGTATTGTGGAGGTGATGCTGAGTCTTTAAAGGCTTTGACAGGAGAGTGCAAGTTCTGGTGAGCATTACCAGTCTGGAAAGGTTTTGAGTATGAGCCTGGTGATTGATTGCATGTCTGCAATCTGAGCAGTTTTAAATACCAGGTGATAACAGTTGTTTTTCTGCCACTGTAGGTCATTAAACTGTCTACTAAGGAATGAAGGCCTTGTGATTTGCAGTGGTGAAGGTAGTAGCCACATCAATGAAATCAGGAGAATCTTTGGGTTCTGACAACTCTTACTTCTGTCTACCCAAAGAAGATGTTCATGTAAATTTTCCCCATGATGTCAACCCATTAAAGCTATGAATGCCGTTAATTTGTGTGAAAGAAGAGACACTATTGGACACATAAAGTTTCTTTGCAGAATTTTAAAAGGGAGGGAATATTTATATTTTTCTTATGGATAGTCTTATTCTCATATGTGTTAAGTATATAATGATTTAGGAGAATTAATGTGTGCATATTATAATACTTTTTACATATGTATGAACACTATTCCAAAGATATTAATATAAAAATATATCCACTTGGACTACTGTGCTCAATTTATAAAATGTCATTTTCCACAAATGTTTTAGACTCAGCTTACATAAGCATTATGCTATCTATAATGGTAACAAATGTTTTTCCTCAGAGAATTCCTCAAAGAAACTTTAATATCTGTATCTCTGCTTTTTTACATTTCATTTCAGAAATCTTGGCTGAATACCATACTTTCCTGGTGACTTGCAATGCTTAAATTTTCTCAAGTGAGTCTATAACTTTACCAAGGCCACAATCCAATTTCTCATAAAATGGCCTTTGTTATGAAAAGAAAAAAAATGTCCTCATTTCTATCTGTGGAAAAGACACACTAAAAATAAACCCAGCTTTTTTGTTACTTTTCTACCTCCTTCAGCTTTTCTCTTGGTGACTGGTAGTCATAATGTGGGTTTCTTTCTCTGTCTTTAGAGATTTCTTTGTTGTTATTTACAGTGATATCTCACTTTGATATGTTTTCCTTATTAATTTTTATTGGTATGTTTTCCTGGAATTACATGTGAGCCTAACCCCTTCTTAGAATTTTTTTTTTGGCCAATCAACTGACTAAAAAAAAAAATGAAAACAACACACCTCTCTATTTATAATAAAAACTTTGGTTAATAGTAATATGGACTGGATAATTACAAGGCTACAGGAATTTTACTTGAATTCAAAGACTTGACCCAAAGTCAGTTTCCTCTGTAGGGATTTACATTTTTAAATAATTTATCTGAATCACTGACACAGCTCTGCACTTAAAAATGGAGATTGTTTCTGGCCCATTTATTTTAAAAGATAGGCAAGATGACTGTGAGTATGTACAAGGTCCTAAATAATTGCCAGAG
This sequence comes from Vombatus ursinus, assembly GCF_900497805.2. Classification (NCBI taxonomy): domain Eukaryota; kingdom Metazoa; phylum Chordata; class Mammalia; order Diprotodontia; family Vombatidae; genus Vombatus; species Vombatus ursinus. The sequence goes on from NW_020954590.1 coordinate 5,010,150, forward strand.
GATTACAATCTTAGGAGGCAACATAGATATGGACACACTTAAATTGGAGTATTTTGTCAAATTCAGAATAATAACTATAGTTTTTGCTTTTTTTCTTTCTGGGAAAATAAAATGGCATTTAAACTCTTTATTACCTGCTTGCTGCAACTTGAATTTTTACTAGATTTTCCTAATGTTCAGTACCAAAAGATATCTCTTTCTTGTATTGAAACAAGAGTTCATCATGTTTCTATCAAAACCAGTACTACTTCTAGAATTTCATATTTCTGTCAATGATATTCTTCTTCCAGCCTTAAAACCTTGGCCATCCTTTTATACTCTGTCCCCTTCTTATCTAAATGTAGTCAGTTTACCAAATTTCATGGATAATTGCTTATATCTATATAGCATGTGCCATGGTTTACTATCTCAAATGCTCCATTCACTCAATAGTGGGCCCAGTCCCTAAGGGGCAGCTGCCACTTCTTCCCTCAGTATTCTAGGAATCCCTGAGGGCGTGTATGGTTTTCTAGTGCTATTACTCATGAGCCCCTAGCAATGGGTTTCCCACTGTGGTTTCTCCAATGATTATGATTTTATATCAATTAGCTAGACTTCTAATTAATTTTTAGAAATAGATATGATATATGGTATGACAGGAAAAATTGAAGCAAAACATTTCCACCTACCCCATTATCTGCGACACATTTTTCCACAGGTATATATAGAATCCAGGTAAAAGTGGGCTTATACTAAGAGAGATTTTGAGGCAAAAGGGTAAACATAGATCCTGATTATTGGAAATTTTTTTGCCCCTTCTCCCCCTCCCCCGAACTTAGCTGCACTCCTTTGGATTTCTCACCATCAGGAACTTCATCATCATCCTGCAAGATTGATTCAGCTTTGATTCTCAGGTCTCTTTATTACCCTGTCCCCCTCTGATTTGAAGGCAAATTGAAGAGCTTCTCCCAAAACCTTCATTTAAGGAGAGCAGTCAGGCCAGACATTTGCTCTTTTCTTTTTTTTAATTTTTTTTTCATTTGTTCATTTCTAACCCAGTTGTATTCCTCTGGACTGCAATGGGTACCTTCCCTTCCTCCCACCTCCACCATTTTCAGCTTCCTTTTGTGTGTTATCTTCCCCATTTAGCTTATAAGCTCTTTGAGGGCAAAGACTGTCTTCCTTTTTTTTTTCTGTATTTGTATCCTCAGAGTTTAGCACAGTGCCAGGCACATAGTGGGCATTTAATAAATATTGCTTGATTATTTACTGACTAACTTTTTTTCAGTCCTCATGAAGTTCACCTGAGGCATAATATAGATTGCTCACTAGCTCACTGTAGAATCCTGAAGCTGATTTTCCTCGTGGTCTAAGTTTGACCTTGGCTCCAGATATAAATAGTACTGTAACCCACTACTGTTCTTCAGGGGGCCACCACTAAGAGATAAATAGAAAATCCAAATTATCCAATCTTTTGAAATTCACTGTTCTTCCTCTGGCCAAAGAGGGTTATGTGGCAAGTTCCTCTCTTCTCCCCACAAACAATTCTCTCTCAGGGGCATGACTAGAACTAATCTCTCCTGACTTGCCACTGGGATGCTAGAATCTAAACTGTCTTGCTATGTTTTATGAGTCAACAAGGCCTGAAAGAGTCTCTTTGGTTAGTTCTAACATATTTTTTTAATTTTTTAAATTTTTTATTATTTTTTTTGATTTATCAATAATCACTTCCATATGCTTTTGAGTTTAAAATTTTTCTCCCCCTTCCTCCCCACCACCCTCCCCAAGATGGTGCACAATCTGATATAGGCTATACATTTATATTCATATTAAACATATTTTCACATTAGTGATGTTGTAAGTAGAAATTAAAACCAATAAGAGGAACCATCAGAAAGAGGAAACAAAACTCAACAGAAGAGAAAAAAAATAACAATTCGGCTTCCATAGTTCCTTCTTTGGGTGTGGATAGCATTTTCCATCACAAGGCCTCAGGAGATGTCTTAAATCCTTGTATTACCAGGAAGGGTTAAGTTTATCAATGTTAGTCACCACACAATGTGGCTGTTATTGTGTACAACAATCTCTTGGTTCTGCTCACTTCACTCAGCATCAGACCATACAAGTCTTCCCAGGTTTTTCTGAAGTCAGCCTTTTCATTTCTTATAGCACAATAGTATTCCATCACATTCATATACCACAACTTGCTCAGCCATTCCCCAATTGATGGGCATCCTCTCAATTTCCAATTCTTTGCCACCACAAAAACAGCTGCTATGAATATTTTTGTACATGTAGGTCCTTTTCCCATTTGTGTGATCTCTTTGGGATATAGCCCTAGAAGTGCTATTGCTGGGTCAAAGGGTATGCACATTTTTATAGCCCTTTGGGCATAGTTCCAAATTGTTCTCCAAAATGGTTGGATCATTTCACAACTCTGCCAACAATGCATCAGTGTTCCAATTTTCCCACATCTTCTCCAACATTTATCATTTTCCTGTTTTGTCATGTTGGCCATTCTGATAGGTGTGATGTGCTACCTCAGAGTTGTTTTGATTTGCATTTCTCTAATCAATAGTGATTTAGAGCATTTTTTCATATGACTATAGATGGCTTTAATTTCTTCATCTGAGAACTGTCTGTTCATATCCTTTGACCACTTATCAATTGGGGAATGGCTTGTATTCTTATAAATTTGATTTAATTCTCTATATATTTTAGAAATGTGGCCCTTATCAGAGAGACTGGTTGTAAAAATTCTTTCCCAATTTTCTTCCTTCCTTCTAATCTTAGTTTCATTGGCTTTGTTTGTGCAAATCTTTTCAATTTAATGTAATCAAAATTATCTATTTTGCTTTTCATAATGAGTTCTAACATATTTTTTGTGAAACATCTGCATTTCATCCAGTAGCTTAAAGCATTCTGTTCCTTCCCAACTTGATTAACTAGATTGTTAGGATTTAGTTCAATATCCTTCGATTGACTGATTGGATAGATGGATTCTTACCTGATACATGTATGAAAAAATAGCATCTTGCTAGTTACTTCAATCGAGTTGGGGCAATTCAATGATGGATACAATCAACCCTTACTCTAACACCTGGATTACCATAAATAGTCTCTCCTTTCTAATCTCTTCTATATATTACTGCCAGATTCAGGTTCATAATCATTACTTTTTTCACATTACCATTATGCTTATAAATCTTCAATGAGAGCCCACTATTTGTGAGATAATATTTGTCTGCAATCTGGGCCCTACCTACTGTGACAATCTTAAACTTCCATACTCCTCTTGTAAACCTTTTACTTTAGCCTAATTGGGGAGACCTCTCTGAACTCAGAATTGGAAAAATGGTTTCCTTTCCTGGCTTTGGCACTAACTAGTTGATAAAGTGGCACTGTGATATATGGTATAGTAGAATTCAGGAGATAATGGATGAAATCCTGCCTCTGAAATTTACAAGTGTGACCTTAGGGAAGGTTTAAGTCTCTATGTCTTCATTTGTAAAATGAGTACAATACCTATAGTATTTACCTAACAATTTATTATTTTTTTAATCAGACTTGTGATTTCAGCAGTAGAGTGAGGAAATTCCCTCTACTAATTATTATCAGCAACTGCTTTGCACTTTGATGTCTAAGAGAATTGCCTGGGGCACTCTAGTTTAAGTGAGTAGTACAGGGTCACTAATAATGTTACCCTCTGTCAGTCAAAGAGTCAGACTTGACCTCAGTCCGTCTTGACTGAAGCCAACTCTCTTCAAATTAAACCATTCTGAAGCTTATTGCTACTATGAAGCTCATATGATGAAATTATGTATGTAAGATACCTTGCAAACTTTAAAAGCACTATTCTCTTTTTACCCCAAATACAGCATTCATTTCTTCCTCAGCATGCTTGTTCTCATTGTTTTCTCTGCCTAGAAAACCTTCTCCCTCCTTTATATTACATTTAAGTCTGGATCTTCTTTAAGGATCAATGGCATGGCTTATCTCTCTCTGAGAGACAACACATTCAGCTTCAGAGATTGCTCTCTCTTCCACATTCCTCTAGCACTTATAGTCTATAATACTCATTTGTCTCTTAACATAACCACCAATTTTCATCATTCACCTTTTTTTATATCTCTTCTCTCCAAATAGATTGTAAATCCTATGAAGACAGAAGTAGTATTTCATATATCACATATTTTACATTTTATACACACACACACACACACACATATATAAATAGCATAGTGCCATGCATCAGTGGACTATCAATCACCAAGCATTAATTTAGTGCCTACTATGTGCCAGGCACTGTGATAGTTGCTAAAGATACAAAGAGATAGCTAGGTGGCATAGTGGATAGAGCATGAAGTCTGAAATTAGAAAGACTCATCTTACACTGACTAGTTGTGTGATTCTGGGCAAGTCACTTAACCTTGTTGCCTCAGTTTCCTCATCTGTAAAATGAACTGGGGAAAGAAATAGCAACCACTCCATTATCTTTGCCAAAAAAACCCCAAAAAAACAAAAAACAAAAAAACAAAACAAAACCCAAATGGGGTCATGAAGAGTTGGACACAACCGAAAATGATTAAACAACAGCAGAGATGGAAAGACAAAATTGAAACAGGCTCTGCTCTCAAGAAGCTAGCATTCAAAACAGGTGGTGCCATGCCTTCATATAAGTAGATGCAAAATATATACAAAGTAAACCCATAAACCCATGACAGTTTGGTGAAGATAAAGCTTTAACAACTGGAGGAATCAGGAAGGCTTTACTTGAACAGAGCCCTGAAAAAAGCTAGAGGTTCTATGATGCAGATGTAAGGAGGAAAAGTATTCTATGCATAGAAAAAATCCTATGTGAAAATATGGAGCCAGAGATGGAATGCTGTAACGGATACTTTGCATGAAGAAACTACATTGTGCAATTGCTAATTGAGTGCTACATTGGAGTCAGAAAGACCTGAGTTCAAATATTGCCTTAGACATTTATCAGCTGTGTAATGCTAAGCAAGTCACTTAATTTGGAGCCTTAGTTTACTCAGCTGTAAAATAGGACTAATTATGGTACCTTCTTCATGAGGTAATATAGGGATCAGTTAGCTAATTTATGTAACGGGCTTTGCAAACCTTTAAAGTGCCATGTAAATGCTAGGCATATTTGTATGTATTCTATTTTTCAGGGAAGGTAATAATGTGTAATAAGTCTGGAAACATCAGGTGAAACCAAATTTTGAATAGTTTTACATGCTAGACAGAGATGTTTCCATTTAACCTAGAGGTAATAGAGCTCCATCAGAGACAAGAGCTGGGAAATTGCTTAGCCACACCTGCCTTTAGAAATAACACATTGACAGCTATATGCAGAATAGACTGGTGAGGGGAGCAACTCGAGATGTGGAGGCCAATTAGGAGGCCATTGCAATAATCCAGTCAAGATATGATGAAGGACTAAATTCAAATTGAGGCTGTGCTTGCGAAGAGAAAGGGAAGTATGAAAAAAGAAAATTGCAAGTGGAATCAACAAAACTTGACAATTTACTGGACATATATGGTGATGGAGAATGAGTAGTCAAGAATGCTTTTGAATTTGCTAACTTGGATGACTGGAAGGATAGAAATAAAGAAGTTTGGAAGGTGATGGGTTTTTGGAAAGGATAAATAGTTCTGTTTTGGATATGTTGAGTTTGAAATTTCTATGGGATATAGACTTGAAAATGTTCAGTGAGGGAGCTGGTGAAGTAGGGCTGGAGATTAAGACAGAGGGTGAGGTTGGAAATATCTGTAAGCACTAACTGATGATTAATTGATTAATTAATCATATTTGTTTCCTGACTGCAGAATGTAAGTCACATTCAAAAAAGTTATTGGATCATAAAATCAAAGAATTTTTGAGAAATAGTTTATTCTCACCAGCTCCCTTCCCCAACACTGCAAATTTTGCAGTCCTAGAGTGACTTTCCACACTTCTGCTTTCAGATATGCTATATAAAAATACTACCATTCTTAAGAAAGTTGTTAAGTCACTACAGGAAATGACGCATTTCTGATTTTTATTTTTTTTCAAGAACAGCACTGACTGTTCAACCATATCTCCATTCACAATTAGCACTGTAACATATCCAGTAAGTCATCCAGCTTCTGATAGAAGATCTCTAACTGGGCAGCCCATTACACTTCTGAACAGTTTTAATTGTAAGGAAGACAACATCCCTTCTCCATGACCCTTCTACCCCAAACCCTACTTCCCACCACCCAACACACATATATACACACATAGCAAGTCTAAATTTGCCTCTTTTCAACTTCAATCCATTTCTCCTGGTTCTGCCATTAGGATCTGAGACCAAATAAAATAAAAAATGTCTTCCATCTTGTGATCCCACAAATACTAGAATCATATGACATTATACCACCTACAGAAGTTTTTCTTCTCCAGACTAAACCTCCATAGTTCCTTCAAATGACATTGATTCTAGATCTTTCACCATTGTGGTTACTCTCTTTCAGTTATGTCTAGCTTAAGAATGTCCTTCTTAAATTGTGGTGCCCAAAAGCAATTTAGCCTGAACCAGGAAGAGTAAAGAGCAGACTGTCAAATCCTGAATCCAGGAAGTTGTGCCTCACTTAATGCATGCTAAAATTGGATTAGTCTTTTTTTTTTTCTGGTTGTTACATCAGACTGCTGATTCATATTGAGATTGCAGTCTACTAAAAATGCAAGGTCTTTTTTGGACAAATTGCTATCTAACCAGGTGTCCCCCACCCTGCCTCCAATCCTAAATTTGTGAAGTAGATTTTTTTTCATTTATTCAGAAGCACATTCAAGTGAAAAAAATAGAAAGACAATTAATTTAAGTTAGAATTGTGGGTTGTGCTTTATGAAGTGAATGAACCATCACAGATACTTTAAAAATACATTTTAATGGTTTTAGTGCACATATACATTATGTTTAAACTATACTGTAGTCTACTTAGTATGCAATAGCACTATGTCTAAAAAAAGCCTATGTATATACCTTAATTTAAAAAAAAAACACTTAATGCTAAAAAACGCTAATTATTATTCGAGCCTTCAGCAGAGTCTAATCTTTTTGCTGGTGTAGGGTCTTGCCTGGTGTTGATGACTGCTGACTAATCAGGGTGGTGGTTGCTGAAGGTTGGAGTGGCTGTGGAAATTTCTTGAAATAAGACAATAATGAAGTTTGCCCCATCTGTTGACTCTTCCTTTCACTTGAACACATAGAGGCCACTGTAGGGCTATTAATTGGCCTAATTTTTTTTTTTTAGACAATTGGGGTTAAGTGACTTGCCCAGGGTCACACAGCTAGTAAGTGTCAAGCGTTTAGTCTGAGGACGGATTTGAACTCAGGTCCTCCTGACTTCAGGGCCGGTGCTCTATCACCTGTGCCACCTTGCTGCCCCAATTGGCCTAATTTTAATATTATTATGTCTCAGGGAATAGGGAGATGAGGAGAGTGAGAAAGACAAGGCAACAGCTGGTGGGTGGAGCTGTTAGAACTACATACCATTTCTCTATTAAGTTTTTCACTGGGCATGGCTCATAGCACCCCAAAATATTTACAATAGTAACATCAAAGATCACTGACCACAGATAACCATAACAAATATAATCATAATGAAAATGTTTGAAATATTGCAAAAATTACAAAAATGTGTTACAGAGACACAATGCTGTTTGAAAAATGTTACCAATATACTTTTTCAACTCAGGGTTGCCACAAATTTTCTATTTGTAAAAAACACATTATCTGTGAAGTACAATAAAATGGAGTGCAATGAAACAAGGTATGCCTGTACCTCTGTTTTTTTTTGAAACTAATATCAAATAGTTTTGATGACTGTTGCTTTATAAAATAGTTTGAATTCTGGGATTACAATTTATCTTTCATCCCTACTCTTACATTAATTTCCTTTGATTGTCCATTTCTTTTATTTTTACAAATGAATTTTGTTGTTTATCAAGTTCTCTAAAATATCCCTTTGATTGTTACAGCACTAAAACTAAATATAAATTTTGGTAATTTTGAATTTTTATTATATTGGCAGAGCCTAGCCATGAACACTGAATATTCTTCTAGCTTATTTGAGTTTTTCTTCTAGCCTTTCATTTTTATTCTGTATATCTTTATTTTTTTGAAAGCAATAGATTGTGGTGTTTTATTTTCTTATCCATTCTGTCACATTTTAAATTTTGTTGGACTTTTTAATGTATCCACATTTAAATTTATGAGTTTATATTCACTAATATTGTCCAAATTATTTTATTTTCTGAATTAGTTTTTTTCCCTACCTTCCTCTGTAAAGGCAATATTTTGTCTCTTTGGTTATTTTTACCTAATTTACTTTACAGCAACCTTATTCCACAGGCTTTCTTCCCTTTATTTTCAAGCACTCCCCCTACTCTTTGTCACCTCTTTCCTTAGAGTGTTGATTAACACATCAATTCTTTTTCTTTCTTCCTTTTATTTATTTCTTTCTTTCCCTTTTTTCCTCAGTCAAGTAATAACAACAAAAACTAGTATGTAAATAGGGCCTACTAGTGCCAGTCACTGTGCTGAGTGCTTAGCAAGTATTATCTTATTTGATCCTCACAAAACCCTAGGAGGTAGGTGCTATTATTATCCCCACTTTACTGTTGAGGAACTTGAAGTAGATACAGTTTAAGTGAAATGTCTGAAGCCAGATATGAACTCAGGTCCTTTTGACTTTAAGTCGAGTTCTCTGGTAGTCAAATAATATCCAATTCCTTTCTTTTCCACCATCATTTTCTAATTGATTTCTGCTTTTACCATCATCTCCTTGTACTTTTACAAAGAAATCTCTTAATAGTTCCACTTATTAAATTTTATTGTTGTTATTGGTGGGGACTTTGTTGGTATTGTTAATATCATAGTTGTTTCACTTTATTTTTTCATTTTTTCCCCTGTGGATATTTATTTGATTACTTGTGCCTTTTCTCTGTTTCTATATTTACTAAGTTTCTTGCATTTCTGATGCCTTGAGTGTTTACAAAGCAAATAATTTGCACAGGTCTAGATTTCTTTGTAGGAATTCTTCAAATGCCTTTTTTTTTTTAAATAGTATCTTAATCTTTTTTTTTCATTAATAATTAGGCTAAGGTTTGAAAGGTATGTCACTTTACATTAGAGCTCCTTTGCTCTCCAGAACACAATTACTCCATTTTTTCCTGGAATTTCTGGTGGGTAAAGAGTAAAGAATAGTTTTATGTTATTTAAGTTTTCTTGTCTTTATATTTAAAGATATTTCTCCTGGTCAGAATTTATTATTTATCATTGGAGTTGTTGTATTTAACCACAATGTGTCTTAGAGTTTGCAGCATAGGTTCCCCACAACCACCATTTCTGGGGACCATATTCCTTTCTGTTATTAATATCTTCCCAGTTGATATTTTTCTGGACATGATCTGTGACTTCTTTTGATTAACACTTTATTTTATGTGTTGACAAGTTCTGGGGAGTTTTCTTGTATTATTCCTTGAATTATGCTATTCAGGTTTTTTCTTCTGAAAGACATCATTCTTAACTTTCTCTACTAATTCTGTCATTGAGATCAATATGCTTTGCTTATAAAGGAATCATGTTTTCTTTTAACATTGTTGCTTTTTGTTCCACTTCTAGATTTCTCTTTACTTCTGTGTATTTGCTTTCTCAATTAAATGTTCTTTCTTTTGTTTCTTTGGTGAGATTTTCCATTATGGATTCAAATTTTTCTATTCTGTGTATTATTTCTGTTGTGGAGGCAATATATTTAGCTTTTATAGTTTTGAACCTTTCAGGAGCATCTTACAGTGGTTCCCCATTCTTTTTACATCCCACTGTGTCCTTTGCCTTCTCAGGTACTGATTCATTTTCCTTTATTTCACAATATTCATTAGATGTTTATTTTATTTGTTTATTTGATCTAGAGTACATATTCCCTTCTGTTATCAATATCTTCCTTTTTGGTTTATCTGCTTGTGGTCAAGGTCTTTTATACTACCTGAGATCTTTGGTAATTTCAGTTATTTTCCTTTATATTCCTGTATTATTCATTTTCTTACTCTTTCCCCTTCAGTGGTCATCTGGACACTAGACTTCAAAGCTGTCCTAAGAGATTTGCTTTTCACTGGCCTTCTTTTCTGACCCAATTTATTTCTGGGTGACAAAACTAAGTCCACCCAGATGCCAATCCTCTTTATTTCAGGAAAGTCAAGGATGTCTCCACATATACTGGCACCTTGTACCAATTTCCTCCGTTCCTCTGTTCTATGGCTGAGCACTGTTACAGCATTGAATGTTGCCACATTACTGCTGCTATTACTGGCAGATCATATTTCCCACTTTTCATAGGTGGAGAAGGTGGGGTACAATTGAATTCTGGTGCAAGTCATGGGTTGGCTTGTACATACCTCCCAGGCTGTAGGTACTACTGATTCCTAGCTGAAGTTACCATAGCTACTGAAGCCCTGGAATTGCTACTAGCCCTGCTAGGCATCAGAAAGGATTCCCAGCACCAAACACGTGTTCCATCAATCCTCAAAGAGGCCATTAAAAACAATTACAAAATACCTTCTAAAGAAATAAATAGATTTTAAAACCTGAAGGGATATTTATTACTCATGATTGGACTGTGTCAATGTAATTAAAATGACTATGCTACCAAAATTATTTTACTGATTTAATGCTAAAACAACTACTAAGAGAGTAATACATAGAGCAAAACAAAATAAGAAATTGATTTTGAGAAATAAAAAATCCTAGAATCCCAAAGGAAACATATTTTAAAATGTACTTAAAGAGGAATAATACTTTTTACCTCACATAATCAATAATCATTAAAACTATTTGATACTGGTTTTTCTTGCTTTTAATTCCCATTTTTGAGAGTTTTGAGAGGTTGAGAGGATCAGTCCATTGAGAGAAAATTTCTAATTATCCCTCTTGTTGGTCACATGCCTTGGAAATTTCTTAAAAGATATATTGTGCTGGATTTGTAGGGTAAACTTATGATCTATAATATTAGCATGGAGACCAGTGAAATCAATTAAGAAGTATACATATTTTAATAAAATAGTAAGATTCCTTTGATCATACCAGTCCTAAATAAGCTGATAGATTGTAGACTATATGGGAGTCAATGAAGACAGCTAAGTGTTTCTGGGGGAAGGGTCTCCCAAAGATTCTACAGAGTTTCCATGATAACCATCTGGCGGGGCTACTAGCACCTCTGCCCAGGTCAAGGAAAGGTGCCATGATTTGAGAGAGTGAGAAAAAAGATCAATAAGAACCTTAGATCTTTAGATCTCTTAATATTGCTATAACAGCTAAAGATAAAGAGAGAGAGAGAGAGAAAGAGAGAGAGAGAGAGAGAGAGAGAGAGAGAGAGAGA